>NW_027256890.1:26269384-26284384 GCF_029215685.1 Pituophis catenifer annectens
CTCCCACCCCCTCCGGGTCTCCAACTGGTTGAGGCAGGTGGCGAGCAGGCGGCGGCTCCAGGGCCCCAGGGAATGGCGCATCCCTGGTCCCTGGCTCCCGACCCAAAGCGAAGAGAGAGCGGGGTGGCGAGTGGGTGGCAGAATAGAAATTTAAAAAGTTTTCCTATCGGGTTCTGTGGGCGTGGCTTGGTGGGAGAGGGTCTTGTGACAGTGGGCGTGCCTGTGAGTGACATCGAGTTGGCCACGCCCACTCAGTCACAGGACACCCCACCACCACCAAGCCACGCCCACAGAACCGGTAGGGAAAAAATTTCGATTTCATCCCTGGTCTCCAGCCTTGGCAACTTGGTGGACTTCAACTCCCAGAATTCTGTGAGTTGGCTGTAGAGAGTTGGCCATAGAGAGTTGGCCATGGTGAGTTGGCCATAGAGTTCTGGGAGTTGAAGCAGGGGTGAAATCTAAAATTTGTTACTACCGGTTCTGTGGGCATGGCTTGGTGAAGGGTGGGGGGTAATGTGACTGGGTGGGCGTGGCCAACTTTTTATTTTTTTACTTTTAAAAGCATTTTTTTCTACAACCTTAAGAGGTTGCAGGAAAAAAATGCTTTTAGAAGCCTCTGACGATCAGGCAACTCAGCTGGGATCGCCAGAGGCTTTTAAAAGCATTGTTTTTTTCTACAACCTCTTCGGACGAAGAGGTTGTAGAAAAAATGCTTTTAAAAGTAAAAAAAAAACAGCCTCTGATGATCGCGCAGCTCAGCTGGGCAGGGATTTTTGCTACTGGTTCTCCGAACCACCTGCCGCTATTGCTACCAGATTTGGCGATCCGGTCCGAACCGGGAGCATTTCACCCCTGAGTTGAAGTCCTCCAGGCTTAACGTTGCCAAGGTTGGAGACCCCCTGAACTAGGAGACTTCCAAGGTCCCTTGCAATTCTGTTATTCTGTTACTCTGACCCGCATTGCATAACTCCTGGTGGAGAGGCTGAATCAGGGACTCCCTGCCCCTAGCTCTTCTGTGTAGTAGGCTTACTTGAAGGAAACCCAAGTTGTCCTCAACCTGGTCTTTGCGGCAGTGGTGGGTTTCAATTTTTTTTACTACCAGTTCTGTGGGCGTGGCTTGGGCGTGGCATGGCATGGTTTAGTGAGTGTGGCTTGGTGGGCATGGCAGGGGAAGGATACTGTAAAATCTTCATTCCCTCCCGATCAGCTGGGACTCGGGAGGCAGAGAATAGATGGGAGCAGAGCCAGTCAGAATTTTTACTACCGGTTCTCCGAACTACTCAAAATTTCCGCTACCGGTTCTCCAGAACTGGTCAGAAACTGCTGAAACGCACCTCTGCTCTGCGGATGGCTTGGATTCAGGTATGGGCTGCTGGGAGAACCGCTAGCTAAGATTCTGTGCAGTTCGGAGAACCCACAAACCCCACTCCTGGCTGGCCCTCCCATCCCATCCCACCCCTCCCCTCCTAGGAGTCCCCACGCAGTCTGTTTTGGATGCAGGTAAGTGCAGGGCGCACGCAAAGGCTTGGGGAGGGCGAAAAACAGACCTACCGTTTCCGGCCTCCAGAGGGCCTCCGGAGCCTGGGGAGTCCCATTTTCACCTTCCTGGAGGCTTGAGGAAAGCCTCCGGAGCCTGGGGAGGGCAAAAATGCCCTCCCACCATTATGCAGGAGGCCAACTAGTCCATGCCCACCATGGCCACGCCCACCCCTTGCTCAAATGTTTGAAGCCCACCCTGCTTGGATTAGTGAAAGCAAAACGTCGATCGTCATCCATTTCACGAGTCTGTTTGACTCACCGCCTCGACGCTTAACATCAGCAAGCTAATAATAATAAAAGGCCGGCTGGCTGTTTGGATTACGTGTGGCGTGCCAAGAAATAAATGAGCTTTTGAACTTTGAGCAGGAAACCGTTCAGCATCCTTTCCCAAATCAGAGTTGCCTCAAATCTGCCTAATCTCATCTCTGCCCACACGACCAGGTTAAAAAAAATTTCCCTCTTGCCAACCCCGTTGGTTGGCTCAGTCTTGTGCCTGTGGCCTGGGGGTTCATGACCCCCTCGAGACCTGACTCAACTGACTTCAACCACGTTCTCGCTTTCCTCTGTGTGGGATGGGTGTGTTTGTGAGCCTCCCAGTCGGGTTGTGACTCCTGATGACTGTCTAGACAAGCGTCTGCGGTATTTTTGGCAGGATTTCAGAAGGAGGTTGCCATTACCTCCTTCCTGGGGCGGGGAGTCAGGGACTGGCTCTACGTGACCCAGTTGGGTTTTGGGCCTGGGGCAGAACTTGAACTCGGGGTCTTCCGATTCCTCGCATGATGTTTCAACCATGACACCAAATAGCCTCTCTTTCCTTCATTGTAGTTCTTCAGAACTGAAGTTGGTTGCTTTAACGGTACATGTGGATCCTTGTACTAGTCGGAGGCTTAGACTAGATGACCTCTAAGATCCCACCTGACATTCTGTGGTTCCACGGTTGTTCAGTGAACTGTGTTAGCCCTGAAAATGGATTAATACACTACATGTGTTTGGAATGGAATGGAGGGGGGGAGGAGATGAGAGAGAAGGGACAGAGGAGAGGAGAAAAGAAAAGCAGAGGGGAGGGGAGGAGAGAGAGAAGGGAAAGAGAGGAGAAGAGAAGAGAGAAGAGAAAAGGAAAGGAGGGGAGAGGAGAGGAGAGGAGAGGAGAGAGAAGGGAAGGGGAGATAGAAGAGGGGAGAAAAGGAGAGGGGAGAAAAGGAGAGGAGAGGAGGGGGGAGAAAAAAGGGAAAGGAAGAGAGAAAAGGGGAGGGGAGGAGAAGAAGAGAGGAGAGGAGAGAAAAAGGGAGAGGAGAAGAGAGAAAAGAGGGAAGGGGAGAGGAGAAGAGGAGAGGAGAGGGGAAGGGAAAGGGGATAGAATGAGGAGAGGAGAAGAGAGGAGAGAAAAGAAGGGGAGAGGAGGAGAGAACCCACCACACAGCCCACTTGCCACAGCCAACTCGCCGTGGCCAACTCGCCGTGGGACAATTCGCCACAGCTCAAGATTTCCTCTAATATCGAAGAAATGTTGGAATGGAATCATTGCAAGAAGGGTGCATAAGGAGGGATAGAATAGAATGTGAATGACAAATATTAAACTATTTTTTTAAATTTATTTTAAACAAGTAAATTGAATTGTTAAATTGTCCAGCAGCGACTTGGCAGCGGTGAGTTGGCCACAATAAATTGGCAGTAGCGAGGTGACCATAGAGAGTTGGCCATGGTGAGTTGACCGAAGAGAGTTGGCCAAGGTGAGTTGACTGTAGAGAGTTGGTCATGGTGAGTTGACCGTAGAGAGTTGGCCATGGTGAGTTGACCGTAGAGAGTTGGCCAAGGTGAGTTGACCGTAGAGAGTTGGCCATGGTGAGTGGACCGTAGAGAGTTGGCCATGGTGAGTGGACCGTAGAGAGTTGGCCATGGTGAGTTGACCGTAGAGAGTTGGCCAAGGTGAGTTGACTGTAGAGAGTTGGCCATGGTGAGTTGACCGTAGAGAGTTGGCCATGGTGAGTTGCCCATAGAGAGTTGGCCATGGCGAGTTGACCGTAGAGAGTTGGCCAAGGTGAGTTGCCCATAGAGAGTTGGCCATGGCGAGTTGACCGTAGAGAGTTGGCCATGGCGAGTTGACCGTAGAGACTTGGCCATGGTGAGTAGACCGTAGAGAGTTGGCCATGGTGAGTTGCCCATAGAGAATTGGCCATGGCAAGTTGACCATAGAGAGTTGGCCATGGTGAGTTGCCCATGGCGAGTTGACTGTAGAGAGTTGGCCATGGCGGGTTGGTTGTGTCAAGTTGTCCCATTCCACCCTGAATCATTCTGGAAGGATTGCAGAGGAAAAACCCAGAGCCTTCTAGCCTGAGCCACACCCAGGTGGCTTGGAGGAAAGATGCTTTCCCCTCCATGACTGACCGGAGGGAAGGAGGATGAGTGTCCAGCAGTCAAAGGGTTGGCAAAAGGGTGACTTCCAAATAAACTCCTGATGCCACTTTGCCAAGGGTGCTTATTGTGAAAGAATTGAGAGACAGACAGACTCAGAACTGATTTGTCAAAGTTTGAAAGAACTAACGAGAAAAGAGGACATGAATGTCTGTCAGTCAAGGAAAAATGTGGATTTCAATAAACAGTAGCCGGAAACAGCGCAGATAGTCCTCAACGTACAACAGTTCATTTAGTGACCATTCAAAATTACGACGACACTGAAAAAAACAGCTTACGACCGTTTTTCAGAATTGTGACCTTTCCAGGATCCTCATGACCATGTCATCAAAATTCAGACGCTTGGCAATTGGTTCATATTTATGACGGTCGCAGCGTCCTGGGGTCATGTAATCCCTTTACGTCCTTCTGTCATGCAGTCAGTGGGGAAGCCAGATTCACTTAACAACCAGGTTACTAGCTTATCAACTGCCGTGATTCAGCTAGCCACTGTGGCAAGACAGGTCGTAAAATGGGGCAAAACTCACTCTCGCCTAGCCACATAAATTTTAGGCTCCGTTGTTGCCGTAAGTCGAGGACTCCCTGTACGCATCTGGATATGGCCTGGTTCATGGGTTCAATATCCCAAAGTCCACAGTAAAAAAAGTCACCAATTTAATCCAGCGTTTACTCATCTCAACTCGCTTTAACTAATGTCTCCACTTAGCCACAGAAATCCTGGGCTCAATTGTGGTCGTACGTCGAGGACTACCTGTATAAAGTCACCTGTTAAGGACATTTTAGGAAGCTTTTTGGCAGAACGAGGTTTCTACTCGCACCCACTTATCTTAGGACACACCCAGTGGTGGAATTCAAATATTTTTACTACCAGTTCTGTGGTTGGTGGGCGTGGCTTGGTGGGCGTGGCAGGGGAAGGATACTGCAAAATCTCCATTCCAACCCGACTCCAGGGAAAGGATACTGCAAAATCCCCATTCCCACCCCACTCTGGGGCCAGCCAGAGGTGGCATTTGCCGGTTCTCCAAACTACTCTAAATTTCTGCTACCGGTTCTCCAGAACCTGTCAGAACCTGCTATAAATGCCTTAAATGGACATCTTGAAATGCAGAAAGGTTACAAAATCAGATACGGCCTCTGCAGCCCCGTCCAATGTTTTGGGGAAGAGAAGGGGGGTGGCAGAGTCACGCAAAGTAGGTGACTCAAAATTGGGAGCCACAACAGGAAGCCACGTCAGCATGAGCCACTGCACCAGCTGCATTCACTCAACATGCTAAGCCCGGTTGCTGAACTTATCTGCTTCTTGGAATTGCACCGTGCATGTAGCAACAAACCCATTAAAACAGTTAGGACTGCAGAACAAGGAAACCCACAGAAGATGGGTTAGAAGGTTAACGGCAACCCACGGAGAATGGAAAGAGTGCAGAAAAGAGCAACGAAGATGATAAGAGGGCTGAAAAGGTAGCAGGAACTGTTGCAGGAACTGAGAATGTCTAGTCTAGTGAAAAGGAGGACTAGGGGTGACATGATAGGAGTCTTCCATTACTGGAGGGGCTGCCCCAAAGAAGAGGGGGTCAAATTATTCTCCAAAGCACCAGAAGGCAGAATAAGAAGCAAAGAAGAGAAGAGATACAGACGAGAAGGAAGGGAAAGGAAAGGAAGGGAAGGGAAGAGACGAGACGAGAAGATACAGACGAGAAGAGAAAGAGAAGAGAAGAGATACAGACGAGAAAAGAAGAGAGAAGGGAAGAGGAGATACAGATGAGATGAGAAGAGAAGAGATACAGACAAGAGAAAGAGAAGAGATACAGACGAGAAGGAAGGGAAGGGAAAGGAAGGGAAGAGACAAGACGAGAAGATACAGACGAGAAGAGAAGAGAAGAGATACAGACGAGAAAAGAAGAGAAGGGAAGAGAAGAGATACAGATGAGAAGAGAAGAGAAAGAGAAGAGGAGATACAGACAAGAGAAAGAGAAGAGATACAGACGAGAAGGAAGGGAAGGGAAAGAGAAGGGAAGAGACGAGACGAGAAGATAGAAGAGAAGAGAAAGAGAAGAGAAGAGATACAGACGAGAAAAGAGAGAAGGGAAGAGAAGAGATACAGATGAGAAGAGAAGAGAAAGAGAAGAGAAGAGATACAGACGAGAAAGAGAAGAGGATACAGGATAGGATAGGATAGGATAGGATAGGATAGGATAGGATAGGATAGGATAGGATAGGATAGGATAGGATAGGATAGGATAGGATAATAGCAATAGCAATAGCACTTATATAGTGCTATTATATATAGAATAGAATATAGAGGAGAGAGAAGAGAAGAAGAGAAGAGAAGAGAAGAGAAGAGAAGAGAAGAGAAGAGAAGAGAAGAGAAGAGAAGAGAATAATTCCATGTTTTGGGAAACAAGTTGACCCCCTCTTCTTTGTGGCAGCCCCTCAAATATGTGAAGACTGCTATCCTGTTTCCTCTGGTCCTTCTTTTCATTAAAATAGACACACCCAATTCCTGCAACCGTTCTTCGTATGTTTTAGCCTCCAGTCCCCTAATCCTCTTGGTTGCTCTTCTCTGCACTCTTTCCAGAGTCTCCACATCTTTTTTACATCGTGGCGACCAAAACTGGGTGCCGTATTCCAAGTGTGGCCTTACCAAGGCCTTATAAAGTGGTATTAACACTTCACGTGATCTTGAGTCTATCCCTCTGTTGAAGCAGCCTAGAATTGAGTTGGCTTTTTTGGCTGCTGCAGCACACGGCTGGCTCATATTTAAGTGGTGGTTTACTAGGACTCCTAAATCCCTGTCTGGCAGTGGCTAATGTTGAGCCAGGTTCCAGTAATAAGTCTTAAATCTGCCACTTCTTGTTGTTAATTGCGAAGTCGTGTCCGGCCCATCGCGACCCCATGGACCACGTTCCTCCAGGCCTTCCTGTCCTCTACCATCCTCAGGAGTCCTTTTAAGCTCCCGCCGACTGCTTCAGTGACTCCATCCAGCCACCTCGTTCTCTGCCGTCCTCTTCTTCTTCTTTTGCCCTCCATCATTCCCAGCATTGGGCTCTTCTCCAGTGAGTCCTTCCTTCTCATTAGGTGGCTAAAGTATTTGAGTTTCCTCTTCAGGCTCTGGCCTTCTAAAGAGCAGTCAGGGTCGATCTCCTCTAGGACTGACCGGTTGGATGGCCTTGCAGTCCAAGGGACTTGCAGGAGTCTTCTCCAGCACCAGAGTTCAAAGGCCTCCATTCTTTGGCGCTCAGCCTTCCTTACGGTCCAACTTTCACAGCCATCCATTGCAACTGGGAAAACCATCGCTTTGACTATAGGCACTTTTGTTGGCAGGGTGATGTCTCTGCTTTTTAGGATGCTGTCTAAATTTGCCACGGCTTTCCTCCCCAGGAGCAAGCGACTTTTAATTTCTTGGCTCTGCCACTGCTTCATTCTTTTAAGAATGCCAGCCTCGCCCTTTGGAGAATGAAGACCTGTTTTGAGTTTCCTGGAACAAGCCATGTGGGTGCCAAGTGTCCAGGACAAAGAGAGAAGAACAAACAAACTTGCTTGTCCAGCTATCTCGCTCCTGCAGAAATAATCTGTTTTTATTGCAGGTAATGTAATGCACAACCTGAATGGCTGCGTTCACATATTTGTGAGACTCACAACTGTGGGGCAAAGGGGAGATTGAAGAAATAAGGCCCCTCTCCAGAATGACCCTTTTGGCGAATGCTTTGGAAGATGCACTCTGAACCAGTGGTGAAATCCAGATTTTTTTTACTACCGGTTCTGTGGGCGTGGCTTGGTGGGCATGGCAGAGGAAGGATACTGCAAAATCTCCATTATCACCCCACTCCTGGGGGAAGGATACTGCAAAATCCCCATTCCCATTCTTACTCCAGGGGAAGGATATTGCAAAATCTCCATTCCCATCCCACTCCAGGGGAAGGATATTGCAAATATTGCAAACCGGTAATGGAAATTTTGAGCAGTTCAGAGAACCGGCAAATGACACTTCTGGCTGGCCCCAGAGTTGGGTGGGAATGGGGATATTGTAGTATCCTTCCCCTGCCACGCCCACCAATCCATGCCCACAGAACCGGTAGTAAAAAAAATTGGATTTCACCACTGATCTGCAGGGAATAATTTAAGGCGTCTTTAAGAAGAGACTGGAAAGCCACTTGTCTAAAATGGTGTAGGTGCCTCCGGTAACAGTAAAAGAGTTGGAAGGGACCTTGGAGGTCATCTAGCCCAACCCCCTGCTCACACATGAGACCTGTACTAGGGATTTGAACAAGCTACTACCCTGTTTCCCCCCAAATAAGACATTCCCCTGATAATAAGCCCAATCGGGCATGGCAATAAGGCCAAGCGCTTATTTCAGGGTTCAAAAAAAATAGAAGACAGGGTCTTATTTTCGGGGAAACACGGTGGAGATTCAGTTGGCAAGCTCAGTGTCTTAGCCACTGAGCCACCTAGTCCTGCTTGAGTCGGGGGCTGGACTAGAAGACCTCCACGGTCCCTTTCAGCTCCTATTGCCTGAACCTTAACGTTGCTTTTCAACGTCCGCAAGAGTGCATTAGAACAGAACAGAACAGAATAATGGAATGGAGACTAGAAGAGAAGAATAGAATAGAATAGAATAGAATAGAAAAGAAAAGAAAAGAAGAAGAGGAGAGGAGAGGAGAGGAGAAGAGAAGAGAAGAGAAGAGAAGAGAAGAGAAGAGAAGAGAAGAGAAAAAAGAATAATGGAATGGAGACTAGAAGAATAGAATAGAATAGAACAGAACAGAACAGAACAGAACAGAACAGAATAATGGAATGGAGACTAGAAGAGAAGAATAGAATAGAATAGAAAAGAAAAGAATAGAATAATGGAATGGAGACTAGAAGAGAAGAATTAGAATAGAATAGAACAGAACAGAATAGAATATAAAAGAACAGAACAGAATAATGGACTGGAGACTAGAAGAGAAGAATAGAATAGAATAGAATAGAAAAGAAAAGAAAAGAATAGAATAGAATAGAATAGAATAGAATAGAATAGAACAGAACAGAACAGAACAGAACAGAACAGAACAGAATAGAATAATGGAATGGAGATTAGAAGAGAGGAATAGAATAGAATAGAAAAGAACAGAACAGAATAATGGAATGGAGGCTAGAAGAGAAGAATAGAATAGAAAAGAACAGAACAGAACAGAATAATGGAATGGAGACTAGAAGAGAAGAATAGAATAGAAAAGAACAGAACAGAATAGAATAATGGAATGGAGACTAGAAGAGAAGAATAGAAAAAAAGAAAAGAACAATAGAATAATGGAATGGAGACTAGAAGAGAAGAATAGAACAGAACAGAACAGAACAGAACAGAACAGAATAATGGAATGGAGACTAGAAGAATAGAATAGAAAAGAAAAAAGAATAGAATAGAATAGAATAGAATAGAATAATGGCATGGAGACTAGAAGAATAGAATAGAAAAGAATAGAACAGAACAGAACAGAACAGAACAGAACAGAATAGAATAGAATAGAATAGAATAGAATAGAATAGAATAGAATAGAATAGAATAATGTAATGGAGACTAGGAGAGAAGAACAGAAAAAAAGAAAAGAACAGAATAGAATAATGGAATGGAGACTAGAAGAGAAGAATAGAATAGAATAGAACAGAATAATGGAATGGAGACTAGAAGAATAGAATAGAATAGAAAAGGAAAGAAAAGAAAGAAAAGAAAAAAGAATAGAATAGAATAATGGAATGGAGACTAGAAGAGAAGAATAGAATAGAATAGAAATGAACAACAGAATAGAATAGAATTCTTTATTGGCCAAGTGTGATTGGACACACAAGGAATTTGCCTTTGGTGCATACGCTCTCAGTGTACATAAAAGACAAGATACGTTCGTCAAGAATCATAAGGTGCAACACTTAATGATAGTCACAGGGTACAAATAAGCAATCAAATCATATTAGGAAACAGTCACTACAAATCGTAAGGATACCAGCAACAAAGGTTACAGTCATACAGTCATAAGTGGGAGGAGATGGGTGAAACTGGCTTGCAAGAGGCGGAAAAGAAGGTGCTGTTCCTTTAAGAGGGAAGCCACGCCCCTTTCCACGGCGTTTAAAGAGCCTGGAATGCTGGCGGGCGATGCGCTTTAAACGCCGGGCGGGCTCGGAGCTTTTAGTGGCTCCTCAGGGGGAAGGGGGCGGGGCCAGGGGCGGAGCTGAGGGCGCGGCATCGCCAAGGAAGCCCAGAGCGGACACGCCTCTCTCTGGCGCCGCCTAGGGGCGAGCCAAGTCACTGCTGTTCCCGGGAAAGCAAAACTTCGCGGTTGCGGATCCAGTCCGGAAAAATAGTAATCGATGCAGACGCGGGTTGATTGTCTGGACCTCGTTCCCGCGTCATGTTGAACCAGGTGAAGTGGAGGACCCGGCGGCTGCATCTTGGCTAAGTGGGAATCCTGGTTATTATTATTATTATTTATTATTATTATTATTATTACATTTGTATTTTGTTTTTCCTATTAGTATCTCTTTAGTAAGGACACACCTAGAATATTTGCATTCCAGTTTTGGTCCCCACGTTGCCAAAATAAAAAATAAAAAAATAGATGTTGAGACTTTAGAAAAAATGCAAAGAAGAGCAACAATTAGCCAATGGAACTGCTTGCCACCACCTTGTGGGTTCTTCAACCCTGGAGGTTTTTTAAGAAGAGGCAGGACAGTCTGACATGCTATAGGGTCTTCTGTTTGTCTGTCTGCAACCGTTCTTGATGAGGGGGCTGGAGAGAAAAACATATCAAGAACGGTTGCAGAATTTGGGTTTGGAATAGAGAAAAGGAGGACGGAGGGGGGGAGGTTTGACATAATATTCCAGTATTTGAGGGGCTGCCACAAAAAAGAGGGGGTCAGTAACAGTAGCAGTAAATTTGGAAGGGACCTTGGAGGTCATCTAGTCCAACCCCCTACTAGGGATTCGAACCGCCGAACTGCCGATCGGACAAGCTCAGCGTCTTCCAAAAGCATCAAGATATCAGGACAAGCAGTAATGGCGAGAAGCTAACTAAGGAGAGAGAAGCAACCTGGAACGAAGGAGAAACTTCCTACCAGCGAGGACAATTAGCCAGTGGAACTGCTTGCCACCAGAAGGTTGGGAGTGGCTTTCATCGCTGGAGGGCTTTTAAGAAGAGACTGGATAGCCAGCTCCTGGAATGGTATATATAGGATCTCTTGCTTGAGCAGGGGGTTGGACTAGAAGACCTCCAAGGTCCCTTCCAGCTCGATTCTGGTCCATTTGTTTTTAGTCAGTAACTTGAGTTTAGAGTGCTGGGGAAACCAGCTCTAACTTGGCTTTGTGTCGCTTGTTAAGCCGTGGTTTGTTTAACCCCTTTTTATTTTTTTTCACAAATCACAGTTTGCTCTCTTCAGGCATGGTAAACCTCTGTTTTCGCAAACTTCCGTGGATAGTTTTGTGAACTCTTAGTAAGTAAGTATGTTGTATGTTAGTAAGTAAGTAAGTATGAGCCTCCCTTCTAGGGGAAGGGGTGTCTCTTTAATGTTGTATGGGAATGTAGATAACGGGTACGGTAGTCCTCAGCTTATGGCCACAATTCAGCCCAATATTTCCGTTGCTAAGCGAGACAGTTGTTCAGGGAGTTTTGTCTCATTTTACGACCTTTCTGGCCACCGTTGCTAAGTGAATCGGTGCAGTTGTTAAGTTAGTAACTTGATCGTTTAAGTGAATCTGGCTCCCTGGGTTGATTTTGCTTGCCAGAAGGTCGCAATAAATAACCACATGATCCTGAAACACTGCAGCCGTCATAAATATGAGTCAGTTACTTGGGACCACGGGGATGCCACAAATATGACACTGCAGCCGTCATAAATGTGAGTCGGTTGCATGGGATCACACAGGGATGTGACCATTCCAACCACGGAGACGTCACACGACCACGGTGATGCAGTCATGACGACCACGGTCGTCGTAAGTGTGAAAAACGGTCATAAGTCACTTTTTTCCCCAGTGCCGTTGTCACTTTGAACAGTCACTGAAGGAACCGTTGTAAGTCGAGGACTACCTGTAAGGGGACGGAGACATGCTGATGTCCGTCTTCGTTCACACAAGTTGGTGCACAATATTTACAAACCCTGGTTCGTAAATATTGTGTTTCCAGCACACGCAATGCTAAAATGTTAAGATAGCATATTGTGACGCTTACTCGGAGCCCGTTTAATCTTAAAACAAGTTTGTGTTCTCGGCTGGTCTGTATTATCTTATTTAACAGTAACAGAGTCGGAAGGGACCCTTGGAGGTCATCTAGTCCAACCCCCTTGCTCACACGGAAGACCTGTACTAGGGATTCGAACCGCCGAACTGCCGACCTTTCTGATCGACAAGCTCAGCGTCTTAGCCCCTGAGCCACCTAATCAAGAGTATCTATTTGATTTGTTTGTGTTAAGATATACTGTGGTGCAGTGTTGGCAAATCTTTTCGGCACCGGGTGCTGAAATGGGAGTGTGGGTGTGAGTGCGCGCATGCCGGAAACCGGAAGGGCAACGGGGTGCGTGCCCGGAGAGATGGCTCTGTGTGCCACTTTTCAGCACGCGTGCCATAGGTTCGCCATCACGGCTGTAGTGTATTGTGTTTTTTTTTTTTTTTTTTTAATTTGATTTATATGCCGCCCTTCTCCGAAGACTCAGGGCGGCTTACAATGCGCTCAGCAATAGCCTTCATCCTTTTGTGTATTTATACAAAGTCAGCTTATTGCCCCCACAATCCGGGTCCTCATTTCACCTACCTTAGAAAGGATGGAAGGCTGAGTCAACCTCGGCTGTTGCATTCAGCTTTAATGATAGAATAGATAGAAGCTGGAAGGGACCTTGGAGGTCTTCTAGTCCAACCCCGAGATCCTATACCCGTGATGGCGAACCTATGGCACATGTGCCACAGGTGGCACACGGAGCCATATCGGTGGGCACGTGAGCTCAGCTCCCGCCAGCTGATTTTCGGGCCTTCTAGGCCCAGTAGAAGTAAGAAAAAAGGCTGTTTCTGGTCTCCGGAGGGCCTCTGAGGGGGTGGGGGAAGGCCTATTTTTTTCCTGTCCCCAGGCTCCAGAGCCTTTTTAGGAGGCTGGGGAGGGTGAAAGCAACCTTGCCCCCCCCCCCTGGAGGCCCTCCGGAGGCCGGAAATGGCCCCTTTGCCGACTTCCTAGAAAGGCTCTGGAGCCTGGGAAGAGCGAAAAACGGGCCTTCCGGTGGGACTGGAAATTGGCAAATGGGCCATTTCCGGCCGTTGGAGGACCTTGGAGGGGGTGGGGAGGCCGTTTTCGCCCTCCCCAGGTTCCTAGAAAGGCTCTGGAGCTGGGGAGAGCAAAAAATGGGTCTACTGGACCCACCGGCTCATTGCATGCCAAAAGCAGGGGAAGCACGGGGTCGCGCACACATGCGCGAGGGGGCGGGGCACATAGAATTATGGGTGTGGGCACACACACACACACACGACCCTCCACACTCCCCCTGATTTTGGCACACGATGGCAAAAAGGTTAGCCATCACTGCCCTATACCATTTCTGACAAATGGATGTCCAGTCTTTCCTTAAAAACATCCAGGGATGGAGCATTCACAACTTCTAGTGGCAAGCTGTTCCACGGGTTAATTGTCCTCACTGTTAGGAAGTTTCTCCTTAGTTCCAGGTTGCTTCTCTCCTTGATTAGTTTCCATCCATTGCTTCTTGTCCTGCGTAATTTGACCCCCCCTCCTCTTTGTGGCAGCCCCTCAAATACTGGAATACTGCTATTATGTCCCTCCTAGTCCTTCTTATCTCTAGACTACCCAAAACCCAAATCCTGCAGCCATTCTTCCTATGTTTTAGTCTCCAGGCCTTTGATCATCTTAGTTGCTCTTCTCTGCACTTTTTCCAAAGTCTCAACATCTTTTATATCGTTACTTACTTACTTAGTTAGTTAGTTAGTTCGTTCGTTCGTTCGTTCGCTCGTTCGTATGTAGAGCAGATCAGGGTCTGTCATGTTGTGTATCCACTTATTTACTGAAGAATATGGTCTGTTTCAGGCCCAGCTTTTGAGAAAGGTTTGCCTGTTGATTAGACAACAGTGCCTCTGGGCACGTGCAGAGTGCCTTTGGTTCATGAATGGGTAATTGTAGCCAAGTGCTCCTGATTTGGAGGTGCCTATTGCACTTAGGAAGGTGTCTCACAATCCCATGATTGTTGTACCCTGTTTGAAAAAAAATGCACAGTAAAATCCTTGGTGAGCTTCTAAGCTTCTAGACCTCAGTGATTGTCTGCGTTGCATAGGAGATCAGGGAGCTGATGGAATATTACAGCATCTAAACTGTTCGTTTAGACAGCAGTAAGGAGTTAACTTGATAATTGGCGTATCTTTATTCAGTTTTACCAACTTTTTTGTTTTGCCTTGTTAATTTATCATGATGTCCATTGCAAGGTGGAACCATCAATTAACAGCCATTATACGTCCTCAACTTACAACAGTTCATTTAGTGACGATTTCACTGAAAAAAAAAAGGGACTTGTGACCTTTTTTCCCACACTTACGACCGACGGAAGTATCCTTGCGATCACGTGACTTGCATTCGGATGCTTGACAGCCGACTCACATTTATGACCGGATTGCACCATCCCCTTTGGCAATGTGGAGGGGAGAGGGGGAAGCCCATTTCATTTAACGACCGTGTTGCTAATTTAAGACCTGCGTGGATTCACTAAAACAGACGAGGCGAGAAAAGTCGGAAAAACGGAGCAAGCTCCACT
The DNA here is from genome assembly GCF_029215685.1 of Pituophis catenifer annectens. NCBI lineage: Eukaryota > Metazoa > Chordata > Lepidosauria > Squamata > Colubridae > Pituophis > Pituophis catenifer. The sequence continues at coordinate 26,284,103 of NW_027256890.1, forward strand.
TCACAAATTTCTCACCTGACGACCTCACTTTTGAGCTCGGTGGTGGATGTACATTGAGGACTACCTGTTAGTTCCTGGCTAGATTTTTCTTTTTAAATCTTTATTTCCAAGTTAGCTTTCAATTTCATTTTAGAGACAGTTAAAATGGGTAAATAACCCCGTGGGAAAATGCAGGCTGTTTAATTCCACCTCATTGTGTATGTTTCCTCCCTTCCTTCAGGCTAGGGAAACTCCACCACCACCATGTACCTTTATGAGTAAGGGGGGAGTGAGCTGTTCTCC
>NW_027256890.1:26286884-26716884 GCF_029215685.1 Pituophis catenifer annectens
CCTTATTTTTTTTTTAACGCTGAAATAAGCGCTTAGCCTTATTGCCATGCACTCAAAAGCCCAATTGGGCTTATTATCAGGGGATGTCTTATTTTGGGGAAAACAGGGTATCTATCTATGTCTGTCTGTCTGCTTGTCTATCTAGCTAGCTATCTAGCTATCTCATCTATATTTATTTAAATCTGTTTGTCTCTGTCTCTTATCTGTCTCTAGTTATCTCTCTTTCTCTCTATCTCTAGCTTATCTATCCTATCTATCTATCTATCTATCTATCTATCTATCTATCTATCTATCTATCTATCTATCCTTCCTCTAATCCATTTATCTGTCTGTCTGTCTACCTACCTACCTACCTACCTACCTATCTACCATGTTTCCCTGAAAATAAGACCCTGTCTTATATTTTTTTGAACCCTGAAATAAGCGCTTGGCCTTATTGCCATGCGCTCAAAAGCCCGATTGGGTTTATTATCAGGGGATGTCTTATTTTTGGGGGAAAAGGGTATCTATCTATCTATCTAGAAGATAGATAGATAGATAGACAGACAGACAGACGGATTAGAGGGAAAGAAAATAGATAGATAGATAGATAGATAGATAGATAGATAGATAGATAGATACCCTGTTTTCCCCAAAATAAGACATTCCCTGATAATAAGCCCAATCGGGCTTTTGAGCGCATGGCAATAAGGCCAAGGGCTTATTTCAGGGTTCAAAAAAATATAAGACAGGGTCTTATTTTCGGGGAAACACGTTAAATGAACTGCTGTAAGTCGAGGACTAACTGTAAACTGTTGCTAAACTAGGACTGTAGGTGGGGCAAAACATGGTGTACCTTTGAGAATTAGCTTCCCATTGTCAGCAGTTAATCGTCTACGAAGGCAAAAACTATTTGGGTATTTCTGCTCCAATCTCTGTGGCACTTCAGATATTTCTAAACTGTTTCCCAGGAACTGTCAGACCTGCCTCAGCTGGGACCCTAGAAAGGAAAGACCCTCGACTCCCATTTGGTTGCAGTGAGAGATTCTTTTACTAAGGATTAGCGGTTGCAAACGAAGCAAGGTTAGGAATAAAGTTCCCGCACAGAAGTTTACAAACTTTGCCCCTTCATCCCGTCCCTTCCCTCTTGACCAATTCATCGTCCGCCTACGGACAGAACAAAATAGAATAACGGAGTCGGAAGGGACCTTGGAGGTCCTCTAGCCCAACCCCCTGCTCAAGCAGGAGACCCTATAAATTCTATACAAATGGCTTATTCAGGCTCTTCTTAAAAACCTCCAGCGTTTGGAGCATTCACAATTTTCTGGTGGCAAGCAGTTCCACGGGTTAATTGTTCTCATTGTCAGGCGGTTTCTCCTTTAATGCCAGGTTGCTTCTCTCCTTGATTAGTTTCCACCCGTTGCTTCTTGTCCTGCCCTCAGGTGCTTTGGAGAAGAGCTTGACTCCCTCTTCTTTGGGGCAGCCCCTGAGATATTGGAACACTGCTATCATGTCTCCCCTCGTCCTTCTCTCCATTAAACTAGATACACCCAACGGTGTGCCACCTAGTTATTTTGCCTACCTATTTTGGGAACCCGCTTGGATGTTTGATGCAATTCTCATTCCATTCCCAAGCTTCACGGCCTTAAAGACTGAAACCAGTCTGCATTCCTCACACCTCTGGCTTCCATCAAGCCTGTCACTTCTCCCTCCCTCTTTCTCATCTCTACCCCCAATACATACTCAGTGCCCCCTGAGGAGCCGTGGTGGCACAGTGGTTAGAGGGCAGTATTGCAGGCCAACTCTGCCGACTGCCAGCAATTCGATCCTGACCGGCTTAAGGTCGACTCATCCTTCCGTCCTTCCGAGATGGGTAAAATGAGGACTCAGATTGTTGGGGGCAATAGGCTGATTCTGTAAACTGCTTAGAGAGGGCTGTAAAAGTACCGTGAAGCGGGATATAAATCTAAGTGGTAGTGCTATTTTCCTTCCTTCCTAGCCTTCCTTCCTCCCTCCCTTCCTAGTTTTCCTCCCTCCCTTCCTAGCTATCCTTCCTTCTTCCCTCCCTCGCTTTCCTCCCTCCCTCCCTCCCTCCCTCCCTAGCTTTCCTTCCTTCCTTCCTAGCTATCCTTCCTTCCTTCCCAGCTATCCTTCCTTCCTTCCTTCCTTCCTAGCTATCCTTCCTTCCTCCCTCCCTCCCTCCCTATCTTTCCTTCCTTCCTTCCTTCCTAGCTATCCTTCCTTCCTTCCTTCCTTCCCAGCTATCCTTCCTTCCTTCCTTCCCAGCTATCCTTCCTCCCTCCCTCCCTCCCTATCTTTCCTTCCTTCCTAGCTATCCTTCCTTCCTCCCTCCCTCCCTCCCTCCCTCCCTATCTTTCCTTCCTTCCTTCCTATCCTTCCTTCCTTCCTTCCTTCCCAGCTATCCTTCCTTCCCAGCTATCCTTCCTTCCTCCCTCCCTCCCTAGCTTTCCTTCCTTCCTAGCTATCCTTCCTTCCTTCCTTCCCAGCTATCCTTCCTTCCTTCCCAGCTTTCCTTCCTTCCTTCCTTCCTTCCTTCCTTCCTTCCTTCCTTCCTTCCTTCCTTCCTTCCTTCCTTCCTTCCTTCCTTCCTTCCTTCCCTCCCTCCCTCCCTCCCTCCCTCCCTCCCTCCCTGTGGTTAGAATGCAGTATTGCAAGCTAATTCTGCCCACTGCTAGGAGTTAGATCCTGACCGTCTCAAGGTTGCCTTCCATCCTTCCGAGGTGGGTAAAATGAGGACCCAGATTGTTGGGGTGCAAGAGGCTGACTCTGTAAACTGCTTAGAGAGGGCTGTAAAAGCACTGTGAAGCGGTATATAAGTGCTAAGTGGGAAGGGGAGGGAGGGAGGGAGGAAGGAAGAAGGGAGGGAAGGGCCATGGTGGTGCAGTGGTTAGAATTCAGGATTGCAGGCTGACTCTGCCCACTGCCAGGAGTTCAATCCCGACCGGTTCCAGGTTGACTCAGCCTTCCATCCTTCCGAAGTCGGTAAAATGAGGACCCAGATTGTTGGGGGGCAAGAGGCTGACTCTGTAAACTGCTTAGAGAGGGCTGTAAAACACTGTGAAGCGGTATACAAGTCTAAGGGCTATATTGCTAGTGCTATTTCCTCTCCTCCCACCCTCCTCCAGTAGCCAAAGATGACAGAATCTCTCACTATTGGTTTCGGAGTTTCTGGAGCTGAGGTCAGGCTCAGTAATCTCCCATTGTTCACTGCCTGGAAGATTGCTCAGGACTTGGAAGCGAATCTTGCCCTGCCTGTTGTAAACATGATCTTGGCTTTAGCAAACAAGCAGGGATAAACTTTGCCCCTTTGGGGACAGGCCAGCCTCTGAAGTGTCTCTTGGGATTCTCCTGTCAGGGCAGAGCAGCTCACGAGGAAAGAGTGGAGTGGAGTGGAGTAGAGTAATTAAAATAGAGTAGAGTAGAAGATAAGAGGGAAGGGAAGGGAAGGGAAGAGAAGAAGGAAGGGGAAGGAAAGAGAGAAGGGAAGAGAGAAGAGAAGAGGGAAGGGAAGGAAAGAGAGAAGAGGAGGGAAAGGGAAGGGAAGAGAAGAGGAAGGGGAGAGAAAGGAAAAAGAAGAAGAGAAGGGGAAGGAAAGAGAAGAGGGAAGGGAAGGGAGAAGAGAAGAGGGAAGGGGAAGGGAGAAGAGAAGAGGGAAGGGAGGAGAAAAGAAAGGAAGGGGAGGGGAAGGAAAGAAGAGAGAAGGGAAGGGGAAGGAAAGAGAAGAAGGAAAGGGAAGAGAAGAGGGAAGGGAAGAGAAGAGAAGAGGGAAGGGGAAGGAAAGAGAAGAGAGAAGGGAAGAGAAGAGGGAAAGAAAGAAGAGAAGGAAGAGAAGAGGGAAGGGAAGGGAAGAGAAGAAGGAAGGGGAAGGAAAGAGAAGGGAAGAGAGAAGAGAAGAGGGAAGGGAAGGAAAGAGAGAAGAGGAGGGAAAGGGAAGGGAAGAGAAGAGGAAGGGGAGAGAAAGGAAAAAGAAGAAGAGAAGGGGAAGGGAAGAGAAGAGGGAAGGGAAGGGAGAAGAGAAGAGGGAAGGGGAAGGGAGGAGAAGAGGGAAGGGAGGAGAAAAGAAAGGAAGGGGAGGGGAAGGAAAGAGAAGAGAAGAGGGAAGGGGAAGGAAAGAGAAGAGAGAAGGGAAGAGAAGAGGGAAAGAAAGAAGAGAAGGAAGAGAAGAGGGAAGGGAAGAGAGAAGAGAAGAGGGAAGGGGAAGGAAAGAGAAGAGAAGAGAAGAGAAGGAAGAGAAGAGAAGAGGGAAGAGAAGAGGGAAGGGAAGAGAAAAGAGAAGGGGAGGGAAGGGAAGGGAAGAGAAGAGAAGGGAAGGGAAGGGAAAAGAATAGAAGATTATCATAGAAAAGAGAAGATTATTATAGAAGAGAATATTACTATAGAATGGAACAGAATTATAGAATGAAATGGAAGGGAATTCTTTATTGGCCAAATGTGATTGGACACACAAAGAATTTATTTCCGGTGCAGAAGTTCAGAGTGTACATACAACAAAAAAGTGATAAATCATGATCGTAATCGTAAAATACAATGACTGTAAATCATAAGATACAACACTCACTGATAGCCATCGGATACTAAATAAGCAATCAACGTACTAAATCATACTAGGATATTTAAATAGTCAATATAAATCATAAGTTACAAGCAACAAAGCTATAGTCGAAAGAAGAATAAGGAAATAGGAATAAGAGAAAAAATGAGAAGGATTATACCAGTAGTAGTAATGCAGACTTAGTAGTTTGACAGTGTTGAGGGAATTAGTTGTTTAGCAGAGTGATGGCATTAGGGGAAAAAACTGTCCTTGTGTCTAGTTGTTCTGGTGTGCAGTCCTCTATAGCGTCGTTTTGAGGGTAGGAGTTGAAACAGTTGATGTCCAGGATGCAAGAGGTCTGTAAGTAATTTCCCAACCTTCTTTTTGACTCGTGCAGAATACAGGTCCTCAATGGAAGGCAGGTGGGTAGCCATGGTTTTTTCCGCAATTCTGATTATCCTCTGAAGTCTGTGTCTGCCTTGTTGGGTTGCAGAGCCAAACCAGACAGTTATGGAGGTGCAGATGACAGACTCAACAATTCCTCTGTAGAACTGGATCAGTGGCTCCTTGGGCAGTCTTCGCTTTCTGAGTTGGCGCAAAATTGCCTTTTTAGCAGGCGGTTGCTGCCATGCCAGCTGGCTTGAGGGCCCTTTCCTGGCTCATAAAACAGACCTGCTCGGCGTTTTGGCAAATGACGTCCATCCTTGTCGCAGAGTTGGGAATAGATGGCCATCACAGGTCTCCCAAAATCTCTTTTACGGCCCCAGGTGTTTGCCAAGCTCCCTGTTTCTTGCGTTTTTGTTTTGTATCCTGAGTTGTTCAAGGAAAAGTAAATGCCTCAAGCTTTGCAACGGACCCATTTCCCTCTTTTAAAGCCTTCCCCCATCTCAAAATGACCAGGTTTTGAAGTTCTGACAGTTCTGTGAACAGTATCTGCCACCCTACTGTTCCTTAATAACCAGTGTGATCCTTTATTTTCACTGAACGTAATTGATGTGGCCCGCCAGTGGAGTTAGCAGCGGAGTCGGACAGCGAGGAGGCTGGGGAGGAACATGGGCCAGTCCTGGAGTCTGGGGAAGGCCCAGACGAGGGCTCTGCATCGGAGGCGGAGATGGGGCCGGGGCCATCTGGGAGTGATGTGTGGACTCCGGAGCCTCCAAAGTTGGACACCAGAGAGGCAGAGGAACAGGGGGAGGCTGGGGAAGGCTCGGACGAGGGCTCTCCATCGGAGGCAGAGAGGGGGCCAGGGCCATCTGGTAGTTATCAGCTGCCTCCGGAGCTAGGGAGCAGTGAGGCAGAGGAATAGCTGGGGCCTGTTCCCAGTGTGTGCATGCGCAGAGCTGCCAGAAGAAAAGAAGAGCTAAGAAATCAGGGTCGACTTGGGAGTAAAGCCACATGTGAACGATGAATAGAAATAAAAGAGGAGCAAAAAAGGAGTGGACTTTTGCAGAAAACAATTTGTTTGGTCGGTTGGTTTAAGAGTGTGAAGATCTGTCTGTGAATCTCAGAGACTCTGTGCCAAGTCTTTCCTTGCGTTTGGAAAATATCTACATGGCAGCTTTCCAAGCAAGATAAGGTCTGTGGTCATAAATTCACCTTTGAAAGACTGTTTGCCAGGCCTTTGCTGAAGGTGAATGAGAGGAATTCACATTCATTTAATAAACGGGGTTTTGTTAGGACCAGGATTCTGCTTCAGGCTTTTTGGGGAAGCATAGGTCAGAACAGTAATCATGATTGTGAGAGAAAGATGGAGGGGAAGATTTGTTGTGACCGAGGCTCAATTAGGCATTACCAGACACAATTAATCTTAAACAAACTTATTTTATTATAACAGCTGGGAATGAAGTAATTCATTCCAAATTAGTCCAAATTAATTCCAAAACAAGTCCTTCGGAAAAAGTCCTTCGGGCGTATTACAAACCTTTATCTTCTTTGGCACCCTGCCAAAGGCCTTTCTTGGCAAAGCCCCACAAAGTTCAGAAACGAGACACTGACTAGAAACAACAGATTTAGCAACATTGCTTTCCTACAAAAAGCCCAAGAGCCTTTGCTGCTCTTTTAAGCCTTATGGGAGGAGCCAATCATCTCCTGGCCTTACTCCCGAGTCGTCCTTTCTGCTTTAGCTGCTCTTGCTTTCTGGCAGCTCTGCGTATGCGTGCACTAGGAACAGGTTCCTCTGCCTCTCTGGTGTCCGACTCTGGAGGCTGTGAAGTCCGCGCATCACTCCCAGATGGCCCTGGCCCCATCTCTGCCTCCGACGCAGAGCTCTCATCCGGGCCTTCCCCAGCCTCCAGGACTGACCCATGATCCTCCCCAGCCTCCTCACTGTTGGACTCCGCTGCTAGCTCCGCGGGCTGCTGGTGGACCACAACAAGATTTTTCTCCCTGGGGAAAACCCAAATGGCCTGCCATCAATTTTGATTTTTTTTTTCTCTCTACCTAGGAAAGAAGAACTAAAAAATGTAAAGAAGTGGCATGGGACCGTTGCCATCGGCCGGCCTCACCCTAGTTCTGTGCTTGGTATTCCTGGGTCGGGCCCAGCGTCCTGTGACGACGTCTCCTTGCCAGATTGTCTCCGACACAGTCGCTCCATGCCGAGGTCAGAAGCTGCTCCAAGTCCCTCAGGACCTTCCCAGCAATCTGGAGAAGTTGGACCTTTCCTACAACAAGATCGAACAGATTGGTTCGGCAGACTTCTCATCCTTGACTCAGCTGAAAGAGTTGGACCTGGGTTACAACCACATCTTCTCGATCGCCAACGACTCCTTCGCATCCAACCTCCTTTTGGAGAAGTTGAGTCTCTTCAACAACTCCTTGGAGGAGATCCCTTCGCTGGCTTTGAGGCCTTTGAAGCAGCTGACTGCCTTGTCTATCTCGAACAACCTTTATCCTCTCTCAAGGCTGGACGGGGTGTTCAGCTCCCTGAAGAACCTCAAAGAGTTGTCCCTGGGCGGTCCTGTAATTTACACGGTGGGACGTGAAGACTTTGTTCCTCTGAAGGACATTCCGTTGAAGAGGTTTTTCCTCAAAACTGCTTCCAGTTTGACAGAGTATCAACAAGGGGCCTTCTCTAAGCTCAACACCACAGAATTGTGGTGCGACATCGCTCTGGACAAAAACCCGGCGGCTTTGCCCGTTATGCTCCGTGACTTGAAAGGGAAGCAGCTCCAATACCTCCGTTTCCGTAACCTCTTCGAGTTCACCTACTACACCGATTCCGTAGACCTCTTTGCCGGCTTGGCTGAGGTCGAAGTGGGAGAGCTGGTCTTCTACAGGGGGAAATTCAACGAGAACCTGCTGCGTTTGGTCCTCTTAAATGTCCAGAAGTCTCGTGTGCGAGACCTCTCTTTCATTGCTATCGATTTCGCCCGGTCTCCCGAATGGAAGCTTCCAGAAGCCGGCATTGCCAACCTGACCCTCCGCCGTTTGTTGCTGAAGGACATCAGTAACCCCGATATTTTGCGTTTTGACTGGACTTTTACTTGGTTTGCCGGGATAACCTACCTTTCTATCCTCAATGTCAACTTCAACTTTGTGCCCTGTGACGCCTGGGGGGAAATGAGGAACGTGGTAGTTCTAGATGTTTCTAATAACCGCTTATTAGATGAATACATCTACAACGAAGGCTGTTTATATCAAGGAATCATGCCCAGCCTGGAGCACTTCAATCTTAGCAACAACGAATTAACCTACTTGAGCATAATCTCCAAGCTGACGTCCAGCTGGCCCCGGCTATCCAAGTTAGATCTAAGCCACAATCGAATCAGGAACTGTAAGGAATTGCCCTGTGTTTGGAGCCCCAGTCTTGTTTGGTTGGATTTGTCTTACAACGTCGTCACGGCGGGGATCTTCAAGTGCCTTCCCACCAGGTTGCAGTTCCTGGATTTGTCCTACTCACAGTTGGAACGCCTTGAGATGGAGTACTTTGAGGTCGCTGTGGATCTCCAAGAGTTGCGGCTGAGCGGGAACAAGATCAAGTTTATCCCAACCGAATGGAGAAGTCCGAATCTCCGGGTTTTGGCCGTGGACGGCAACTCCTTCGGCGTCATCTGCAAAGGTTCCTTCGTGAATATGCCACAGCTCACGCAGCTGGAAGCGGGGAACAATCCTTACCATTGCGTCTGTGACCTCTATGCCTTCCTTCAAGAGACCCTGAAGAACGGCAAGTTGCAGATTGTGGATTGGCCCGGCGGGTGGACCTGTTATCACCCCGAGCCCCTGCGCAATACGGCAGTGATTGCTTATACCCCAAGGCTGACCCAGTGTAGTGTCATGGTGGTGGTAGCCATTGCTGTCTCCATCACAGCCGTTGTGGTGATCACCATCATGGTTTTGTGTTGGTGGTTCAACATACCCTGGTACCTCAAGGCCACCGTCCAAATTGTGCGCTCCAAATATCGGTCCAGCCACTCCCAAGCGTTGCGAGACTTCGCCTACCACGCCTTCATCTCTTACAGCTGCTCTGACGCAGACTGGGTCAGGCAGGAACTTCTCCAGAGGTTGGAGGCCTCGACACCGCCGTACCGCGTCTGCATTCACGAGCGGGATTTCACGCCCGGCCGTTGGATCATCGACAATATCATTGAAAACATTGAAAACAGCCGGAAAATCATCTTCGTGCTCTCGCGCAGCTTTGTCGACAGCGATTGGTGCAACTACGAGCTCTACTTCGCCCACCAGCGGGCGGTGGGGCTAAGCTTCGAGGACGTAGTCTTGGTGGTGAAGGAAGCCATCGACCCGCAAGCGCTGCCCAACAAGTTTTGCCGACTGAGGAAAATGCTCAGCAAAAAGACATACTTAGAGTGGCCTTCGGAGCCCGGTCGCCAGGCCTTCTTCTGGGTGCAGCTGACGTCCGTCCTGGGGAAGGCCGAGGTAATCAAGACGGACCGAAAGGAGGATCCGGGCGATGTGACTTGGAGAAAAAACAGCATGGCTGACGACAACCTCAAAATGGATAATTTTGCTAATGCAGACTGTGTCCCAGCGTGTTAAACAGGACTTCAGTTTAAGCCAAGAGGAACCTTCAGAATTTAACAGCCGAGTTCGCATCTAGTGATATGTTTGATCGTGGTTTATTCAGGAAGCCGCAATGGCTGGATTCACAGAAAACACTTGAGCTGTAAACCATGGTTTGTGAATCGCTGTGACTGAGTTCTCACAGCATGCCAAAAAAGGCCTACGGGATGGGCTTGTTTTGCTGTTTGAATCTTTGCTGAGACTGATTTAGTTTAGGGTCCAACATGTCGTCCGCAATCCTCAAAACTGGTTTAATTTAGACCCGGGTTAAGTGTGTTGTGTAGAACCAGCCTGTCGGGGGGGAATTCCACTCATCTTAATTCTTTCTTGGTTTTCCATTCCCATGTGCTCAAGGTTAACTGAATTACAGAATAACAGAATTCGAATGGACCCTGGAGGTCATCTAGTCCAAATTAGGGGATTGGAGGCTAAAACATAGGACGAACGGTTGCAGGAACTGGGCACCACACTATAAAAAAGATGTGGAGACTCTAGAAAGAGTGCAGAGAAGAGCAACCAGGATGATGAGGGGACTGGAGGCTCAAACATACGATGAACGGTTGCAGGAACTGGGCCTGGCTAGTCTAGTGAAGAGAAGGACCAGGGGAGACAGGAGAGCATCTTCCAATATTTGAGGGGCTGCCCCAGAGAGGAGGAAGGGGGTCAAGCTATTCTCCAAAGCACCCGAAGGCCAGACAAGGAAGAATGGATGGAAACTGATCAACGAGAGATTAAATCTAGAAATAAGGAGGAATTTCCTGACAGTGAGAACAGTCAATCCATGGAACAGAAGTTGCCTTTGGAAGTTGTGGGAGCTTCATCCCTGGAGGCTTTCAAGAACAAACGGGACTGTCATTGGTCAGAAATGGTGTAGGGTCTCCTGCTTGGGCGGGGGGTTGGACTAGATGACCTACAAGGTCCCTTCTAACTCTGTTAACCTGTTAAATTAAGGGGGAAGAGGGCACGCTAGAAACCCTTGCCAATGTTGCACATTTGTTTCTCAGAATATAGTACTGAGAAGCTATGAATCGTGGCAAACCAAATTCTTTTAACAGCCCTGTTACTGGTTTAAGAACTGCAGCGATTCGCTTAACAACTGTGGCAAGAAACGTCGTAACACGGGGCAAAACTGACTTAACAAATTTCTCACTTAGCAAGATAAATTTTCGGTTTCATTGCGGTCGAAAGTTGAGGACTAGCTGTTCAACTCTAGAGAGGAATATGTTAGGTTTTTCCTGGGTCACAGTCATATCCGAGTATTGTTGTTTTTTTCTCTAGTGTCGTAAACCAGGACAATTTAGGACTTTTTATTGATGGGTGAAGCTGTCATTTTTAGCTAAACAGTAAATTTTGTATGGAAATACAGCCAGTCCTCAATTTACGCTTTTATAATTAAAAGTTTTTTTAAATTGTCGTTTTGTCTCTGTTGTGTTTTCTCTGAAATGTTCAGTATTTTGCAATGGTTTTAATTTAAGAGCTGTGGTGGCGCAGTGGTTAGAAGGCAGCATTGCAGGCTAAACTCTGCCGACGGTCAGCAGTTCGATGCTGACTCAGCCTTCTATTCTTCCGAGGTCGGTAAATGAAGCACTGTGAAGCACTCTATATAAGTCTAAGTGCTATTGCTATCTTCCTCCCTCCCTCCCTCCCTCCCTCCCTTCCTGTGGTTAGAATGCAGAATTACAGGCTAATTCTGCCCACTGCCAGAAGTTCGATCCTGACCAGCTCAAGATTGACTTAGCCTTCCATCCTTCTGAGGTCGGTAAATGAAGCACTGTGAAGCGCTATATAAGTCTAAGTGCTATTGCTATCTTCCTCCCTCCCTCCCTCCCTCCCTCCCTCCCTCCCTCCCTCCCAGTGGTTAGAATGCAGAATTGCAGCTAATTCTGCCCACTGCTAGAAGTTTGATCCTGACCAGCTCAAGATTGACTCAGCCTTCCATCCCTCACAGGTCAGTAAAATGAGGACCCAGATTGTGACTCTGTAATCAGCTTAGAGGGGGCTGTAAAGGACTGTGAAGCGGGATATAAATCTTAAGTGCAATTGCTATTGCTAATTACTATGACATGCGAGTGCCAGCATCCTGTACTGTGAGCCTGACTCCGCATCTCTTTCTAAAAAGAGAATAAAATATAAATATGCGATGCCGCTAAATGTCCAGCAGGTGGCAGCGGTGGATAAAATATTGGGATTGATTGAGGATCATTCTAGGAATAATCCCAACTATAGGTAGTCCTCTATTTATGACCATAAATGGAGCCAAAATGCCTCTTGCTAAGTGAGACGTTCATTAAGTGAGCTTTTTACGACCTTCCTTGTCACAGCTGTTAAGTGAATCACTGCAGTTGTTCAGTTAGTAACACGGTTGTTAAATGAATCTGGCTTCCCCCAGAAATGTCGGGATCAATTGTGGTTGTATCTCGAGGCCTACCTATCATAATGATAATAACAGAGTTGGAAGGGACCTTGGAGGTCTTCTAGTCTAACCCAGGGGAGAAATGTAAAATGTGTTACTACTGGTTCCGGTGGCGTGGCTTGGCGGGGGGGGGGGGTGTTAATGTGATGGGCGTGGCCAACTTTTTTTTTTTTTTTTTAACTTTTCAAAGCATTTTTTCTAATGCTTTGAAAAGCCTCTGCCGATCAGGCAACTCAGCTGGGATCGTCAGAGACTTTTCAAAGCATTTTTTTTTACCACCTCTTTGGCCGAAAAAATGCTTTTAAAAGTAAAAAAAAAAGCCTCTGATGATCGCGCGGTTCAGCTGGGATCATCAAAGGCTTTAAAAAAAAAAAGAAAGCCTCTGCCGATCAGGCAAGTCAGCTGGGATCATCAGAGGCTTTTAAAAGCATTTTTTTTACAACCTCTTCAGCCGAAGAGATTGTAGAAAAAATGATTTTAAAAGTAAAAAAAAAAAAAAAAAAGTTGGCCATGCCCACTCAGTCATATTACCCCCCCCATCAAGCCACGCCACAGAACCAGTAGTAACAAATTTAACATTTCACCACTGTTGGGACCCCTTATTCTGATCTAGACTCAAACCAAGGAGGCCTCTGAAGCCCCCCCCCAAAAAATGACCCAAAACAAGGGGGAAGTCCAGTATGGCCCCGCCGGGGGGGGGGGGGGCGGAGGGGTGAAGAGATGGCTGAGGTTGACTTACCAAAACTTCTATCTCTCCCAAATATCCCTCATAAAAAAAGAGAGGTTAGGGGGGATTGGGATTGGGCTGGACTTGAATTTGGAAGAAAAATAAATTGGTTCAAGACCTGATCTACGCTTTGTGGCAAATTTCTAATTCAGGGTTCCAGTTGCACAGAGCTGCTGCTTGAATTCCACACAAAAAATCTTCAAAACAATTTTTTTTTTCTTCTCCTGCACAGGAATTTTGCAATTTGAAGATAAAATACTAAAGCTGGTCAGCAAAAAAAACAAAACAAAAAAAAACATACATACACACACACACACAAATGAGAAGCACAAGTGTGTGTGTGTGTGTGTTTTTTTAAAAAAAGAATCTTTGCTTTCTTTTGGTAAGCAGAAGTTATCCCCCCAAGAGCGGTGGTGAAATTCAATTTTTTTTACTACCAGTTCTGTGGGCATGGCTTGATGGCCGTGGCAGGGGAAGTATACTGCAAAATCCCCTTTCCCTCCCTACTCCTGGGGGAAGGATATTGCAAAATCCCCATTCCCTCCCTACTCTCTGGGAAGGATATTGCAAAATCTCCATTCTTACCCCACTCCAGGGGGAAGGATACTGCAAAATCTCCATTCCCACTCCACTCCAGAGGGAAGGATACTGCAAAATCTCCATTCCCACCCCACTCCAGCGGGAAGCATATTGCAAAATCCTCCATTCCCACCCCACTTCAGGGGGAAGGATACTGCAAAATCCCCATTCCCACCCCACTCCAGAGGGAAGGATACTGCAAAATCTCCATTCCCATCCCACTCCAGAGGGAAGGATACTGCAAAACCCCCATTCCCACCCCACTCCACAGGGAAGGATACTGCAAAATCTCCATTCCCACCCCGCTCCTGGGGGAAGGATACTGCAAAATCCCCATTCCCACCCCACTCGGGGGCCAGCCAGAGGTGGTATTTGCCAGTTCTCCGAACTACTCAAAATTTCTGCTACCAGTTCTCCAGAACCTGTCAGAACCTGCTGGATTTCACCCCTGCACAAGAGACTTTCTTCCAACCTGGGAGCAGCCCCGTATGGCGAAGAGACCTGTGTTACTTAAAAGCTTGCAGACTTCAAATTCAGTTCAACATGTAAGTAGGAATTTGGAAGGTGTTGTGTTTTTGTTATGGTTTTAAATGAGCTCTTTAATGTCAGATCTTGTGATCACCTTTGTGGCTCTGCCATTTTCTCCAAACCGCACATATTTGACGAGTGTCAAAAAAGTGCAAATGCAGATAGTTCCTTGACTTAACAACCACAATGGAGTTAAGGGAGACATTCGTTAAGTGAATTGGGCCCCGTTTTACAACCTTCCTTGTTAAAGTGAATCACTGCAGGTGTCACGTTACTAAGCGAATCTGGCCGTCAGAAGTTTGCAAAAAGGGGACTCCCAGGACATTTGCAACGGTCATAAATATGAGTCAGTTGCCAAGTGTTTGAATTTTGATCACATGGCCACGGGAGATGCTGTAATAGTCGTAAGTCTGAAAAACGGTCATAAGTTCTCTATTTCAGTGTGACTGTAACTTTGAGCAGTCACTAAACGGTTGTAAGTTGAGGACTTATCTGTACTGCATGTCATGAAGTCAGAAAACTAAACTGCTATGGTTTCGCATGTATCCTGTGCTATGAAATCTGTCCCTTGTGGGGATCAAAACCACAATTTTGCATTTTTAATTGGGGTGGGGTGGGGTTTAAGGCAGTGGTGGAATTTAAATTTTTTTACTACCGGTTCTGTGGGCATGGCTTGGTGGGCGTGGCAAGGGAAGGATATTGCAAAATCCCCATTCCCATCCCACTTCAGGGGGAAGGATACTGTAAAATCCCCATTCCCTCCCCACTCCTGGGGGAAGGATACTGCAAAATCCCCATTCCCTCCCCACTCTAGGGGGAAGGGTACTGCAAAATCCCCATTCCCTCCTCCCTCTAGGGGGAAGGATACTGCAAAATCCCCATTCCCTCCTCCCTCTAGGGGGAAGGATACTGCAAAATCTCCATTCCCACCCCACTCCAGAGGGAAGGATACTGCAAAATCCCCATTCCCACCCCACTCCAGCGGGAAGGATATTGCAAAATCCCCATTCCCACCCCACTTCAGAGGGAAGGATATTGCAAAATCCCCATTCCCTCCCCACTCCTGGGGGAAGGATACTGCAAAATCCCCATTCCCACCCCACTCTGGGGCCAGCCAGAGGTGGCATTTGCCGATTCTCCGAACTACTCAAAATTTCCACTACCGGTTCTCCAGAACCTGTCAGAACCTGCTGGATTTCACGCCTGGTTTAAGGGATGCTAATTTTAAGTCCACTGGTGCTGAGGTCTCCCTTATTATCCCTAAATTCTCTTGACCCCCATCCCTTCCCTCAAGGGACCTTTGCCTGCCTGCTTGGGTGGAGCCTCCGTGGGCATCCAGTGCCTGGCACGATTTCTGTTCCTTGCTGCCACCTGCATCCCTGGCAGCTCCACTGTTAATGCAGGAAATGCCCCCTCCAACTCCCAGCCCAGCCCCTCATTAAATGGGGATTTTGTGAGATCTTTCAATTTAACCTACCTTATTTAGTTGATTTTGGCTGAAAACTGGAAGGGAGGCTCAACCAATTAGGTAATTCTATAACTTAAAATGCCCTAAGCTGGTTATGCTGAAGCTCAACTTTTCGAAGTCCGATTTGAGAGAGGGGGGGGCTCCAGGTAGTCAGATATCCCATCCACCCACCCACCCGAAAAACTTTTTTTTTCTTCTTCACACAACAACTGAAACATAACAAAGGCTGAAACTGTTTATTTCACCCATTTCTGTGATGTGCCACATTCAATTTATAGCACGACAGGTTTTGCCTCCCCCTCGAAAAATATTGTCCCCCGGAGAGCAAAAAAATTGCCCATCCCTGAAGCTAAGAGCAGGAATTTGAGATGGCACTTTATTTATTTTAAATTCAGTGTTCTGATCCTGATAGACCCTAATCCCAGAGTTAAATTTTATGTACAAGTTAGATCCGAAAGGTATCAAGTAACTATTTCAATCAATATATTATTAACCAGAGGTGCTATTCAGCAGGTGCTGACAGGTTCTCGAGAACTGGTAGCGGAAATTTTGAGTAGTTCGGAGAACCGGCAAATACCACCTCTGGCTGGTCGCAGAGTGGGGTGGGAATGGAGATTTTGCAATATCCTTCCCCCAGGAGTGGGGCGGGAATGGAGATTTTGCAGTATCCTTCTCCCTGGAGTGGGGTGGGAATGGGGATTTTGCAGTATCCTTCTCCCAGGAGTGGGGAGGGAATGGGGATTTTGCAGTACCCTTCCCCCAGGAGTGGGGAGGGAATGTAGATTTTGCAGTATCCTTCCCCCAGGAGTAGGGTGGGAGTGGGGATTTTGCAATATCCTTCCCCCAGGAGTGGAGAGGGAATGGTGATTTTGCAGTATCCTTCCCCTGCCATGCCCACCAAGCCATGCCCACAGAACCGGTAGTAAAAAAAAATTTGAATTCCACCACTGTTATTAACGATATATTAGTGTTACAACTGATAATTTTCTTTCTGGTTATGAATAACAGAGTTGGAAGGGGCCCTGGAGGTCTTCTAGTCCAACCCTCTGCTCAAGCAGGAGACCCTATACCATTTCAGACAAATGGCTGTCAGATCTCTTCTTTAAAATCTCCGGTGATGGCGCCCCCACAACTTCTGGTGGCAAGCAGTTCCACTGGATAATTGTTCTCACTGTCCGGAAATTTCTCCTTAATTCTAGGTTGTTTCTCTCCTTGGTTACTTTCCATCCCACTGTTTCTCGTCTTGCCTTCAGGCCCTTTGGAGAATATATGTTTATTATGAACAATTAACTCCTTGTTGTTGTTTTTTGTAAATATTTTTTTATTTTTTCCCAAACATAAACATAAAATATAACTTTCAAGAACAGAGTTTCAATCCGGTCATAGATGGTTTAACATGCTTACATTCTTTTAACACGCTCTATTCCACTTCTCTATTACATCTTTTAAAAATTTAAAACAGCGAAAAAAAAAAAACAAAAAACAAATTTAAACATAAAATTCTAACACTTTCATCTAAACAAATCTAATATATCAATACAGTTTTAACTTCGAATTAAATTTTAGCTCATTATCTCTGTATCTATATTAACTCCTTGTTGATGGTTAACGTCCCCGTCAATTGTGCATTTGAGTGGCGAAGTGTGAAATTTGAGACCCGCTCCAGAGTTGTTAAATCTCTTGCCGACTTCTGCCCGGCAGTTTCTAAATACGAATAAATCGTAGAGATAATTCATTGGACACGTACGTTGCTTTGGTCTACGATCAGAAGTAAAAGTTTCGCTGGAGTTGAAGTTTTTTTAAAAAAAGGAATGATGAAGCTTCTATTTTTTTTTTTTTTTTAATTTAGTTTGCATCTCCACAATTCAGAGCAACTTCTCCGGGCCCTTGCCAGCTGTGTAATTTGGATTGTCCACCTTTGTTATTTCGGCATCTGCAAAATACAGGGTTTTTCCTTTCTCTCTCTCTTTTTTTTTTTTAAAAGAAAAAACAAGTTGCATCCCAGTGACGGTGGGGTGGGAAAGGCCGAGTTTCTGGGCTTATTTTTAGTGGCCAATCAAAATATTTTCCAAGATGAAGGAGGGAGAAACACAGAGAGACTTTTGGTGCCGAGGACAGTGCAACCTTTGAGATGCCTCGGCTAGAAGTAACGGACGGACGTCCAGTCTTGGCCATGCCGAGATAGCCTTACCTGGGTTACCCCTCGGTTGTAAGATGGGACCCTCAGCCGGCCTTCTCCTCCTCTTCCTCTTCCTCCTGCTACTCACAGGTAGGTTGCCTGGGTAGGCTTCCTTCCTTCCTTCCTTCCTTTTTTCTTTCTTTCTTTCTTTCTTTCTTTCTTTCTTTCTTTCTTTCTTTCTTTCTTTCTTTCTTTCTTTCTTCTTTCCTTCTTTCCTTCCTTCCTTCCTTCCTTCCTTCCTTCCTTCTTTCTTTCTTTCTTTCTTTCTTTCTTTCTTTCTTTCTTTCTTTCTTTCTTTCTTTCTTTCTTTCTTTCTTTCTTTCTTTCTCGAAAGTGGAATCCCCCAGTTGGAGGAAGCCCAGTGTGTGCCTTTGTGAGTGTTTGTGCCACTCAGAGTGGAGAAGGGGGCAGTCGTGGGATTCAGCCGGTTTGCACCACTTCGGGAGAACCGGTTGTTAACTTTCTGAACAGTTTGGTGAACTGGTTGTTGGAAGAAATCATTAGGGCAGCGAACCGGTTGTTAAATTATTTGAATCCCACCACTGGAAGGGGGGTACATTAAAAAGAAAAATCTATTTTTTTGCAAAGGAATCGGGTTCAACACGGAGAATGTATATATATTTTTCCCCCCAATCTTCGTGGTAAATTTGTGTGTCTTTCTAAATTTGTTATTTCGCTTAGGATGGAGGAAAAGTGGTTTCCTCCATCTGGATCAGGTAGTCCTCCACTTACAACGGTTGGTTGAGCGACCATTCAAAGTTACGACGGCACTGGGGGAAAAAGGGACTTGGTTAGGACCATTTTTCACACTTCTGACCTTTTGCAGCATTCCCCCCCATGGTCAGGGGATCAAAATTTAGAGGCTTGGCAACGGATTCATATTTGTGACGGTTGCAGTGTCGCGTGATCACGTTTTGTGACTTTCTGACAAGCAGAATCCATGGGGGAAAACAGATCCACTTAACAACTGGGTGACTAACTTATCAACTGCAGTGATTCACTTAACAACGGTGGCAAGAAAGGTCATAAAATGGATGAGGGGCAGTGGTGGAATTCAATTTTTTTCACTACCGGTTCTGTGGGCGTGGCCTGGTGGCCGCGGCAGGAGAAGGATACTGCAAAATCCCCATTCCCACCCCACTCCTGGGGGAAGGATACTGCAAAATCCCCATTCCCACCCCACTCCATCAGGAAGGATATTGCAAAATCCCCATTCCCATCCCACTCCAGGGGAAGGATACTGCAAAATCCCCATTTCCTCCCCACTCCAGGGGAAGGATACTGCAAAATCTCCATTCCCTCCCCACTCCAGGGGGAAGGATATTGCAAAATATCCATTCCCACCCAACTCTGGCACCAGCCAGAGGTGGTATTTGCCGGTTCTCCGAACTACTCAAAATTTCTGCTACTGGTTCTCCAGAACCTGCTGAATTTCACCTCTGATGAGGGGGTTATTATTTTATTATTATTTTTCATTACTTTATTTTTTTTCCCTACATTGTATTTTATTTTCGGACATGCCGCCTAGAGTCTCCGTGAGCGAGTTAGTGGTTATATACATTTTCCAGAATAAATAAATAATATAAACGGGACAAAACTCACTTAGCAAATGTCTGAGTTTAACAACAGAAATTTTGGGCTCCGTTGTTGGTCGTATCTCGAGGACTGCCTGGAGCTGCTCCTTTTCTGCCCTTGAACAAACTTGGGTTAGGATGAATAGACTGGCCTATTGGACCGAGTTATTCTAAGGATTACAACACAATGTCAGGAAAATGTTGGAAAAAGTTCAAGGTTTTGGAAGTTGATGATTCTTTAGCCTTTAGGGTTTATTAGCTGCTCCGGTTGCTGTTTTCGTTGGCCCTTCGTGCATTTTTGTGTAAGATTCTGTGTGTAAGGAATTCGGTTAAAAACATTGCTGAGTGTGTCTGTTTTTTCCAGCAATACAAGTTCTTTCTTTTTATTTTAAAATTTAAATATACAGCCTAGTGTTGATTTTAAATATATAGCCTCGTGCAGTAATGGCTAACCTTTTTGCCATTGCGTGCCAAAAGGGGGGGGGAGCAGGAGGAGATGTTGGGCGCACACGTGCCCACACCCATAATTCTATGCGCCCCGCCCCCACGCATGTATGCGTGACCCCCCCGTGCTTCCCCCGCTTTTGGCATGTGATGGCACAGTGGGCCAGATAGGCCCGTTTTTCACCCTCCCCAGGCTCCAGAGCCTTTCTAGGAGCCTGGGGAGGTCAAAAACTGCCTTCCCTCCTCCCCCCTCCCCCCGAGGCCCTCCGGAGGCCAGAAACAGCCTGTTTGCCGACTTCCAGTGGGCCCAGAAGGCCCGGAAATCAGCTGACTGGTGTGCACATGTGCACCAGAGCTGAGATCGCGTGGCCACCGATATGGCTCTGTGTGCCACCTGTGGCACGCGTGCCATAGGTTCGCCATCACGGGCCTAGTGTTAATTTAAAAAAAACACACACGCACACAATGTGCTGTTTTTTTCTTGTGCTCAGAACCTTGTTGGGTCTTCGTAAGATTTGGATGGGACACCACAAGGAAATCCTGGAGCTGAGAATTCTCAGAGAATAACCTAATGTGATTTATTTATTTTTTTAAAAAATCCTGGAACTTTTTATTTAATTTAAATGAAATGTAGGGTCCTTAAAAATATACAAAGAAAGCACTTGGCTGGAGCCAAACGAGGTTTAGGCCAGGCTTGCTGTCTTGAGCTACAGACCCACTGATTTTTAGGGTTTTGGGGTTCTCGATTTACAACAGTTCGTTTAGTGACCGAAGTCACAACAGCACTGAAAAAAGTGACTTATTAATGACCATTTTTCACGCTTACCTTTCCAGCATCCCCAGAGTCATGTGATCAAAATTCAGATGCTTGGCAACTGGTTCATACTTACAACTGTTGCTGTATCCCAGAGTCACGGGATCCCCTTTTGCGACCTTCTGGCAAGCCAGATTCATTTAACAACCGGGTTACTCACTTAACAACTGCCGTAATTCACTTAACAACCGTGGCAGAAAAGGTCGTAAAATGGGGCAAAACTCACTTAGTAAGTGGTCTCGCCTGGCCCACATAAATTTTGGCCTCCGTTGTGGTCGTAATTCGAGGACTACCTGTACACATCTGGATATGGCCCGGTTCACGGGTTCAATATCCCAAAGTCCATAGTAAAAAGTCACCGATTTAATCCAGAGTTTACTCATCCAAAATAGCATTTCTGTTTTGATTTCAAGCGAAGTAGAGCTAAGATTAGCTACGGTCAGATAAAAGAATTACTTATTTTATAAAAAAACAGCAACTATACAGTGACTATTTCCCCCCCAAAATATAATGCCCAACCAAAGAAAAGCAGGAGGGGAGTTTCTTCCTCCTGCTATACTGGAAGTAGAGCAGTGCCCACATCCTAATGAAATAGGATGGCAAATACCTGTGTAACTTCAGTGATGGTTTTTCAGAGTTTTAAGAAAAACGCGTGCATTAAATCTCTGATAATGCATCTTCAAAATTGTGGGGGTTTTTTAAAAAGAAAAATGAACCCCAAAAGCTTGGCAGGGTGAGAGCTGGAGTCCACACCAGGAAATCAAAGAAAATGTCCAGGAAGAAGCTAATGGCTGATCTATAAACTAGATGGATGTGTGATATGGTTGCCTAGCCAAGAGTGCGTAGGAGGTAGGGGAGAAGAGGAGGAGGAAGAGTAGGAAAAGTGAAAGGAGGAGGAGGAGAAAAGGAGAGGAGGGGGAGGAGAAGAGGAAGAGGAAGAGGAGGAAAAGAAAAATAGAAAAGGGTGGAGGAGAAGAGGAGGAGGAAGATGAGAATAAGAATGGGAGGGGAGGGGAGGGGGAGGAGAATAAGGAGGGGGAAGTGACAAGAGGAGAGGAAGAGGAGGAGAAAGAAAAGAGGAAGAGAAGAGAAGGAGAAGTAAAATAGGAGGAGGAAGGGGTGGAGGAGAAGAGGAAAATAAGGAAGAGGATAACAATAGGAGGATGGGGAGGAGGAGGAGGAGAGCTGGAGAAGAATAGGAGGAGCAGATGAAGTGAAGGAGGAGGAGACGAGGGGAGGAGGATTAGGAGGAGAAGAGGAAGATGAGAAAGAAAAAAGAAGGAGGAAGAGTAGGAAAAATAAAAGGAGGAGGAGGAGAAAAGGAGAAGAAGAGAAGAGGAAAAGGAGGAGAAGAAAAATAGGAGGAAAGGGTGGAGGAGAAGAGGAAGATGAGAATAAGAATAGGAGGGGAAGGGAGGGGGAGGAGAATAAGAGGAGGGGGAGGTGACAGGAGAGGAAGAGGAGGAGAAAGAAAGGAGGAGAAGAGAGGGAGAAGTAAAATAGGAGGAAGGGGTGGAGGAGAAGAGGAAAATGAGGAGGATAATAATAGGAGGATGGGGAGGAGGAGGAGAGGTGGAGAAGAATAGGAGGAGCAGATGAAGTGAAGGAGGAGGAGATGAGGGGAGGAAAAGGAGTAGGAGAAGAAGAGAAGGAGGAGAAGGGGGGAGGAGGAGGCTGCCTTCATGCAATTGTGGCTACTATCATGAGTTCTCTGACCACTGCCTCATCCCCCAATAGTTAGCGTGGTCCTTGAATGTCTATAAACAATGACCACATATCTCATTTGCAGCCATGTTTGTCAAACAGATTTTGGCTGCTTTTTCCCTCCTGTTTGGGGAGAGTTGGGGAGGAGGGTTTACGCTGAGTTACAGTTTTATTCAGAATATATGCATGAATGAATGCAGCCAAATCGTCTTTCTATTCACAAAGCCTGATCAAACAATGTGGAGCCTCAAGGCAAAAGCAACAAGACACTCTGGGAATGATTCTGGGGAGGGACGGGCGAGATCTTCCGTCCCTCTGAGGTGCATCATTGTGCTGAAAACAGCCTGAGTTTTCGACGTACAACAGTTGGTTTTGTGACCATTCAAAGTTACAACATCAGTGGAAAAAAGTGACGTAGAGGACCATTTTTCACAGTGATCACCTTTGTAGCATCCCCACAATCACACAAAATTCAGACGCTTGGCAACTGGCACGTACTTATGACCGTTGCAGTGTCCCTGGGCCATGTCATCCCCTTTTGCAACTTTCTGACCAGCATAGGGAAGCCAGAGTCACTTAACAACCGGGTTACTAACTTATCAACGGCAGGGATTCACTTAACAACCGTGGCAAGAAATGGGGTCCTAAAATGGGGCAAAACTCCCTTGTGTCAGGGTTCCGACCGACGCCCTAATTAAATCATGAGCCTCGAGCCAAGCGTCAAAAGAAATCCAGTTATTTATTAGCAGCTTCATGTCTGCATGTTCCCAACTGAAGCCAGCTTTGACCCTACGTAATTTATGCCCCAATTATGACCCTGTTTTCCCCCCTCCCCCCAGGGTGTGTCATCAATCACATTCGCTAACAGAGCAATTTCGTGGGTTGTAGAGGTCACTCCCCCCAGCCGCTTTGGGTAACCCTGGGATACAGCCTTGAGAGAGATAAGTCTGGAATGTGCATCTGTCTTTGGCTGCCGTGCCATTTTGCCGGTTTCCCTTCCTGTTGCCAGCTGATATTTACTCATTCTGTTTACCCATTCTTTGCAGTATGGTGACCAAAATTGGTTGCAGTATTCCAGGTGGGGTGTTAACTAGGGTTTTATAAAGCGGTACTAAAACTTCACGTGATCTATCCTTCTGTTTATTCAACCCAGGATTTCATTAGCTTTTTTGGCTGCTGCTGCACATGGCTGGCTCATATCCAGGTAGCAGGTAATCTCTTAACTAAGTCCGTAAAAGACCAATGGGCGCAGATATATCTTCTTAAGTTGCTGAGTTGTTGCGGCTTAGTGCGTTGGGTGGATGCAGCCCATGGTTAGCCCTCTTGGGCTCTCTGCAGCTGAACGTGGACACAAACGGTCAGTGGGCTGCTCCCTTTGAAATGGGTTTCCTAAATTAAACTGGGGCTTCGCTTCCTTCGCCAACATTTCAGTCCCTTTGCTGCACCCACTGCAGAGAAAATCAGTACTTTGGGCTGTTTGTGGGAAAACCATCACGGGATATGCAAAGCGAACAGCAGTGGCCGTATACTTAATAGCTCTCTGTGGTTAGCTTTGGAAGGAATCTTTATTTTCTTTCTTTCTGGGGAAAGCAACACAAAAATCCTTATTTCCGTGGAGCGCTTCTGAAAGCATTATTGTATAAAGCGGGGAGAAGGCAGTTAATTTCCCCGAGAGGCCACATGAGAGACTAGGACTGTTGCGGAGGGCCGGTCTTAATTCTGCTCCACATTAATTTTATTGCTTTATAAAAAAAAGCATGAAATTGCACCGTGAAGGTGCATAGGCACACACGCACAGAAGTAAGTTGGGGGGCGGGGGGAAATAGCAGTTTTCTTCAAAATAAAAGCAATGCAGTTGTACTGCATGGATAGGGTACGCTCATTTATTTTTGATTTCAAAATATGGGTCATATGGGTCGCATAGAGGCAGCCAAAGGGCCGGATGCGGCTTGCGGGCTGCAAAATCCCCAGGTATGATATAAAACATGCGCATAGATCCATGGACATCTCTGCACAATACATGTAGTCAGTGGCAAAATCCTCCACGGTTCGCTGCCTGCGCATGCACAGTGCATGCCAAACGCACATGTGTGCATGCACAGCCCACCCCTGTGCTTACCATCGGTTCGTCGCGCACACGCTTCCTTCGTGCGCAGGTGCACCTTCCGTGCATGCGCCTGGCCTCAAAAATGTGGCTAAATAGGATGGCATTACATCTGGCCAGGTGGGCTGTGGGCGCTACCAGTTTGCTCGAACCAGTACGAACTGGCTGAATACCACCTCTGATGTGGTCTATAAAAAAAGTGCACCAAGGTTAGATTTTAACTGCAAAAGAAGAATCAACACTGCGATTCCAATGTCAGAAGAATAATTTGTGGGTTCCAACTCGAGCTGGAGCTGCGCAAGAATAAATAAAAAATGAGGTTTCCCTCAAAAATGAGGAAAGAAGAAATATTTATTCCTTCAAGCAAGAGAGTTTGCCTTTAGGGGCAGGCTGCAGAGAAATTGGGGTACGGCAGCAGATTTTTATAGGGGGAGCTTGTCCGGGATATGGAAGTGTCGATGTACTGGTTCTGGGGTGACACTTGAGGTGTGTGTGTGTATGTGTGTGTGTAGGTATGTTTATTCTTGTGTTCATGCGGCTCCTCTGGGAGATTTAATTTAATTAGGTCTGTTTGTGTTTGCAGACCGTATCCTTTGATATGCGGATTAGGCCCAGGTAACTTATTGGAGGAAGTTTGCTAATTTTAATTAGGTCTGTTTGTGTTTGCAGACCGTATCCTTTGATATGCGGATTAGGCCCAGGTAACTTATTGGAGGAAGTTTGCTCATTTTAATTAGGTCTGTTTGTGTTTGCAGACCGTATCCTTTGATATGCGGATTGGGTCCAGGTAATTTATTTGAGGAAGTTTGCTAATTTTACTTGATCAACTTGCTAGTTACAGCTTGCTTGGCTGTCAATTATCTAGTGGAGACACTGATTCTCAGTCCATTGTGGATTCTGCTAATGTTTTAAGGGAAGATGGAAACAGTAGAAAGAATAAAATATATTTGGATATTAAAATTCTCACCCCAAGAAGGGGAAAAAGTTTCCCTGTCAGTCAAGAGGTTTCATCAGCTCCCCTCTCCCCCCGGCTTCCTGGTCAGGCAGGGAAGATGTGATAAATAAACAAATAAACAAACAAATAAACAAGGCAGAGCTGGCCAGTTGAGGGATTAGGTTCTCTCTGAGATAAATGGGTGGTTGAAAACTATGATAAACAAACAAACAAATGATTAATAAATAAAATAAATAGCAAAGGTTTTAGGTGTTGCTCTTTCAGAGCTGGCTCCTGGAGGATCGAGTTTTCTCTGAGGGAGATGGGTGGTTCAAAAGTCTGGTAAATAAATGAATAAATAAAAATTTAAAAATAAATTAAATAATTAAATAGCAAAAGTTGAGGTGTTGCTCTTTCAGAGTTGGCCACTTGAGGATCGGGTTCTCTCTGAGGGAAACGGGTGGTTCAAAACTGGTAAATAAAACAAACAAACAAATAAAATTTAAAAATAAATAAATAGCAAAAATTTAGGTGTTCCTCTTTCAGAGCTGGCCACTTGAGAATTGGGTTCTCTCTGAGAGAGATGGGTGGTTGAAAACTGTGGTAAACAAACAGACAAACAAACAAAAAATTAAAAATTAAATAAAATTTTTTAAAAAATAAATAAAATTAAAAAACAAATTATGGTAAATAAAAATAAATAGCAAAATTTTAGGCGTTGCTTCTTCAGAGCTGGCCACTTGAGGATCAGATTCTTTCTGAGGGAGATGTGTGGTCCAAAACTGATAATAAATAAATAAATAAATAAATAAATAAATAAATAAATAAATAAATAAATAAATAAATAAATAAATCTAAAACTAAAACTAAAACTAAAACTAAAACTAATATAAATATAAATATAAATATTAAAATAAAATAATAAAATAAAATAAAATAAAATAATAAAATAAAATAAAATAAAATAAATAAAATAATAAAATAAAATAAAATAATAAAATAAAATAAATAAAATAAAATAAAATATAAAATAAAATAAAATAAAATAAAATAAAATAATAAAATAAAATAAAAAAATAAAATAAAATAAAATAAAATAATAAAATAAAATAATAAAATAAAATAAAATAAAATAAAATAAAATAAAATAAAATAAAATAAAATAAAATAAAATAAAATAAAATAGGAAAGGTTTAGGTGTTGCCCTTTCAGAGCTGGCCCCATGAGGATGGGGTTCAGGAAAAGTCCCCAGTTGGGGCTGAGGTCGCGTGGCTCACTGGGCGGCAGACAAAATGGCTGAACTTTCGTCTGGATGGCTGTGAAAGCCTACAGCCCACATGCTTCCTTTGGGTTAAGTGAGGAGTATAGGAGGAGACATGATGACCCACTGATCTCCCAGCAAGATTTCAGGGTCAAGATTTTCAGAGCTCATCTTGGGGCAGAGATGTAGAATTATTTGGCCCTCCAAATGTTGGTGAAGTACAGATCCCAGCATTCCTCCTGCTGGGAATTGTGCCCAAAGGTTTGGCATGGCTCTACTCTTGTAGAAAGAAAACAAACACCAGATTTGTGGTACCTCCCGAAATCCAAAGCGTTTTTTCCCCCCCAAGCATTTCACTTGAGTTAGTTACGTGACCATTTATAACAATTTTTTGCATTCTGGGATGTGTAAGATCGGTTTAATTTCTTTGATAAAGTTCATGCCAAAGTCCATTTCTTCCAGCACCTTAAACATCTAAATCATCTAAAAATATTAAGGCAGCCTGTTTCTCATGATGATATTGTAAGTATTCAATACAATATCGGGGGTGGGTGGGTTGGACTAGATGACCTACAAGGTCCCTTCCAACTCTGTTAAACCTGGTGCCCTATTAGGCAAGGAGCTTCATGTGCTGAATTTGGGCAGCAGTTCCTCCTGGTGACTCCTCCCCCCCCCCGGTGCCTTCTGAGATGCTCACCTGAGATGGAACAGGATGAGGTTCTACAGATAGTCCTCAACATACGACCACAATTGAGGCCAAAATTTCTGTTGCTAAGCGAGACAGTGGTTCATTTTGAATTTTGCCCCATTTTACATCCTTTCTTGCCACAGGTGGTTAGTGAATCACTGCAGTTGTTAACGTTAGTAACACGGCTGTTAAATGAATCTGGCTTCCCCATTGACTTTGCTTGTCAGAAGGTAAGAATAGAAATAGAAATAATAGAAATAGAAGTAGAATTAGAATTAGAATTAGAAGAAGTAGAAATAGAAATAGGAAGAGAAATAGGAAGAGAAGAGAACAATATATTGAATAGAAATAAAAATAATAGAAATAGAAATAATAGAAATAGAAATAGAAATAATAGAAATAGAAATAAATAGAAATAATAGAAATAGAAATAATAGAAATAGAAGTAGAATTAGAAGAAGTAGAAAAAGAAATAGAAATAGGAAGAGAAGAGAACAATTTATTTATTTATTTATTTATTTATTTATTTATTTATTTATTTATTTATTATTTAAATTTTTATACCGCTTTTTTCCTGAAGGACTCAGGGCGGTGCACAGCCAACATTAAAACACATATATACAAAAAATTTAAAAGCAATTTAAAAATATATTAAATAATTTGGTCCCAGTCTTATTAAAAAACTAAAACAACCATTAAAATTCATGTTTAGGCCAGCCCAGCTTGTTGGAACAATAAGGTCTTGAGGGCACGGCGAAAGGCGCGTAGGTCAGGGATCTTGAATAGAATAGGAGAATATATAGAATAGAAAGAGAAAGAGAAATAGGAAGAGAAATAGAAAGAGAAGAGAATAATATATTGAATGGAATAGGAGAATATATAGAATAGAAATAGAAATAATAGAAATAGAAGTAGAAATAGTGCTGGAAGGGACCTTGGAGGTCTTCTAGTCCAGCCTAGGTTGCAAAAGGGGATCACACGACCCCACGACACTGCAACCGTCATAAATGTGAATCAGTTGTCAAACATCCTAATATAAATCCCGTGAGCATGTGGATGCTGCGATGGTCATAAGTGTGGGGAAAAAACGGCCATAAGTCACTTTTTTTCAGTGCCGTTGTAACTTTGAACAGTCACTAAATGAACTGAATGTAAGTCAAGGACTACCTGTATTTAACCGAGACAAACAGACATGCAAGATTTTTTTTTGGTTTCATTCAACTTCACAGCTCAGGAAAGTTGTTTTCAGACTGTGTGCTTAAGGCAGCCAAAGATTTCTTCCCGACAGTGAAGATATGTTCAATGAGACACATTCCTTACAAAGCTCAGGCTTGTGGTGGAAGTTCAAATGAAAGTAGGCCTGTCCTGGGTACATATACAAGAATCACCCACTATTTATATGTAAAATTTAGATTTTTCAAGCCGCAACCCACCTCCCTTCTAGCTCACTTCCCTTGTTTTTCTCTGGAGTTTGGAGACTGTGGCGCTGAGGACAGAGGTGGCATTATGCGGAGGGGAGGGCTACACCCTTTCCTTACACATTCTTCTGCAGGAGCCTTAAAACGGTGTGCTCTTTTCCAGACACTGAGCTGTTGTTGAGGAAACGAGCTGTGGATGAGCTCAATCGGAGATTGCCTCAAATGCTTTTATGAAAAAGACACAGAGAGAGAGAGAGAGAGAGAGAGAAACAGAAAGAGAGAAAGAGATGGAGATGGAGAGAGAGACAGAGAGAGATAGAAAAAGAGAGGGGGACAGAGAGAGAGAGGGACACGGGGGGGGACAGAGAGAGAGAGAGAGAGAGAAAGACAGAGAGAGACAGAGTGTATTTTCTAAAACTAGCTAATAGCACCACTTTTCATTTTGAGTAGTACCATAAAATTATATATCAATGGAAAGATAATTTAATCAAAAATGTAATGCAATAACTTTTAGAAGGATTTGCTATTAGAATAGCAGTTACAATATAAAGAAGAAAAGGGAAACGCGTAGAAAAAATGAGAGATACAAAAACTATCACCATGTCCAAATGGGATTATAAAATACCGCTATGGCTGGATCTTGGTCATACTTTGTGGAATACAAATATAATGTCACTCGGGGGGTTTTTATACAAAGAGGTTCTTTTTACAGATGCGGGCAGATGGCAGCTGAAGACATTACAGACACTGTTGGATGAAGGGCTTAATCTAACTTGGTTACAATATAATCAATTACAACTGAGATGGAAAGAGGACCAAAAAACTGGTATTATGTTGCATGAGGAAGAATTGGTTAGACATATAAGAGAGAAAGGTCCAATGCATATTAAAAGGCTTTATAATGTTTTGCTAGAAAGAGATTCAGAAACTGAATTAGTTAAAGACTGTATGATTAAGTGGGCACAGAATTTTGAAGAACCAGTGATGCTGGAAACATGGGAAAAAATTTGGGTTCAGAATGTTAAATTTACACAGTCGCAAAACCTGAGAGAAAATTTTTATAAAATGTTTTATAGATGGCATTTAGATCCTAAAAAGTTGTCATGTATGTACCCTAATGTTCAGCCAAAATGTTGGAGATGCGAATGTTTGGATGCTACGTATTATCATGTTTGGTGGACCTGTAGGAAAGTTAAGGCTTTTTGGATAAAAATTTGGTGGGTCATGCAGAATGTTTTGAGGAAAAAAATTCAATTTTCTCCACAGTTGTTTTTATTGGGTATAGTTAAGGGTTTTACACGGGGTGAGATAAAACTGATATTGTATATGATAACAGCAGCAAGATTGTTGATAGGTAAATATTGGAAGAATGAAGCTTTACCCACTATCGAGGAATGGACTTTGAAGATGGCCAGTTTTGCTGAGATGGCGAAGATTTCAGCATATTTAAAAGACTGTTCACAAGAGACTTATGAATGGGAATGGAAAAGGTGGATAGAATATGTTCAGAACAAATACCAAACTAGAAAGTATCAAATAGCTTTTATTTGAAAATAATGTATTAGAAATATTTTAATGTATTAGAAATATTTTAATGTAAAGAGATAAAGAGGAAAAATTATACAGGGGGAGGGATGGGTTTAAGCTTGTTTACTAGTGTTATTAGTTATGAGTATATAATAGGGAAGTCTGGGGGGGGGAGGGTTAGGGAGGGTTAGGGAGGGTTTGGGGAGGGAGGTGGGGGGGTGAAAAAAGGGGTGAAAATCTAATTGTAAAACTTTTGCAATAAAAAAAAAAAAAAAAAACTATCACCATGTCAGTTAATCCTTAGTTGGGTAACCTTTAGCATGAATGATGGCCTCACAATGTCTTCCCATGGAGTGAACCAAGTCTTTTAGTTCTGCAGCTGTTATCATGTGAAACCAAGATTGAATGATGGCTTCTATTAACTGGGTTTTATTGCTGGGTCGCTTTTGACTAACAAGTTTCTTTAGTCAGCTCCATAGAGTTTCAATTGGGTGAAGGTCTGGGCTATTCCCAGGCCATTCCAGCAGTGGAATAGGATTATTTTGAAACTCCAAAGAAAAAAAAAGTGGTGTTATTAGCCATCCAACTTCAAAAATACACTTTTCCCAAAAGGTTTCCACAATTTTGGCCACTACTGTAGTATTTCATACGTACGGTACTTTTAATCCTGGGCAGCATTTCTCAGTCTCTCCTAAATGAGCAGATCAGAGGAGCCAAGATAAACTGCTGGTTGCATACCATGGGTTCCACCTGCTTTCTAATCCTTTTGGCTGAATTAACCCCAAACAGCCCAGATTTGGAGGCAATATATAATAAAGGTGGAATTGGACATTTCTCCTGAAGGGTTTAACCATGGTTGAGAGTGGTTGATTGGTTGAACAATGGAAGGGTCTGAATTTTAATGTGAGCAAAAAAAGCTTCACTCCTGTAGCAAAACAAGGGCTTGTTAAAAGCTGTGGTGGCGCAGTGGTCAGAAGGCAGTATTGCAAGCTAACTCTGCCCATTGCCAGGAGTTCGATCTTGACCGGCTCAAGATTGACTCAGCTTTCCATCAGCCTTCTGAAGTCGGTAAAATGAGAACCCAGATTGTTGGGGGCAATAGGATAACTCTGTCAACAGTTTAGAGAAGGCTGTGAGGCACTGTGAAGCGCTATATAAGTCTAAACGCTATTGCTATTGGCCAACAAAGGATCCTACAGAGAGACTAGGGGAAGTTTACACCCCTGTTGCATGTATGTCTCTCGAGTGATTTGTTCTGTTTGTCTATTTGTTGAGGGTTGTACATTTTGAGCATAGCCTGGTGATGCTCAAAGTGAAGTACAGGTAGTCCTCGACTTACAACAGTTTGTTTAATGACTCTTTGAAGTTACGACACTGAAAAAAATGACTCAGGACCGTTTTTCACACTTACAACCATGCAGCATCCCCCGTGGTCAAGATTCAGAAGCTTGGCAACTGATTCATAGTTATGACGGTTGCCATGGCCTGGGCTCATGTGATTCCCTTTGGTAACCTTCTGACAAGCAAAGTCAATGGGGAAGCCAGACTCGCTTCACTTAACAACTGCAGCGAATCTCTTTTAACAACTGTGGCAAGAGGGGTCGTAAAATGGGGCAAAATTCAATTAACAAATATGTCTCACTGAAAACAGAAAAGTTGGGCTCAATTGTAGTTGTAAGTTGAGGGCTACCTGTATGAGCTAAAAGTGCCCCTATAGGAGACACTTGCAATTTAAATTTTGTGTGTGTGTATGAAAGAGAGAGAGAAAGAAAGAGAGTGGGAGAGAAAGAAAAAGAGAGAGGGAGAGAAAGAAAGAGAAAGGGAGAGAAAGAAAGAGACAAAGAGAGAAAAAGATGGGGAAGAGAGAGAGAGAGATGAGAAAGAGGGAGAGAGGGAGGGAAAGGGAGGGGGAGAAAGAAAGAGACAGAAAAAGAGTAAGAAAGGGGGAAAAGAGGGAGAGAGGAGAGAGAAAGAAAGAGAGAGAAGAGAGGGAGAGAAAGAAAGGGAAAGGGAGAGAGAAAGAGAAAGAAAGAGAGAAAGAGAGAGAAAGAGAGGGGAGAGAGTGAGGAGAGAGAGAAAGGGAAAGAGAAAGACAGGGGAAAGAGGGAGAGAGAGAGAGAGATAGAAAAAGAGGAGAAGAGGGGAAGAGAGGGAGAGACAGAGGGGAGAGAGAGAGAGAAGCTCACCCAGAAGTGTTTGGGTTCAGGAAAATAAAATTTTTAATAAGTTTGCATCCTGGTTCCTTCATGGACGTATCTCTGCCATTTTCTTCTTCTTCCACAGTATTTTCTTTCACTTCTCCTCCTAGCCCAGATTCAGGAACTAACCCAGTCCTCCCACTTAGCTTTTGGGAATCTGCTAAACTTGACCTACCCGCTTTACACATTGCAGAAAGAAACCATGCGTAAATGCCTTCCCTTCCAATGACCCCAGTAAAGCCGATTGTCTGAATAAGTGCCTCCTCTTGTGCGTGAAAGGAAAAAGAAAACGGCAAGGTCTCCAAATCTCTTGTCTTCTTCCTTCCCTCAAGGCCGGATCATCCCCTTTAACATTGATGTGAGAAGACCTCAAATCTTTCGTGGGCCACGGGAAACTCAGTTCGGCTACAAAGTCCTGCAGTTCACAGCCCAAGGGCAAAAATGGTGAGTCCCTACAGCTGTTTTGTGGCTCCTTTTTTTTTTACTCTTTTGGTTGTTGATCGGAGTACCTCTTTATCACAAAGTTTGAAAGCGCACTTGGATTTTCCTGCCATTCAATTTTGGGTCATTCAACAACCTTCAGTTCTGCTTTTTTGAATGATTAAGGCAGTGGTGAAATCCAATTTTTTTTACTACTGGTTCTGTGGGCGTGGCTTGGTGGGTGTGGTGTGGCATGGCAGGCGTGGCTTGGTGGGCATGGCAGGGGAAGGTAACTGCAAAATCCCCATTCCCTCCCCACTCCAGGGGAAGGATACTGCAAAATCCCCATTTCCTCTCCACTCCAGGGGAAGGACACTGCAAAATCCCCATTCCCTCCCCACTCCAGGGGGAAGGTTACTGCAAAATCCCCATTCCCTCCCCACTCCAGGGGGAGGATACTGGAAAATCCCCATTCCCTCCCCACTCCAGGGGAAGGATATTGCAAAATCTCCATTCCCACCCCACTCTGGGGCCAGCCAAAGCTGGTATTTGCCGGTTCTCCAAACTGCTCAAAATGTTCACTACCGGTTCGCCAGAACCTGTCAGAACCTGCTGGATTTCACCCCTGCATTAAGGACATTCTTGACTTGTCTTGCGGATTTCCTCCAGTCAAACATCAACTGTTTTGGGAAACATTTCATAAAGTACAACAGAACCAACTGGCAGACTTCCCTCTGGAAATAAATTAGGGATGAACGCAGGTGGGAGAACACAGCAACTACTGCCAACCTGTGATTTGGGTCCAAAGATCAATCCAGAGCAGGAAATATACGCTTGGAGGCCCTGAGAGTGAGAAGGCAATTTGGGCAGTTGTCCCACTGTGGCAAAAAGCCCCAAGTTTTTTGAGATGGGTTCCGCAGATGGGGCAGGAAATGAGATGAGTCACATAGAACAAGCTGGCGGGAACCTGGTGTACAGCTTGAAGATGGGATCCTGCAGAGGAAGAAAATGGAAATATAGTGACCAGCTGATGAGGAAAAAACCCCGAAGTATCCTCGTGGCTGATGATTGTTTGTAATAGGAAATCATTCAGGGGTGAAACCCAGCAGGTTCTGACAGGTTCTGGAGAACCGGTAGCAGAAATTTTGAGCAGTTCAGAGAACCGGCAAATACCACCTCTGGCTGGTCCCTAAGTGGGGAGGGAATGGGCATTTTGCAGTATCCTTCCCCCAGGAGTGGGGAGGGAATGGGGACTTTGCAGTATCCTTTCACTGGAGTGGAGTGGGAATGGGTATTTTGCAGTATCCTTCCCCTGGAGTGGGGAGGGAATGGGTATTTTGCAGTATCCTTCCCCTGGAGTTGGGTAGGAATGGA
The DNA here is from genome assembly GCF_029215685.1 of Pituophis catenifer annectens. Taxonomy (NCBI): domain Eukaryota; kingdom Metazoa; phylum Chordata; class Lepidosauria; order Squamata; family Colubridae; genus Pituophis; species Pituophis catenifer. The sequence goes on from NW_027256890.1 coordinate 26,320,786, forward strand.
TATTTGCAGTATCCTTCCCCTGCCACGTCCACCAAGGCACACCACGCCCACCAAGGCACGCCCACAGAACCGGTAGTAAAAAAAATTGGATTTCACTATTGAAATCATTGTCTTATGGATCTTAAAGATTAACAGAGTTGGAAGGGACCTTGGAGGTCATCTAATCCAACCCCCCGCCCCAAGCAGGAGACCCTACACCATTTCTGACAAAGGGCAGTCCAATCTCTTCTTGAAAGCCTCCAGTGATGGGATTGCCAATTTATTGTAATTTTCCAGGGCAGGTAGTCCTCAATTTAGGACCAACAATTGAGCCCAACATTTCTGCTGCTAAGTGAAACATTTGTGATGGGAGTTTTGCCCCATTTTACGAACTCCCTTGCCATGAATCACTGCAGTTTTTAAGCTAGCAGCATGGTTGTTAAGTGAATCTGGCTGACCCATTGACTTCTGTCATAAACATGAGTCAGTTGCCAAGCTTCTGAATTTTCATCACGTGACCATGGGGATGTTGTTGAGGTTGAAAAAATGGTCCTGTCACTTTTTACAGTGTCGTCGTAGCTTCGAACGGTCACTAAAAGAGTTTATTGGAAGTCAAGGACTGACTACCTGTATACTTCCGCTCCAGTTAAAAGTCCCCAACTCTTTATTCTTTTGTTTAGTTAATTGTTTGGTGTCCTCAAATCAGGCCTGATTTTGGATGAAGAGATGGACAAAACCTGAAAATCACGTGAAGTATTAGTATCGCTTTATAAATTCTTAGTAAGTGGAATACTGCATCCAGTTTTGGTCACCCCATGGCAAAAAAAATAACGTTGAGACTTTGAAAAAAGTACGGAGAAGAGCAACTAAGATGATCAAAGGCCTGGAGACCAAAACATACGAAGAATGGTTGCAAGATTTGAGTTTGACCAGTCTAGAGAAAAGAAGGACTAGGGGTGACATGACAGCAGTCTTCCAGTATATTCCACCACAATATGAGCTGTGGTGGCATAGTGGTTAGAGTGCAGTACTGCAGGCTAACTTCTGCTGACTGCTGGCTTCTTGCAATTTGGCAGTTCGAATCTCACCAGGCTCAAGGTTGACTCAGCCTTCCGTCCTTCCAAGGTGGGTAAAATGAGGACCCAGATTGTTGGGGGGCAAGAGGCTGATTCTGTAAACCGCTTAGAGAGGGCTGTAAAGGTACTGTGAAGCAGTATATAAGTCTAAGAGCTATTGTTATTGCTACTGCCCCAAAGAAGAGAGGGTCAGCTTATTTTCCAAAGCACCAGAAGGCAAGACATGAAACAATGGACGGAAACTAATCAAGGAGAGAAGCAACCTGGAATTAAGATGAAACTTCATAACAGTAAGAACAATTAACCAGTGGAACAGCTGGCCACCAGCAGTTGTGGGTGCTCCAACACTGGAGGTTTTTAAGAAGAGATTGGACAAGCATCCATCTGAAATGGTATAGGGTCTCCTGCTTGAGCTCCAAGTTCCCTTCCAGCTGTATTCTGGTTGGTTTTGATTGATTGAAATGCCTCTCTGGATATTTGATGATTGCAACCCTGAAAGAAGTGTTTGTAAAAAGCCAGTGCCTTTTTGACTTCCAAAGTTTGGCCGGAAAAAGGAAAAATCAGTTGGAAACTGAGGCACTCAGGACAATCAGATGATTTCAGTGGGGGAATTTCCAACATTTATCTGTAGTAAAACCAAAATAAAATGACTTCACAGCTACGCTGATAAAAATAATGGTGCCAGCTGCTCAGAATCCATCTCTGAATCCTCCTTCGTTCACTTAGAATTTATTGGGGTGGGGCGGTATTAAAGGGGTTTCTGCCTCTTTTCTCAGCCTAGAACAGGGGTCTCCAACCTTGGCAACTTTAAGGCTTGTGGATTTCAACTCCCAGAATTCCCCAGCCAGCCTTTCGGAATTCTGGGAGTTGAAGTCCACACCTCGTAAAGTAGCTGAAACAGTGGTCTAGCAAAGCTGGCTGAGGAATTCTGGGAGTTGAAGTCCACAAGTCTTAAAATTGCCAAGGTTGGGGACCCCTGCCCTAGAAAGCAAAGAAACGTTGCAGTTGTAACCAAAGAGATCCAAATAAACAACAACAACAACAAAACCCCACAGTTTTCACCGAGACATACTTTTTTCTCCCCTAAGATAAATGCGTCATGTTACTTGAAGCCAGGAGGAATATGTGGGTTACATTTTGGCAGCCATGAAGAATCAGGAGAATTGCAAATGAAAAGACAATATGTTTGTATGGCGAATTGTAGGAATGTGGGGGAGGTCGTCTTGTGCACACATGAAAAACGGATCAAGCTGTTCAAAAACTTTGTTCTCTTTTATTCTCACGGCCTGGTCCAAAAGCCAACATAAAGCACATCTACGTGAGTGACCAATGGCTCATTTAAGAGCCCCCCCCTCCGCTTGCCGACCCTGGGAAATCGGGATAGGGGCAGGGCTGTGCTGCTGGGGGTTCACAAGAGTTTGGGAGAACCTCTAGTTAAGATTCTGTGCAGTTCTGAGAACCCCCAAATCCCATTTCTGGCAGCCCCCCCGCCCCTCCCCTCCCAGGAGTCCCCACACGGCCTATTTTGGATGCGGGTAAGTGCAGGGCGTGCGCGGAGGCTCGGGGAGGGCGAAAAATAGGTCTACTGGTAGTTCGGGAAGGCCTCCAGAGGGCCTCCAGAGCCTGGGGAGGCCATTTTCGCCCTTCCGGAGACTCAAAGAAAGCCTCCGGAGTCTGGGGAGGGCAAAAACACCACCCTGCCCCCACCATGGTGCAGGAGGCCAACTAGGCCACGCCCACCATGGCCACGCCCACCCCAGCAACCAGGCAGAGAACCCCTTGCTAAAATTATGGAAGAAATATAATTAGAAGTTAGATAGAATAGAAATACAAGCGTGTATGTAAACATTTCCCTTTTTATGGGCAAATAAATTTACAGAGAGAAGTCTAGAAAGCAGAGGTATAACCCCAATATATAATATACAGGTTATTAATGCAGAAGTCTTAGAGAGGAGAAGAGAGGAGAGGGAGAAAAGGCAAAAAGAAACTTAGGTTGGTTTTTTATTTCTACTTTCGGATGAGGTTTAATTTTACGAAGTCTTTCTAACACAGATGCTTCTCTCGATTAGGATGTTGGTGGGTGCACCTTGGGATGGAACCGAAGGTGATCGGAAAGGTGATGTTTACAAATGCATTGTGGAAGAGAGGAAAAATTCAACATGCACTAAAGTCAATATAGGTACGCATTTTGAAGCATCCATAATATGCATTTTCAGAAATATATGGACATATGAATCGTCGGTTTGGTCTAGTGGCGAAGGCACTGGGCTAGAAACCAAGAGGCTGTGAGTTCTAGTCCCAATTTAGGCACAAAAGCTGTACGCCAATTAGGAGGAGTCGTGAAGGAGGAGTGAATTCTAACCCCACCCTTGGGCATGAAAGGCAGCTGGGTGACTTTGGGCCAATCACCAGGAGATGGTGAGTTCTAGTCTTGGCTTAGGCACCAAAGATGCCTGGGTGATTTGGGGCCCATCACCAGGAGACTGTGAGTTCTAGTCCCACTTTAGGCATGAAAGGCAGCTGGGTGACTTTGGGCCAATCACCAGGAGATGGTGAGTTCTAGTCCCGCCTTAGGCACAAAAGATGCCTGGGTAATTTGGGGCCAATCACCAGGAGACTGTGAGTTCTAGTCCCACTTTAGGCATGAAAGGCAGCTGGGTGACTTTGGGCCAATCACCAGAAGATAGTGAGTTCTAGTCCCACCTTAGACACAAAAGATGCCTGGGTAATTTGGGGCCAATCACCAGGAGACTGTGAGTTCTAGTCCCAGAGTGCAGAGAAGAGCAACAAAGATGATTAGGGGGCTGGAGGCTAAAACATACGAAGAACGGTTGAAGGAACTGGGCATGGCTAGTCTAGTGAAAAGAAGGATTAAGGATGACATGATAGCAGGGTTCCAATATTTGAGGGGCTGCCACAAAGAAGAGGGGGCTGGTCAGTCTGTTTTCCAAAGCATCAAGGCAAGGGAAGAAACAATAGATGGAAACTAAACAAAGAGAGAAGCAACCTAGAACTAAGGAGAAATGTCCTAACAGTGAGAACAATTAACCAGTGGAACAACTTGCCACATTCAGAAGTTGTGGCTGCTCCAACACTGGAGGTTTTTTTAAAAGAAAAAACTAGACAGCAATCTTATACAATTTCAATCTGCTTGAGCAGAGGGGGGTTGGACTAGAAGACCTCCAAGGTCCCTTCCAACTGTGTTATTCTGTTACTCAGTTCCAATCTTTTCTATTTGGCAGAGCATGGTGGGTTGCCCCCGGTTCGGACCGGTTCTATAGAACCGGTAGTAAAACCGGCGGGAGGCTCCGCCCACTGACATCATCAGAAGCGATCTGCGCATGCGCAGAAGCAAGGAGCATGCGTGAGTGAAGCGAGCAATCGCGCACAATCACGTTGTGAACTGGTAGTAAAGCTAAGTAGAACCCACCCCTGGGGCCCAGAAACCACTGGGTGATTATTTTTCTGCCCACCTTTAGGGCGGAGATGTGAGCCCCTTCTGGGAAGCAAAACAAGGTGTGTATCAAGGTTGGAAGGGACCTTAGAGGTCATCTAGTCCAACCAGACATATGGTTGTCCAATCAGGGAATGTCCAATCCATAGATTTAAACAGTACAATCAAAAGACGAACAGTGGTACCACTGTTCGTCTTTTAATTGTACTGTTTAAATTATTAAAGAGGACCAATTGTTTTAAATCCTTAGATTGTTAAACTATCCTTCCCAGAATTTCTTACCACTGGCCATCCTGGCTGGACCTAAACTGTCATCTGCTTAGCAGCTATTATCTTTCTTTCTTTCTTTTTGTCCCTTCTCTGCCGTTTTTTCTTTTTTCTTTTTTCTACTTTTCTTCACTCATATTTGCCCAAAAGACCCCAAAGAGCCAAATCATACCATAGAACAGTGATGGCTAACCTTTTTGCCATTGCATGCCAGGAAGGGGGGAGCAGGGGAGATTCGCGTGCATATATGTTCACACCCATAATTCTATGCACCCTGCCCCATGCATGCGACCCCCCCTTCCCCCTGCTCCTAGCACATGATGGCCCGGTAGGCCTGTTTTTCTTTCTCACCTGGCTCCAGATCCTCTCTATGCATCTGGGGAGGGCAAAAACAGCCTTCCCCATCTTCTCGGAGGCCCGATACGGCCCATTTCCCAACTTCTGGTTGGACAAGAAGTGACTTTTTTGCTGTTCCCAGCCTCCATGCGCACCGGAGTTGAGCTGGCGTGCCAGGCGACATGGCTCCACGTGCCACCTGTGACACGCGTGACGTAGGTTCACCATCACGGCCATAGAAAGTCTTCGATTTTACAACCAAATTTTAGCAGATGTCCAGATGATCCAGGCCTAAAAGGAGATGTCTGTGAATTGCAACAGAGGGGCAATTTCCTCCTCACTCCAAAAGGGAAGGAGAGAAGTTTGAACCCTTGGACTTAAAGGGGCCCTTGTGGCCCCACCAATGCCACCCCAAGCGTCCCCCAAAATATATTTATCTAATCAGTTAATAAGGGAGATCCCCTCACTGCCTGAAGTCAGAGGTGTGCTGACAAAACTGAGGACATTTTCCCCAAACATGTTATCAGGGTTTGTTTGTTTTTTATGCCTTCGTGCAGCTTCTTCTTTAAAATGTGGTGCCCAGAAGTGGAGGTGGGGTTTGACCAAGGCAGAAAACCGTGGAATTATTTTCTTCCCAGGAATTGGAAATTAAACTAAAAATGTCTTTGCTTTTTTTAGCAGCTGCCTCATCCTATTGACTCATAGCTGTGATCAACAGTTGTCAGGTCCTTTGCACATAGACTGCAATCATCCCCCGCCCACCCACCCCATCCCCCTCTCCTTCCAGGGCTTTGTGCCTTGAAATCTCTTTCATTTTTTATTTTTTGCAACTACGGAATACAGAATAAGAGTTGGAAGGGACCTTGTAGGTCATCTAGTCCAACCCCCCGCCCAAGCAGGAGAGCCTACACCAGGGGTCTCCAGCTGGCTGGAGAATTCTGGGAGTTGAAGTCCACAAGTTTTAAAGCTGCCAAGCTTGAAGACCTCTGCCCTACACCATTTCTGAGAGGTGGCAGTCCAGTCTCTTCTTGGAAGTTTCCAGAGATGAAGCTCCCACAACTTCCGAAGGCAACTTCTGTTCCATGGGTTGATTGCTCTCACTGTCAGAAAATTCCTCCTTATTTCCAGTTTGAATCTTTCCTTGATCAGTTTCCAGAATAGAATAGAATAATAGAATAATAGAATAATAGAATAATAGAATAATAGAATAATAGAATAATAGAATAATAGAATAATAGAATAATAGAATAATAGAATAATAGAATAATAGAATAATAGAATAATGGAGGGGAGGGGAGCAGAGCAGAGCAGAGTGGAATAGGAATAGGAATAGGAATAACAGAGTTGGAAGGGACCTTAGAGGTCTTTTAGTCCAACCCCCTGCTAAAGCAGGAGACCCTATATACCATTTCAGACAGGCAGCTGTCCAGTCTCTTCTTAAAAACCTCCAGTGATGGAGCGCCTACAACTTCTGGTGGCAAGCTGTTCCACTGGCTAATTGTTCTCATTGTTAGAAAATTTCTCCTTAATTCCAGGTTGCTTCTCTCCTTGATTAGTTTCCATCCATTGTTTCTTGTCTGGCCTTCTGGTGCTTTGGAAAATAGATTGGCCCCCTTCCTCCTCTCTGGGGCAGCCCCTCAAATATTGGAAGATGCTCTCCTGTCTCCCCTGGTCCTTCTCTTCACTAGACTAGCCAGGCCCAGTTCCTGCAACCGTCCATCGTATGTTTTAGTCTCCAGTCCCCTCATCATCCTGGTTGCTCTTCTCTGCACTCTTTCTAGAGTCTCCACATCTTTTTTATAGTGTAGTGAACAAAACTAAAAGGAATCAAATTCATGGAGTGAAGCAGTTAGGCTGAGGGGGCTAAAAACAGACAGGTTGAAGCACATCAGTAATTATATAGGATAAAGCATGATAGAGGTGCACATTTCGCAATTATCCAAAGATTGCATTTTCCATTTTTCTCCTTCCTTCCTCCTCCTCTCCCCACTTCTGAATCTCAACTAGGTGACATGAGCCTCCGAAATGTTTCCAGGCAAATAAAGAACATGCATTTTGGGATGACGCTGATAGCTAACAAAGACGACGGGTTTGTGGTAAGTATCTCTCGTGTGGTATGTTTTTCTTTCTTTTAAATAAAGCACATACCCAACCGCATATTTAAAAAAAGAAAAGAAAGAACAAGAGCTATAAAAAGCTAACTCTGCTGCAGTCATTTCAGTTGCCAACCCATTAAATGGTGAGGCTTCACCAGCTTGCTGGACGAAGCAGCCTACAGCAGAACAGGATGAGTTGGGGGCCAGTGGTGAAATCCAAATTTTTTTTTACTACCGGTTCTGTGGGCATGGCTTGGTGGGCGTGGCAGGGGAAGGATATTGCAAAATCCCCATTCCCTCCCCACTCCTGGGAGAAAGATATTGCAAACTCTCCATTCCCTCCCCACTCCTGGGGGGAGGATATTGCAAACTCTCCATTCCCACCCCGCTCTGGGGCCAGCCAGAGGTGGCATTTGCCGGTGTTTGTATGTAGGTCTTTGGTTATTCGGGTCTTCTCCCACGTAAAATTGGAAGTGTCGTCAAAACGTCGCCAAGACACTTCCAATTTTACGTGGGAGAAGACCCGAATAACCAAAGACCTACATATATATATATATATATATATATATATATATATATATATATATATATATATATATATATATATATACATATACATACACATACACACACACACACACACACACACACACACACACACACACACATATATAATTTTACATCACAATTTCAGTTTTGCAACAGTGGTATACTGGTTGTCTCAGCACCTTTTTAAATATACACAATGTTATACATCCTAATTACTACCATTTTTCTATTATTCATACAGTATAGTCCGTAGGGGGGAAAAAAGAAACTTGATATTATACAACATACTTATATCTATTGTTTCCATGGTTATAAGCTAATTCTCTCTCTATATATTTTTTGATTTACATGATGTGCAGTCTAGTAATTGCAGGGACGTGGTGGCTCAGTGGCTAAGACGCTGAGCTTGTCGATCGAAAGGTCGGCAGTTCAGTGGTTCGAATCCCTAGTGCCGTGTAATGGGGTGAGGTCCCGTGACTTGTCCCAGCTTCTGCCAACCTAGCAGTTCGAAAGCAGGTAAAAAATGCAAGTAGAAAAATAGGGACCCCCTTTGGTGGGAAGGTAACAGCGTTCCGTGCGCCTTTGGCGTTGAGTCATGCCGGCCACGTGACCACGGAGACGTCTTCGGACAGCGCTGGCTCTTCGGCTTTGAAACGGAGATGAGCACTGCCCCCTAGAGTCGGGAACGACTGGCACATATGTGCGAAGTGAACCTTTACCTTTACAGTCTAGTAATAATATTGCTTGCTTGCTTGTATTCTTCTATATAGCTTTGTATCTGTATTTGTTTCTAGCTTATTGATCCTCTTTCATCATTAATTTTCTAACCATTGCATCTATTATCTAGCCAATTGTACCATAGGTTCCCTATTAAATAATACTCCTTTGTCTTTAATTTCCATCCTTAACCTGTCCATTTCGGTGCATTCTAATATTTTCTTTATTACCATTTCCTCTGTATCTACACTCCCATTTTCCCAATTTTGTGCATATGTATATTTGCCCCATGTATTCTCACTGATTGATTACTCACATAGTAATCAATAAACTGAGTTTATTCAGCTAAACGACGTCTAAAAATCTAGACTGAAATAACAGAGTTGGAAGGTGGTCTAGTCCAACCCCCTGCTCAAGCAGGACATCCTCTACCATTCCAGACAAGTGGCTGTCCAGTCTCTTCTTAAAAACCTCCAGTGTTGGAGCTTTCACAACTTCTAGTGGCAAGCTGTTCCACTGGTTAATTGTCCTCACTGTCAGGAAATTTCTCCTTAGTTCTAGGTTGCTTCTCTCCTTGATTAGTTTCCACCCATTGATTCTTGTCCTGTCTTCAGGTGCTTTGGAGAAGAGCTTGATTCCCTCTTCTTTGGGGCAGCCCCTGAGATACTGGAACACTGCTATCATATCACCCCTAGTCCTAAATGCCAAAGCAAATAACAATGTGAATATCTCAAAGATGCTCTTCAAAAGATAACTGGACTTTTTTTTTCCCCCTTGAAGACATTTCACTTCTCATCCAAGAAGCTACTTCAGTTTTGACTGAATGGTGAAGAATGGAAGGATTTATATTCATTGCCGTTTTCTGGTTAGCACTCTGAAGGTCATACGAATGGTTGAAGAAACTGGGTTTGGCTAGTCTAGTGAAGAGAAGGACGAGGGGAGACATGATAGCATCTTCCGATATTTGAGGGGCTGCCCCAGAGAGGAGGAAGGGGGTCAAGCGATTTTCCAAAGCACCGAAGGTCAGAAAAGGAATAATGGATGGAAACTGACCAAGGAAAGATTCAACCTAGAAATAAGGAGAAACTTCCTAACAGTGAGGACAATTAACCAGTGGAACAGCTTACCACCGGAAGTTGTGGGCGCTCCATCACTGGAGGTTTTTAAGAAGAGATTGGATAGCCATTGGTCCGGAATGTAAGAGGATCTCCTGGTTGAGCAGGGGGTTGGACTAGAAGACCTCCAAGGTCCCTTCCAACTCTATTCTGATTGATGGATGGATTGATTGAATAAATAAAATAATGAACAAATAAGCTGACTTTGTATAAATATACAAAAGTAGGAAGGCTATTGCTTAACGCATTGTAAGCCGCCCTGAGTCTCCGGAGAAGGGCAGCATATAAATCAAATTAAAAAAAAAAAAAAAAAAGAACAATGAACTGCTGAATTGGGCCCAGAGAAGGAGCAAACAGGATTCCTCTGTAAATGCAGCAGAATTCCAAAGCCTTTCCTCAGTTGCTTTTCTGGCCCTGCTCGCCTTTAATGGATTGCCCAGGAGCGTGAAAAGTTTCATTTCTCCAGTTTCATTTTGGTGGCATTCCAGAGTAGCTGGCTCAGATTTGGAAAACAGGATGTTGGCTCATCGGATCCATGGCTAGTGTTGGGGCAGCCCTGGCCAAGAGGCCTTTTGCTCCTTCATTCCTAAATGTTTTCCCCCATAAGTCCTCCCTCTCCCCAACTTTTCTACTGATGATTTTAAGGCTGCGTTCACACAACAGACTGAATACAACTTAGAACTATGCCGCCTTCAGTCTGACCTAAGCGTAGGACATAAAATTATCTGCCACAACGTCCTTCCTGTCAATGACTACTTCAGCTTCAACCACAACAACACATGAGCAAATAATAGATACAAAGCAGGGTTGAAATGCTCCCGGTTTGGACCGGACCACCTGATCCGGTAGCGATGGAGGCGGGTGGTTCGGAGAACCAGTAGCAAAAATCCCTGCCCCTCCTCCCCCCATGCCCAGCTAATCATCAGAGGCTTTTTTTTTTACTTTTAAAAGCATTTTTCTTGGCGGAAGAGGTTGTAGAAAAAATGCTTTTAAAAGTAAAAAAAAAGCCTCTGATGATCGCGCGGCTCAGCTGGGATCGTCAAAGGCTTTTAAAAGAAAAAAACCCTGGAAAGTTTATATGCGCGTGCTGGAAACCCAAAGACCAAGTAGCAAGCACGCGCATGTGCACCGGCCAGCTTATTTTCGGGTTTCCAGCACTCCGGTGTGTGCGAAGACCAGCTGATGGGCATGCATGTGTGTGCCGGAAACCAGACGAGCAGCTGGCGATGGTGCGTGTGCCCACAGAGAGGGCTCTGCATGCCACCTCTGGCACCCGTGCCACAGGTTCGCCATCACAGCACTACAGGTTTCCATGGAGATCTGCTTTCTTTCTGGCAGGCCTGCGCTCCCCTCTGGTCCCAGGAATGTGGCACATCCCTATATAGCATAGGGATGTGTACCAGCTTGGACAAGGACTTCCGGCTGATGGAAAACCTCGCCCCAACGGCTCAGAGTAAGTTTGGCTTTTGTTCCTTGGATTTCTAAACTATTTAACTTTGGAAGACCCCCCTGACTGATTCTACAGGGTCCTCCGTGGTGTGCTATAAAACAGTAATGCTCCGTGAAATGTGTGGACACGTTCCTTTGTTGTTGTTAGTTGCGAAGTCATGCCCGACCCATTGCGACCCCATGGACAACGTTCCTCCAGGCCTTCCTGTCCTCTACCATCCTCTGGAGTCCATTTAAGCTCACTCCGACTGCTTCCATGACTCCATCCAGCCACCTCCTTCTCTGCCATCCCCTTCGTCTTCTTTTGCCCTCCATCGTTCCCAGCATTGGGCTCTTCTCCAGGGAGTCCTTCCTTCTCCTTAGGTGGCCAAAGGATTTGAGTTTCCTCTTCAGGATCTGGCCTTCTAAAGAGCAGCCAGGGTTGACCTCCTCTAGGACTGACCGGTTGGATGGCCTTGCAGTCCAAGGGACTCGCAGGAATCTTCTCCAGCACCAGAGTTCAAAGGCCTCCATTCTTTGGCCTTCTCAGCCTTCCTTATGGTCCAACTTTCACAGCCATCCATTGCAACTGGGAAAACCAGAGCCTTGGCACATTCCTTGGGTGATTGTAAAGCCCAGCACAGATTTATCCTCACTTTTTGGGTGGAGCAATCCAGGTTTTGCCCAAATCTGAGCTTCCAAAGGACTTTTAAAAAGTTACAGGTAGTCCTCGACTTACGACCACAATTGAGCCCAACATTTCTTTTCAGTGCCGTTGTAACTTTGAACAGTCACTCAATGAATGGTTATAAGTTGAGGGCTACCTATAATAAAGTTCTAAAATCGTAACAAATCTAATTGCGAAGTCCTAAATTCAAAAATTCATTGGTATTGTGAGAAGCCCAATAGTGGTGGGTTTCAAAATTTTTTGCTACCGGTTCAATGGGCATGGCTAGGTGAGGGGGATGTGACTGAGTGGGCGTGGCCAACTTGACATCACTCACGCCCACACCCATTCAGTCACATGACCCCCACCCACCTAGCCACACCCACAGGAAAAGGTAGGAAAATTTTGGGAATTTCCACCTACCTACCCCAGCCCTCCCTTTGCCAGTCGCTCATGTTTCCCCTCCTTTAGCGGCCCTGGCCCTAGCCCCACTTCCTCCCCCACCACCGCCTCTTTGATTGGGCTGCTTACCTTCCGCGGCGGCTAGTTCAGAGTCCGGAAGGCAAGCTGACCAGAGTTTTCAGTGGCCCCCAGCCAGCTGACACTCCTGGAAAGTGGTTGGCAAAGAAGCTCCTGCATGCCGCTGAAAAAGCTGCCGCCGTTGCCGCCTTGTTTTTCGCGCATGCACATCTCATTGGGCTTGCAAGGCAATGGGATACGCATGCATAAGAACATGGTGGCGATCAACATGGCAAGCGGGGCAAGCGAGTGGTGACCAGGGGACCAGTTCGGGAGCGTGGCCAGCGGCCATTGCTACCGGTTCAGCGACCTTGGCCAAATTTCTGCCAACGGTTCGCGTGAACCGGTGCGAACCAGTGAGGAATACCACCTCTGGTTTCCAAGTAGAAATGAAGCTTGATAACCTTTTGTCTTTCATCAAAGTGACTTTCAGCCAGCCAGGCTGGTGGGTAGGACCTCCCATCACTCACGGCTGATTCTAAGTGCAGTCAGCTCTGGCTTCCTCTGAGTCAGGCCCATCATTCGTTCCACAGGAGGGCTGACTAAGTGGTGAGAAACACATCCTGGGGTTTTAGAAAGCCTCACATGTCCATGACTCTCCTGGAAATGGCCAGTGATGGACTACATATATCAGAATTGCTGGGATTGTTTCCAACAGGATTTGCTTCCTCCCCCCAGCAATACCTCCTTGCTGTGGAACAAACATGGAAGAGAGATCTAACCAATCCGTTTTGCACCCACCAATTTCAAACAACACTGAGTGGTGCGGTGGCCTAGAGGTGGAGCTCTCGCCTCACAATCAGGAGGCTGTGAGTTTGATCCTACTGTTCTGACGTAGACTTCCTTAGAAATTAAACAGCACAAACTTAGTCCCGGCAAACCTCTTTAATTCATACGGCTGTAAAGTACTTTCATTTACAGTCCGCAAGGCTTGATAAAGAGTCTTTCAGAGGAAGGTTTATCAACACCCACCTTATCTCCCTTGGAACGCTGTCAGAGAGCTAATTTCCAGACGCAGGGCAAGGCCAAACTTGGCACAGAGTCACAAACAGAATTTTCAAATCTTGAATCGGCCAGATGAACTAATTTTGCTTCCTGCAAAAGCTCACGTCTTGTTCGCTTCTTTTTTATGTCTTATGGGAGGGGCCAAATCATCTCCAAGCCTTACTCCTGAGTCGACCCTGTTTCCTTAATCGTTCCTGTTTCCTGGCAGCTCTGCGCATGCGCACACTGGGAACAGGCTCCCACTGTTCTGCCTCACTGATGTCTGACTCCGGAGACTCGGGAGGCAGCAAAGAACTACCAGATGGCCTTGGCCCCCTCTCTGCTTCCAACTCAGAGCCATTGTCCGAGCCTTCCCCAGACTCCAGGACTGGCCCACATTCCTCCCCAACCTCCTCACTGTCTGAATCTGCTGCCAGCTCTGCTGGCCGTTGGCAGGCCACAACACTTAGGTAGAGGCAGATATTTCTCTCTCTGGGCACGATGAGTATAACTCCGCATTGGTGACAGGAAGGGCATCTGGCCAGTAAACACTCAACTCCATTCAGTTGCCCAGACTCCACCCCGCAAGGGATTATTATGGGGTCATTAAAAGATGATGAATTTCAAACAGAACATTCTTCTTACAACATCAGTGGACACGCTGAAAGATCTACGCAAGGACAAATATAAGGACGACAATTTTTATTAGCCCCAACCAGCATTGTCTGGGGCTGAAGTGAGTCATAATCCCCCCACTTTCAAACAGCACCAGCAGAGGGGAAGGCTGGCATAAAGGCCATGCGGTATTCAACAAGCCTCTTTCGGGCAGAGATATTCCAAATTGGTTGTCTGGATTTGAGATGGCAGCTTGCGTGTCACACAAAAAACCCTCCTCAACGATGGGATGTCCAACGGTAGGCTTTGGACCAGTCCATCTCAAGAAGTTCAGAGAAACAAATAGCAGTAGGAGTATTTATTTATTTATTGGTTTGATTTATATGCCGCCCTTCTCCGGAGACTCAGGGTGGCTTACAATGCGTTAAGCAACGGCCTTCATACTTTTGTATATACCTGCTTAGTAGGGCTTTCGGCACCCCCCCCCCCAAGCGTTGTTCTTTTTTATACAAAGTCATCTTATTGCCCCCACAATCCGGGTCCTCATTTTACCTACCTCAGAAGGATGGAAGGCTGAGTCAACCTTGAGCCTGGTGAGATTTGAACTCGCAGTAATTGCAGGCAGCTAGCACTTAAGTGCTACTTTAACAGCACTTTAGTCTGCTGCGCCACCAAGGCTGTTATTGTATGGGCCATCTTCAGCTTCCCAAAGAAAGGCGAGATATAAATCTAATAAATATTAAATATTGATTTCCTAATTTGGGTGATGTGCTGGGGAAGAGAGGAGGGATAGCCAAATGTTGTTTAGGATTGAAAGCTTAGGGACTTTGTTGCATATGCAGATAGTCCTCGACTTACAAGCACAATTGAACCCAACATTTATGTTGTTAAGTGAGAAATTTGTTAAGCGAGTTTTATCCCATTTTACGACTTTTCTCGACACATTTGTTAAGCAAATCACTGCCGTTGTTAAATGAATAACACATGGTTGTTAAGTGAATCTGGCTTCCCTGTTGACTTTGCTTGTCCGAAGGTCGCAAAAGAGGATCTCAGGACACTGCGACCGTCATAAATATGAGTCGGAGGCCAAGCATTCGAATGTACCGTAAATCACGTGACCATGGGGATGCTACGATGGTCATAAGTATGAAAAACGGTGACATCACTTTTTTTCAGGGCCGTTGTAACTCCAAACGGTCACTAAACGAACTGTTGTAAGTCGAGGACTACCTGTACTCTTGGGAATTCCTTCTTTGCCACGGCCTGACCTTTGCCCCTTTGTTCTCTGACCTTCGCGCAGGATGTTCAACCTACATGGACATCGTGATTGTCCTGGATGGCTCCAACAGCATTTACCCATGGTACGAAGTGCAGAATTTCCTGAGCAACATTCTCAGCAAATTTTTCATTGACCCAGAGCAGATCCAGGTGAGTTTTGCTTGCTATTTCAATCTCAATCTTTATTGATTGATTGATTGATTAGCCCTTGGGCCATATCAAAGTCCAGATTTTGCTTTTTTCGTTGTTTGTTGTGGTTCTTTTAAGGTTTAAAATCGGGGGTGAAATCCTACCGGTTCGGACCGGTTCGGGCGAACCGCTAGGGATTATGGGCATCAGTTCGCCGAACCGGTAGTAATTACCCCTCCTTGGCCCCACCCATGCCCGGCCGGTCGTCGCTCACCTCTTCCGGCTGCTCAATATCCCACAGAATTCAATGTTAAATGTAGCAGAGAGAATGCTAACTTTTCTCCCTCCATTTAGAACAAATCTGCTGCAGCCTGTCTCTTTAAGGTAGTCCCAGGAGGAAGGGGGCCAGGAGGGAACCATAAAGGGAGCAGCAGCTCCATTGTGAATGGAGGGAGAAAAGTTAGCATTCTCTCTGCCACAGAATTCAATGTTAAATGCAGCAGGGAGAATGCTAACTTTTCTCCCTCCATTCAGAACGGAGCTGCTGCAGCCTGTCCCTTTTAAGGAGGGAGGGGGACGTGGGGGGAGAGCAGCTGGAATGGAGCCGTTTTCGTGAAAGGCAGGAAAATGGGAAAGGGGATTTTCCTGCCTGTCATTCATTTCTCAATCTCAGCACAGACTGAGGGAAGGATGGTAAGTAGGAATATTCCCCTCCCCATTTTCCTGCCGTTCGTGACAAGGAGTGGCTGGGAGGAGAGGGGCCGGTGAGGAGCCCCTCGATGTGAGTGATGTCGAGTTGGCCACGCCCACTCAGTCACCTGACCTTCCCCCAACAAGCCACGCCCACAGAAGCGGTAGGGGAAATTTTTAAATTTCACCCCTGTTTAAAATCAGTGGGACATGAGCCCACATCGTCATCTCTGGAAAAGGGACGTTGGAGAAGGTAGCATAGACCAAGCTGCCTTTATGGGATCGAAGCCTCATGAACTTTCCCCCCTCCCTCTTCCAAAGACTCAAGAGGGGTCCTTCTCAGTGGTGGAATTCAATTTTTTTTACTACTGGCTCTGTGGGCATGGCTTGGTGGGCGTGGTGTGGCTTGGTGGGCGTAGCAGGAGAAGGATACTGCAAAATCCCCATTCCCTCCTCACTCCAGGGGAAGGATACTGTAAAAAATCCATTTCCACCCCAATCCAGAGGAAGGATACTGTAAAATCTCCATTTCCACCCCACTCCAGGTGGAAGGATATTGCAAAATCCCCATTCCCACCCCACTCCAAGGGAAGGATACTGTAAAATCTCCATTTCCACCCAACTCCAGGGGGAAGGATACTGCAAAATCCCCATTCCCACCCCACTACAGGGGAAGGATATTGCAAAATCCCCATTCCCACCCCACTCCAGGGGAAGGATACTACAAAATCCCCATTCCCACCCCACTCTGGGGCCAGCCAGAGGTGGTATTTACCGGTTCTCCGAACTACTCAAAATTTCCACTACCAGTTCTACAGAACCTGTCAGAACCTGCTGGATTTCACCCCTGGCCTTGTCCTCTTGGCCTCATAGGTTGGAGTCTTACAGTACAGTGAAGTTGCGGTTCATGAATGGACCCTGAAGGATTACAAGACCGCAGAGGAAGTCATTGAAGCTGCCCAAAATATCAGCCGGCAGGAAGGACTCGAAACTCGGACGGCTTCTGCCATCCATAAGGCCTGGTAGGTGGTGGGAGGTGAAAGGGAAGGTGGGAATGTCTATGGAGATTCTCTGTCATCCAGGTCATGGTTGTCCCAAAGGTGCTTTTTTTCAAGAGGCAACTGGACTTTCTGGTTTTTCTTTGAAGACGTTTCGCTTCTCCTCCAAGAAGCTTCTTGGATTTTGCCCAATATACAAGGCTTCCACAAGCAATTTTCCAATATAAAACTTAGTTCTTCCTTCCTTCATTAATGTTGACCATAGACCTTTTCATACTATATAGCCCCTCTGTGAGGAAGATGGGCAGTTAATTAGATAGATAGATAGATAGATAGATGGATGGATGGATGGATGGATGGATGGATGGATGGATGGATGGACGGATAGCTTAGATACTGTGTTTTCCCAAAAATAAGACCCTGTCTTATATTTTTTTGAACCCCAAAATAAGTGCTTGGCCTTATTATCGGGGAGGTTTTATTTTGGGGCGCGTGGAGCAAGATGGGACTCCTCTTGCTGTCTTACCTGATTTCCAGCTCTGCGTTTAAATATTTTCGGAGAGGGCTTATTTTCGGGGGGAGGTTTATTTTAGCACATGCCATCAAAAGCCTGATTAGGCTTATTATCAGGAGATGCCTTATTTTTGGGGAAACAGGGTAGGTAAGTAGGTAGGTAGGTAGGTAGGTAGATAGATAGATAGATAGATAGATAGATAGATAGATAGATAGGTAGAGCGAGCTATTTGTCGGACCATCTGCAACCAGCAACAGCTTCCCATCGCCCGGTGCGTTCTCAGGGTGCCGTCGGCTAGACAATGTCGGCTGGCGGCCCCCAGAGGTAAAGCTTTCTCTGTGGCCGTGCTCACCCTTTGGAACCAACTCCCCCTGGGGCTCCGGTTGGCCCCTGACCTTTGCACTTTCCACCACGAACTAAAGACATGGCTGTTTAAATCGCCTAGCCTGGACTGATGGGGTTTGAGTATTTTAATGAATTTTAATAGACGTTTAATGTTTTTATCTGGTTGATTTTAATTGTTGTGAGCTGTCCTGAGTCCTATGGACTCAGGCATACAAATCAAATCAAATCAAATAAATAAATAAAATAAAAATTTGAAACTGCATTATCAAATGTGCAGAAGTGCAATTTTTGAAAGATAAGTTTGTACAAAGATTCAAAATTGTGAAATTACATGCATGCATGAAGGTACTGTATTTTTCGCACTATAAGAAGCACTTTCCCCCCACCCAAAAAAAGTGGGTGGAAATGTCTGTGCGTCATAGAGTGAATATTGCGGCGGGCATTTGGTGCGGCGGCAGCCTGTCACTGCCGCTGCCGCTGGGCAACACTAGAACCTTCACTGCCAAGCAGCTGATTGGCAGTTGGATCGGCCTCGTGGAATACCATTGATCAGCTGTTCTAGGTGGCGGGCGTTGCTATTGCTGCCAAAGGCCGCCGCCGTCTGCCACCGCTGCTGATCGCCGATTTTTGTTTTGTTTTGTTTTCCTCCTCTAAAGCTAATGTGCGTCTTATGGTCTGGTGCATCTTATAGTTTGAAATATACCGTAGTTTCCACCTGAGATTTCCTCTCCTTTGCTACAAGAAGCTCATACTTTGATTGATTAACAGGGAACAAATTGGAATAAAGCTTTCTCACACCAGCGTAATTTCAATGCAACCAACATTGTCCAAATTTTACCAAGGCAACTCGTTACATTCGGTAAACCAGATCTGTGGCTTTATGAGATCTAAGCTCTAAGCCAGGATCAGGGCATGGCTTTGTCAGGGAGAAGAACGTTTCCCCAAAGTCGTGGTTTCTTTCTGGCTTGTACCCGCAGCACGGAGGCCTTCAGTCCGGAAAGAGGCGGCAGAGAAGGCGCTACCAAGCTGATGATCGTGCTCACCGATGGGGAGTCCCACGATGGGGAGGAACTTAAAGACGCTCTGGAAGAGTGCGAGGAACGGAACGTGACGCGTTACGCCATCGCGGTAAGTGTGTCAGCAGATGGAGGGACGAAACACAGGGGTGGGATTCAGCCGGTTCTGACTGATTCAGGCAAACCAGATGCTAACTTTACATCTGGTTCGCTGAACTGGTAATTGCAAGGACTGGGTGGCCCCACTCGCCCCGCCCCATCCCTCCCAGGAGTCTCCACACGGCCTCTTTTGGATGCCAGGTAAGTGCAGCGCCCACACGAAGGCTCTGGGAGGAGGAAAAATGGGCCTCCTGGAAGTTCCAGAAGGCCAGAGACAGGCCTGTTTCCAGCCTCCGGAGGGCCTACGGAGCTTCGGGGAGGCCATTTTCGCCCTCCCGGAGGCTCGAAAAAAGCCTCTGGAGCTTGGGGAGGGTGAAAATGCCCCCCCCCCTGCCGTGGTGCAGGAGGCCGAGTAGGCCAACCCGCCATGGCCACACCTACCCAACAACTGGGCAGAGAAACGGTTTCTAAAATTTTTGAATCCCACCCCTGGACGAACACACAGGCTTTGGGTGTCTCTCTGTACATGAGCAAGGGGGAGAGAGTTCCAATATAGTTTTAAATTAAATTGTGTTTATTCTAGCCAGACGTTTGAGCACCACTTTCTTTGGTTAACATAACTTCAACATCAGGTATCTTGGATCCGGAAGAACGCATCATGCAGAAAGTGTTTAGTTAGCATTTTTAAAAATTAAAAAGAAAAAGAAAAAGCATTGTCAGAAGAATAATTCGGGGTTCCAACTTGAGCCGGGGTTACATAAGAATAAATCAGATTTTGGGGTGATGGTGGGGGTGTTGTGGTCGGCCAGCAGCCTGCAGAGCTGGCAGCAGAGTTGGACAACGAGGAGGCTAGGGAAGAACACGGGCCAGTCCTGGAGGCTGGGGAAGGCCCGGATGAGGGCTCTGCGTCGGAGGCAGAGATGGGGCCAGGGCCATCGGGGAGTGAGGTGCGGACTCCGGAGGCTCCAGAGCCTGATAGGAGTGAGGCAGAGGAACAGGAGGAGCCTGTTCCTACTGCACGCATGAGAAGAGCTGCCAGATGGCAAGAGCAGCTCAAGCAAAGAGGACGACTCGGGAGTAGGGCCAAGAGATGATTGGCCCATAAGGCTTAAAACAGACCAGCAACGGTGTTTGGGCTTTGCCGGAAAACAACGTTGGTAGCTTCGTCGTCTTCTTCGTCTACGTCTTGCATTTATTTTTGTATCTGGGATTTTTGAACGTTTGCCAAGAAAGGCCTTTGGCAGTTTGCCTAATTGGACCAAGGTTTGCGATAGGACTGAGGAATTCGTGTTGGGAGGAATTTGCTTTAATTTAGTTGAACGATGCTGGGAATGAAGTCATTCTCAGCTGTTCGAATAACGTTTGTTTGTTTTTTCACGGACTGATTTTCCTACTACTTACTTAGGCCTAGGTCACAACAGTGGGTGTCCTTATTTATTTCGCACTCCAACCTACCAACCTGGATTTCCTGGTGAACTTTTGAGGACTGAGCAGGCCCAATCCTTGTTAGCTTGTTTGACCAGGATTAGCTCTGTTCTGCCACTCAGCTGGGCACATAACTCAATAATCGTGCTTCCCTCTCAATCAATCAAGATGAATTGGTCATCCATCCCTTTGATTTGCTTATCTGTGAGGCATCCTTGACTGATCCTGAGAGCATCTGGGTGCTTGGGGAAATACGCTGGTCGTATCCTTTGGGAAAAAAATCATAGTAACTATGGCTTGTTTTTCTTGGGTGCTTCTGGCCCATGTGCCTGGCTTCTCTTGGGCAGCTTCAATCAATCAATCAATCAATCAATTAATCAGAATAGAGCTGGAAGGGACCTTTGAGGTCTTCTAGTCCAACCCCTGCTCAAGCAGGAGACCCTATACCATTCCAGACAAATAGCTGTCCAATCTCTTCTTAAAGACCACCAGTGATGGAGCACCCACAACTTCTGGTGGCAAGCTGTTCCACTGGTTATATCTTCTCACTGTTAGGAGGTTTCTCCTTAATTCCAGGTTGCTTCTCTCCTTGATGAGTTTCCATCCGTTGTTTCTTGCCTTGCCTTCTGGTGTCATGGTGTTTTGCCATCAGAAGTCCTGAAATGATGTCTCTATTCACCACCATCACCCAGGTTTTGGGCCACTACATCCGCCGGAAGAAAGACCCCAACTCATTCATCAACGAAATTAAATACATCGCCAGTGACCCCGATGAAAAGTACTTCTTCAATGTGACGGATGAGGCGGCCCTCAACGATATTGTGGACTCCTTAGGAGATCGGATCTTCAGCCTTGAAGGTACTGGGAAAAAATGGGGCATTTTGGGGGAGGGGCATGGAACCCATTTGTCTGAAATGGTGTCTTCTGCCTGAGCTGGGGGTTGGACTAGAAGACCTCCAAGGACCCCTTCTAACTCTGTCATTCTGTTAGGGTAAGTAACCATTGCTGGGGTATATGTAAGTCCAGCATAGTTGCAATTCTAGTAATTCTGATTGAAGAAAATAATGATAGGATAGGAATGGGAATGGGATAGGGGAGGAGAGGAGAGGAGAGGAGAGGAGAGGAGAGGAGAGGAGAGGAGAGGAGGAGAGGACAAGCTCCTGGATAGCCATTCCAGACAAATGGCTGTCCAGTCGCTTCTTAAAGACCACCAGTGATGGAGCACCCACAACTTCTGGTGGCAAGCTGTTCCACTGGTTATATCTTCTCACTGTTAGGAAGTTTCTCCTTAGTTCCAGGTTGCTTCTCTCCTTGATTAGTTTTCACCCATTGCTTCTTGTCCTGCCTTCGGGTGCTTTGGAGAATAGCTTGACCCCCGTCTTCTTTGGGGCAGCCTCTGAGATACTGGAACATTGCTATCACGTCATCCCTAGTCCTTCTTTTGAATATAATGTAATGTAATTCTAGTCCTCAACTTATGACTGGCAGCTTAGCAATCGTTCGAAGTTAATAGATACTTGTGACCTAGATTCAAAGTATGTAGGTCTTCATAGGTAATGACCAACACCTTGAATCATACAATGCATCTTGCGAAGCAGAGGTGGGTATGCCATGGTTGCAGCTCAGCTGCCACATCCTAGGCCAAGTGAAGCTTCTGGGAGGTCTAGAAAATAAGGATAGGATAGGACAGGACAGGACAGGACAGAACAGGACAGAACAGGATTCAGAAAAGAAGAGAAGAAAGAAGAGAAGAGAAGAGAAGAGAAGAGAAGAGAAGAGAAGAGAAGAGAAGAGAATAGAAGAAAATAGAAGAAAATAGAATAGGATAGAAGAGAAGAAATTAGAATAGAAGAAAACAGAATAGAATAGAATAGAATAGAATAGAATAGAATAGAATAGAATAGAATAGAATAGAATAGAGTTGGAAGGAACCTTGGAGGTCTTCTAATCCAATCCATTGCTTCTTGTCCTGCCCTCAGATGCTTTGGAGAATAGTTTGACTCCCTCTTCTTTGGGGCAGCCCCTGAGATATTGGAAGACTGCTATCATGTCTCCCCTAGTCCTTCTCTTCATTAAAGTAGACATACCCAGTTCCTGCAACCGTTCTTCCTATGTTTTAGTCTCCAGTCCCCTAATCCTCTTAGTTGCTCTTCTCTGCACTCTTTCTAGAGTCTCCACATCTTTTCAGGGGAACGGGGAGACCCATGTAAAGTACATTGCAGTCGTCAAGGTGTGAAGTGACCAGGGCATGTGTGACTGTCCGAAGCCTACCTCCCCCAATGTAGGAAAGGGCATCCACCAATGGCACCAGATCAGGGGTGGATTCTATTTACCTTTACTACCGGTTAGCTCCCCCCCCCCAAAAAAAAAATGATGGACCAGCCTTGAAGGGGTCAAAAGAACCTCAACCTTTCACCAGTCACGGACTTGGGCAGACACATCTGTCAAGACAATAACCAAAATCTTCTTTTCTAAAGAAAAGCTGTTTATCCCCCTTTTCTGATAAACTGACCTCCAAACCAGTGGAACAGCTTGCCACCAGAAGTGGGTGCTCCATCATTGGGGGTTTTAAAGAAGAGACTGGACAGCCATTTGTCTGAAATGATATATAGGGTCTCCTGCTTGAGCAGGGGGTTGGACTAGAAGATCTCCAAAGCCCCTTCCAACTCTATTCTGATTGATTGATTGATTGATTGATTGAGTAATGTGTTGATATCAAGAAGGTGACATTTCCCCCCCCCCTTTTTTTTTTTTATTTTAAACAGGGACCCGCGAGTATAACTCTTTTGAGCTGGAAATGTCTCAGGTTGGGTTCTCCACCCACCTGCTGGAGGTAAGAGACAAATCGGGCTTCTCTCGTTTCCAAATGTGAAGCGGTATATAAATCTAAATGCTATTGCTATTTGTATAAACTTCAATAAAGCAAATTTATACAGCCTCCCGACTCGCATACAGAGGACTCCACGAGGCTTACAACAGTCTTTGAGTATGTTGAGTGTCTGGACAGCTGTGGTGTCCAGTGGTGGCTCAGTGGTTAGAGCGTGGTACTGCAGGCTGCTTCTGCTGACTGCCGGCTGACTGCAATTTGGCAGATCGAATCTCACCAGTTCAAGGTTGACTCAGCCTTCCGTCCTTCCGAGGTCGGTAAAATGAGGACCCAGATTGTTGGGGGGGCAAGAGGCTGACTCTGTAAACCGCTTAGAGAGGGCTGTAAGTCTAAGTGCTATTGCCCTTCCTTCCTTCCTTCCTTCTTTCCATTCATCCATCCATCCATCCATCCTTCCTATTTCCTTCCTGTTCATTTCCTTCCTTCCTTCCTTCCTTCCATCCATCCATCCTTCCTTCCATCCATCCTTCTTGTTTCCTTCCTTTTCATTTCCTTTCTTTCTTTCTTTCTTTCTTTCTTCCTTCCCTTCCATCCATCCCGTTTCCTTCTTCCTTCCTTCCTTCCTTCCTTCCTTCCTTCCTTCCTTCCTTCCTTCCTTCCTTCCTTCCTTCCTTCCTTCCTTGTGGTTAGAATGCAGGATTGCAGGCTGACTCTGCCAACTGCCAGCAGTTCAATCCTGACTGGCTCAAGGTTGACTCAGCCTTCCGTCCTTCCGAGGTGGGTAAAATGAGGACCCAGATTGTTGGGGGACAAGAGGCTGACTCTGTAAACCGCTTAGAGAGGGCTGTAAAAGCACCGTGAAGCGGCATGTAAGTCTAAGTGCTATTGCTATTGTGCTGCTTCTCTCCCTGCAGGACGGAATCCTCTTTGGGATGGTGGGAGCCTACGACTGGGATGGGGCCGTGCTCAAGGAGGGCCGGTCAGGACGTGTCATCCCCCCCCGGGAAGCTTTTGCAAGGGAGTTCCCGCGAAAGCTGAATAACCACGCGGCCTATCTGGGTAAGGAAAATGGCAGAAGGCCAGGACAAAGGTGTGAGCTAACCTAGCCTTCTGTATCCAACTGTGGTCGGCCCCTGTCTCTGAGAAGCAGTAGAAGAATGCTCTTCTGTAGTTTTCCCAGAGGAGGTAGACTGCCCCAGCAACTGGGAGCTTCATTTCTCCACCATGCCTCACAGAGCTCAATTCTTCTGCGAATATATTTCAATTAATCAGAATAGAAGCTGGAAGGGACCTTGGAGGTCTTCTAGTCCAGCAGTCACCAACTGGTGGTCCGTGAGAAAATTTTGGTGGTCCGCAGAAAAATTATTTGCATTTTCTATATTGCACTAAATCAGGGGTCCTCAAATTACGGCCCCTGGGACAGATACGTGCAATGAATGTTTGTGTTGTTGCAGAGAGCCCCCCCCCTTTCGGGGTCTTTTTGTAAGGGTCAGAAGGGGGCAGAAATTCCGACTTGGGGTCTGCTTCAGCCTCCTGGTGGGGGGCTTTGGGTGAAGGCTGGAGGGAAGAGCCTCTGGTGGGGAAGAGCCGGAGGGTCTCGTTCCAGTGGGACAGCATCATGGCCTGGAACTGGCTGACCATCTCAGCCCGCTGAGCCTCCAGGCACCGGTACCTGGCCTTGCACTCCCGCAGGTCTCCCCTCTGTTTGGAAAGCCTATGCTCCTAGTCCTCAGTGAGGTGCTTCTGCTGAGCCTCCTTCTCAGCCAGATCCAATTTGAACTGAGCTGTTTTGCCAACTCTTTCTCCTGGTGGCTGCTTAGCTCCAGCAACTGCTTTCCTGTTGGGGCCCTAAGGAGGCCGGGCAGGGAGGAGGGGAGGGGCTGGAAGGGGAGGGGCGAGTAGAGTTTGGCAAGGCGCTCCTCGATGTGAGTGACATAAAGTTGGCCACGCCCACCCAGTCACATGACCACCTAGCCACGCCCACCCAGCAGGTCATTAGGCAGATCATATTAGTGGTCCGCAGGATTTAAAATTATGAATTTAGTGGTCCCCGAGGTCCGAAAGGTTGGTGACCCCTGCCCTAGACCGTTTTCAGACAAGTGACTGTCCGGTCTCTTCTTAAAAGCTTCCAGTGATGGAGCATCCAACAACCTCTGGTGGCAAGCTGTTCCACTGGATAATTGTCCTCCCTGTCAGGAAATTTTTCCTTCATTCCAGGTTGCTTCTCTCCTTTTGATTAGTTTCCATCCGTTGCTTCTTCTCTTGCCTTCTGGTGCTTTGGAAAATAAGTTGGCACACACACACACCCTCCACTTTGTGACAGCCCCTCAAATACAGGAATTCTGCTATCACTGTGATGGTGAACTTATGGCACGCATGCCGGAAGTGGCACACAGACCCATCTCTCTGGGCACGCGAGCCGTTGCCTGTTGCACTTCCGGGTTCCGGTGCGCCGGCAAGGTGGTCTTTAATGCGCGAGGGAGTGCTGGAAACCAGAAGAGCAGCCGCCCCGGTGCACATGTGTGCATTGTTTGATAATTCTGTCCAGAATTTCTGAATGTTGTCGTTTTCTTTCTTCTTTCCCTTTCTCAGGCTACGCCGTCTCTTCAATCAGACTCCGGAGTGGCCGAAGGCTCTACCTGGCCAGCGCCCCCCGTTTCCAGCACAAGGGGAAAGTTATCCTCTTTGAGATGGATGGAGATGGCGACGTGTCCATCTCTCAGGCCCTGACAGGAGACCAAGTAAGGCACTCGCAAAATGCAAATGTCATCCATCGCACCTTTTTTTAGCAGAAACCGTTTAAAACAGAAGTAGGAGGGGCTAGAAGATTCCTGTGCAGGGGTGGGCTTTAAAAATTTTAGCAAGGGGTTCTCTGCCCGGTTGCTGGGTGGGGTGGCCTAGTCAGGTTCCTGCACCATGGTGGGGGGGGGGGGTTGCCCTCCCCGGGCTCCGGAGGCATTTCTCAAGCCTCCAGGAGGGCGAAAACGGCCTCCCCAGGCTCCAGAGGCCCTTGGAGGCTGGAAACTGGCCTATTTAGGGCCTTCCCAATCTTCCAGTAGGCCTGCCCTCCCTGAGCCTCCGCCCTCCACTTACCTGCATCCAAAACGGGCCGCGTGGGGACTCCGGGGAGGGGAAAGGTGGGTGGGGACAGTCAGAAGTGGGATTTGGGGGTTCTCCAAACTGCACAGAATCCTAGCTAGAGGTTCTCCCGAACCATCCAGCAGTGTTGCTGCATTAAAGGTGTGTGAGAATATCGTGTATGTGTCTGATTTTCTGGCTGCTGAATACAGATAGTCCTCGTCTTACAACAGTTTGCCTAGTGACGGAAGTTACAACGTCACTGAAAAAGGTGACACATAACCCTCTTTCACACTTATGGCCGTTGTAGCCTCCCCCATGGTTGCGTGATTTGCATTAGGATATTTGACAACTGTTTCATACTTACGACGGTGGCCGTGTCCTGGGGTCATGGGATTCCCCTTTTGCGACCAAATGGGGAAGCCAGATTCACTTACCGACCGTGTTATTAATTTAACTGTGGCAAGAAAACGTGTGAATCTGCCTAGGGCAGGGGTCAGCAACCTGCAGCTCTGGAGCCGCATGTGGCTCTTTCATCTCTTTGCTGCGGCTCCCTGTCACTCAAAATATGCGTCACAACCACCAATGTGCGACATGTGATTTATTGAGCTTTTCCACCCCCGGTAGGCCAACCATGGATAAATCCGAGAAAAGAAAAGTTTCAGAAGAAAACAGAACGTTTAATTCAACTACATATGCTAGTTTTGTGGCCGCTCAAGAAATAGTCAGATTGTATGATTAAGTGGGCACAAAATTTTGAAGAACCAGTGATGTTGGAAACATGGGAAAAAATTTGGGTTCAGAATGTTAAATTTACACAGTCGCAGAATCTGAGGGAAAATTTCTATAAAATGTTTTATAGATGGCATTTAGATCCCAAAAAGTTGTCATGTATGTACCCTAATGTTCAGCCAAAATGTTGGAGATGCGAATGTTTGGATGCTACGTATTATCATGTTTGGTGGACCTGTAGGAAAGTTAAGGCTTTTTGGATAAAAATTTGGTGGGTCATGCAGAATGTTTTGAAGAAAAAAATTCAGTTTTCTCCACAACTGTTTTTATTGGGTATAGTTAAGGGTTTTACATTGGGTGAAACAAAATTGATATTGTATATGATAACGGCAGCAAGACTGTTGATAGGTAAATACTGGAAGAATGAAGCTTTGCCCACTATCGAGGAATGGACTGTGAAGATGGCCAGTTTTGCAGAGATGGCGAAGATTTCAGCGTATTTAAAAGATTGTTCACAAGAGACTTATGAATGGGAATGGAAAAGGTGGATAGAATATGTTCAGAACAAATATCAAACTAGAAAGTATCAAATAGCTTTTATTTGAAAATAATGTATTAGAAATATTTTAATGCAAAGGGATAAAGAGGAAAAACTTTATAGGGGGAGGGACGGGTTCAGGCTTATATATTAGTGTCATTAGTTATGAGTAAGTAATAGGGAAGTCTGGGGGGGGGAGGGTTAGGGAGGGTTAGGGAGGATGGGAAGTTTGGGGCGGGAGGTGGGGGGTGAAAAAGGGGGTGAAAATGTAATTGTAAAACTTTTGCAATAAAAAAAAAAAGAAATAGTCAGGCACGGGAAGGGTTTTGTGGCTCCCGGTGTTTTCTTTTCTGTGGGTCCAAATGGCTCTTTGAGTGTCTAAGGTTGCACATCCCTGGCCTAGGGTTGACATAGTCTTCCTTGTTTCCTGCAGATCGGATCCTACTTTGGCAGTGAAGTTTGCCCTGTGGACGTGAATGGGGATGGCATCACAGATATCTTGCTGGTGGCTGCCCCCATGTACCTGGGCCCACAGAACAAAGAGATAGGGTGCGTTTACCTTTACAGAGTTGGCCAGGTGAGTGATGTTGCAGGGCAGGGGTTTATCAGAGTTTGTATTGGGTTTTTATTTCGGTAAGACACCCGGAGTCACCCTAAGGTGCTTTTTTCAAGAGGCAACTGGACTTTCTTGTTTTTTCTTTTGAAGACGTTTCGCTTCTCATCCCAGAAGCTTCTTCAGCTCTGACTGGATGGTGGGGAGAGTCAGAGCTGAAGTCAGAGCCGAAAAAGCTTCTGGGATGAGAAGCGAAACGTCTTCAAAGAAAAAGCAGGAAGTCCAGTTGCCTCTTGAAAAAAATAGCACCTTTGGGACAACTAAAAACCTGGAGGGCTGAGAATCTCCATAGACACCCAGAGTCACCATGAGTGAGTTAAAATAAATAATAAATTATTTATTTTTAAAATAAATAATAAATAAAACTTATGGAGAAACTACTGTACAAAGTGAAATATTTCTTTTTTTTCACCTTGTGGTTGTGCACCCACAACCAATCTTAACATCTGTCTGGCAGTGCAAGAACAATTAATTTCCTGATACGAGTGGATGCAGACCTACAAAAAGAATGTACTTTTTCTATTTACTTTACTTTTATTTTATTTTGTATTTACTTTTTAATAAGCCCTTCTCTCTCTCTCTCTCTCCTGTTCTCTGTTTTGAAGTCACTCCTGACTTTCAATGGGACCCTCCTTCCTGATCCCAAACCTCAGGATGCTCGCTTTGGCTACGCCATGCTGGCGGTCCCGGATCTTAATCACGACAGCTTTAACGATGTAGTTGTGGGCGCCCCCTTGGAAGACAACCACCAGGGGGCAGTCTACTTGTACCACGGCTACCGTACAACTGTATTACCTCGTTTCAAACAGGTGAGTGAGCACAAAGCATTGCCCAGTTTCAATTTCTAAAGGTAAAGGTTCCCCTCGCGCATGTGTACTAGTCATTCCCGACTCTAGGGGGTGGTGCTCATCTGTTTCAAAGCCGTAGAGCCAGCGCTGTCCAAAGACATCTCCGTGGTCATGTGGCCACCATGACTCAACGCCAAAGGTGCATGGAACACTGTTCACCAGCTTCTACTCACCCCTCTCCTGCCATCCACTCCTTCCTCCCCACCCAGGCTCCTTAGGCCCCCAACAGGAAGCAGTTGTTGGAGCTAAGCAGCCACCATGAGTTAGCAAAACAGCTGGCTCAGTTCAAATTGGATCTGACTGAGAAGGAGTCTCAGCAGAAGCACCTCACTGAGGACTAGGAACATAGGCTTTCCAAGCAGAGGGAAGACCTGCGGGAGTGCAAAGCCAGGTACCGGTGCCTGGAGGCTCAGAGGGCTGAGATGGTCAGCCAGTTCCACTGGAACGAGGCCCTCCAGCTCTTCGCCACCAGCGGCATTTCCCTCCAGCCTTCGCTCAAAGCCCCACACCAGGAGACTGAAGCAGACCCCAAGTCGGAATTTCTGCCCCCCTCCGACCCACACAAAAAGACCCCGAAGGGGGCCACTCTCTGCAGTAACACAAACATTGGAACGCTGACACATTGCACATATCCATACTCTTGGTAAACTAATGTCCCAGGAGTTTCTTTTGATGCATATTTATTTATTTATTTATTTGTTTAAATTTCTATACCGCCCTTCTCCAATGTAGGACTCAGGGCGGTGAACAGCCAAAGTAAAAACAAGACATACATACAAAGCATACAAAATCTAAAAGCAGTTTAAAATAATTAAATATTTTGGCCGTAAATTAAAACAACCCAATTTAAAATCAATTTAAAATTTAACTCAAGCCAGCCCAGCTAGTTGAAATAAATGGGTTTTCAGGGCCCGACGAAAAATCCGGAGTTCTGTTATTGTACGTAGCTCTGGGGGGAGGTTGTTCCAGAGGGCGGGCGCCGCCACAGAGAAGGCTCTCCCCCTGGGGGTCGCCAGCCGACATTGTCTGGCGGACGGCACCCTGAGGAGGCCCACTCTGTGGGAGCGTACTGGCCGGTGGGAGGCTATTGGTGGCAGAAGGCGGTCTCGTAAGTACCCCGGCCCTAAGCCATGGAGCGCTTTAAAGGTGGTCACCAACACCTTGAAGCGCACCCGGAAGACCACCGGGAGCCAGTGCAGCTCGCGCAGGAGAGGTGTCACGTGGGAGCGCCTCGTCGCCCCCAAAATCCCCCGCGCGGCCGCGTTCTGGACCAGCTGGAGCCTCCGGGTGCACCCCATGTAGAGAGCGTTGCAGTAGTCCAGGCGGGAAGTGACGAGTGCCTGAGTGACTGTGCGTAGGGAGTCCCGATCTAGAAAGGGGCGCAACTGGCGTATCAGGCGGACCTGATAAAAAGCCCCCCTGGCCACGGCCGCCAAATGATCTTCTAACGACAGCCGTGCGTCCAGGAGGACGCCCAAGTTACGAGCCCTCTCCGTGGGGGCGAGTGATTCGCCCCCAATAGCCAGCGATGGCGTCAGCTGGCTATATCGGGACGCCGGAAGCCACAGCCACTCGGTCTTGGAGGGGTTGAGTTGGAGCCTGTTTCTCCCCATCCAGGCCCGCACGGCCTCCAGACACTGGGACATCACTTTAAGGGCATCATTGGGGTGGCTTGGGGTGGAGATGTACAGCTGGGTGTCATCAGCGTACTGATGGAACTCCACCCCGAAGCCACGGATGATCTCACCCAGCGGCTTTACATAAATGTTGAACAGAAGGGGCGAGAGGACCGACCCTTGTGGCACCCCACAAGCAAGGTGCCTCGGGGTCGACCGCTGCCCCCCTGTCAACACAGATTGCGACCGGTCAGAGAGGTAGGAGGAGAACCACCGCAAAACGGTGCCTCCCACCCCCAACCCCGCCAACCGGTGCAACATGATACCATGGTCGATGGTATCAAAAGCCGCTGAGAGGTCTAACAGGACCAGGATAGAGGAGCAACCCCTATCCCGGGCCCTCCAGAGATCATCCACCAATGCGACCAATGCCGTTTCCGTGCTGTGCCCAGGCCGGAAGCCGGACTGGAGCGGGTCTAGATAGATATGCCAATGGAATGGTAGACATTATGTCTCTAAGCATACAGGGGGGCCCCTGCCTAGGACCTCCCAGAGCAGTGGTGGGATTCAAATAATTTAACAACTGGTTCTCTGCCCTAATGACCAGCTGGGTAGGTGTGGCTCCGTGGTCAAGTGACTGTGTGGGCATGGCCAACTCAACGTCACTCATGTCGATGGACGCTTCGCCTTAGCTGTTACAATGTAACAAGGGTTAACCAGAGAGGCAGTTTCTATAAACAGGGCAATAAAGATTAGGCTAGAAACAACACCAGAATGTTGTAATTCCTTACAGGATTAGTCCTGGAAAGTGGGAAAAAAACAAAAGGAGATTTCTTCCAACAACCGGTTCTCTGAACTGCTTAGAAAGTTAACAACCAGTTCTCCTGAATAGGTGCGAACTGGCTGAATCCCACCCCTGGCTCAGAGTCCTCAGCTTTGGAAACGCAGGCAAAAAAAAAAAAAAAAAAGGCAGCCACGAGTGGCTAAGG
Organism: Pituophis catenifer annectens; assembly: GCF_029215685.1. NCBI lineage: Eukaryota > Metazoa > Chordata > Lepidosauria > Squamata > Colubridae > Pituophis > Pituophis catenifer. The sequence continues at coordinate 26,352,323 of NW_027256890.1, forward strand.
CTGTTTCCCCCACCCCCAAAATGGTTGCTTTCTTCCCTGGCAGCGCATCGAATCCGCAGCGCTTCGCTTGGGACTTCGCTATTTCGGCCGCAGCTTGGACGGGCAGATTGACATGGATGGGGACGGCCTGGTGGATCTGGCTGTGGGGGCTCAGGATGCTGCAGTGGTTTTAAGGTGAGAGGCTGGAAGGAGGACCAGGAAAGACTAATCCCATTCAGAGGGGCGGGTGAGAAACAGGGAATGCTTGTGCCAGGCATAATCTTTGCAAGGGAGGTGTGGGCAGATTCCTTGCTTTTCGGGAAAGTCTCAGGCATTGTTTGGAACTCAGAAGAAGCTTCTTATCCATGAAAGCAGAGGTCAGCCACCCTTCTGGTCTTGAGGCCAAACCTCCAAATTTCTTGAAATGAGTCTATGACAGTGACAGTGAACCTTTTCGGCACCGAGTGCCCGAACTGGAACGCACACGCCGGAGCACCAGAAACCCAAAGACCAACTAGCTGGCACGTGCATGCCTTTTTTTCCGCCATTTTTTCCGCCCTTTTCAGGCCGTTTTATCGGCCAAAAAACGGCCTGAAAAATGGCCCAAAAAATGTCCTGAAAAATGTCCCGAAAATGTCCCAAAAAACAGCCTGAAAAATGGCCTGAAAATGGCCTGAAAAATGGCCCCCAAAACAGCTTGAAAACGACCCCAAAACAGCCAGGAAAATGGCCAGAAAACGGCCTAGAAAACGGCCCCAAAACTGCCTCTTTTTTTACCAATTTTGGCCATTTTTTGGGCTGTTTTCAGGCCGTTTTCCCATGCTCCAGCATGCACGCACATGCCCACAAAGAGGGCTCTGTGTGCCACCTCTGGCACATGTGCCATAGGTTCATCATCACAGGTCTATGATAACTCACTGTGGCCAACTCGCTACAGGACAACTCGCCACGGGACAAGAATTACACTCATATCAAAGAAATAGTGGAATAGAATCATTAAAGAAAGGATGCCAAAGGAGGGACAGAATGAAATGTGAAGGACAAAAATTAAAACACAGGTAATCCTCAACTTACAACAGTTCGTTTAGTTCAAAATTACACACCGCTCTATGGCAGTAATATAGCATTGATTGTACCCAATTACAGTGCTTAGGTTGTGAAGGCCGGTATGTCTTTTTGTGGTTACAATGATATTTGTTGGCAATGAATCAGATCCAGGAGAATCGTGCAGATCAATGCCTCCATCTCAGTCAACCCTCCCTCCATCAACGTGATCCAGAAAAACTGCCAGAGAAACGGGAAGGAATCCCTCTGCGTGACAGCCAACTTCTGCTTCAGCGTGTCTTCGCGGTCTCTGGGTCCCCGGGACAGCCACTTGAGTAAGTGCCTCCCAGACCAGAAGTTCATACTGTCCGCCTCGGTTATGTGGCTTGAACCAAGGTTGGGCACAGCCTTGGGGGCAGGGGTGGGATTGTTTGGTGCCCGGTTGCTGGGGGGCATGGCCATGGGGGTATAGCCTATTTGGCCTCCTGCACCACGGTGGAGGGGGGGAGTTTTCACCCTCCCCAGTCTCTGGAGGCTTTTCTTGAGCCTCCAGGAGGGCGAAAACGGCCTCCCCTGGGCACCAGAGGCCCTCCGGAGGCCGGAAACAGGCTTGTTTCTGGACTTCCAGTAGGCCCATTTTTCACCCTCCCAGAGCCTTCATGCATGCCCGGCACTTACCTGGCATCCAAAATGGGCCACATGGAGAATCCTGGGAGGGGTGGGGTGGGGTGGGCGGGGTCAGCCAGTCCTTGGAACAACCAGTTTCGCGAACCAGATTAAAATTAACATCCGTTCTCCCAAACCGGTCTGAACTGGCTGAATCCCATCCCTGCTTGGGGGCACCTGGCCAAGGGAATGATGGAGAGGAACGGCAGAAAAGTCTGTTTTTTTAAAAAAGCAATGTTTTGATTGTGTAATTTCTGGACGGGCTGTAAGAGGATTTAAGCAGTTGTGTCTGGCCCACCGGGACCCATCCAACCTAAAGAAACTCTCTTTGTTATTTGATCATGATCTTCATTTAACGACCCCATAATAATCCCTTGCAGGGGATGGAGTCTGGGCAACTGAATGGAGCAGAGTGTTTTACTGGCCAGATGCCTTTCCTGTCTCCAATGCGGAGTTTTGTTCAGCAGATATATTCTCATGGTGCCCAGAGAGAGAGATATCTGCCTCTACCTAGGATTGAACTCACAGCGTCCTGATTGTGAGGCGAGAGCTCCACCTCTAGGCCACTGCACCACTCTCTCTTTATCACTTGATCCTAGGTATAAGATACAACGTCTCTCTGGATGACAGGAAGTTTGGCACGAGAGCCGTCTTTGATAGCAGCTCTCAAAAGCTGCTGCAGAAGAGAACTCGGGCCACCGTGGGCAGGACGGCATGCTCAACCGCTCGCTTCCACGTCATTGTGAGTGTGGGATGGGTTTCTCTCTGGACCATGGGATGTGGTCGGTTCAAAGACCCAGTTGGTTGTCTAAAGAGGGACTGTGAACATACCATGTGTCTCAGTGGTGAAATCTGAACTGGTTTGCTACCGATTGGCTCGCTGCGCATGCGCAGTACGAGCCAAAAGGAGGCTTGGGAAGATAAGTAGAACAGCGAGGGGGGGATCAGCTGTGCCACACTGTTTATCTTCGCTCGAAAGTAGGTAATCCTGCTTTCGATCGATCCAGTAGCTTTTTTTTACTACTGGTTCGCATTTACCGGTCGTTTTTATCACTACCGGATTGCCCGAACCGGAGTGAACCGGTAGCATTTCATCCCTGATGTGTCTGCTTCAGCCATCTGTCTTCAGATTGCTTTCTTTCAAATGAAAGGAATTTCTTCCTTAGTTAAAGAATCCTAATCATAGATTGAATAGATCATACCTGGATTGAACAGACAAGAAGCAGATGCAGACAGAGATAAAAATCCATGAGAGGAATATGGGAGGCAAACCATTTCCAGACTTCCGGAACTTACAGTAGGCCAATTTTTCACCCTCCAAGAGCATCTGTGCGGGTTCTGCACTTACCTGGCATCCAAAACGGGCTGCGTAGAGACTCCTGGAAGGGGTGGGGTGGGCGGGGTCAGCCAGCCCTTGGAACTAACGGTTCGGTGAACCAGATTAAAATTAACATCCGGTTTACCTGAACCGGTCCGAACCGGTTGAATCCCTCCCCTGCTTATAAGCAGAAGAACACCAACACTGACATCCCTTAAGTTCTGCTGAAGATGTTACCTAACCTGGTAACGAAACGTTTGGAAACCAACAACCCACAAGCTCGGAGAACAAATCTCCACCCTCATCCTACACACGAGCCACAGATATTTGCCACAAGCACAAACTTATAGGCAATATTACATGCATGGCAGGGATGGGTTCTAAAAAAAATTTTTTTTAATAAAATTTTTTATTACCGGTTCTGTGGGCATGGCTTATTTTGTGGGCGTGGCTTGGTGGGGGGGGGTGTAATGTGACTGGGTGGGTGTGGACAACATTTATTTTTTTTACTTTTAAAAGCATTTTTTTCTACAACCTTAAGAGGTTGCAGAAAAAAATGCTTTTAGAAGCCTCTGATGATCCCAGCTGAGCCGCGCGATCATCAGAGGCTTTTTTAAAAACTTTTAAAAGCATTTTTTCAGCTGAAGAGGTTGTAGAAAAAATGCTTTTAAAAGTAAAAAAAAAAAGCCTCTGATGAGGTGGGCAGGGTAAGCGACCGGCGACCGGGCCGGGGGCCTGGCCAGCCAATGTTATTACCGGTTCTCCAAACTACTACAAATTTTTACTACTGGTTCTTGCGAACTGGTGCGAACCGGGAGCAACCTACCACTGATGCATGGACTTCAGCTCCCAGAAAGAGCCTTGGTGGTACAGGGGTTTAAGGCACCCTGTTATTAAGCTGCTTAAGACCAGCTGCCTGCAATTACTGCAGGGTTCGAATCTCGCCAAGGCTCAAGGTTGACTCAGCCTTCCATCCTTTCTAAGGTAGGTGAAATGAGGACCCAGTTTGTGGGGGCAATAAGCTGACTTTGTATAAATATACAAAAGGATGAAGGCTATTGCTGAGCACATTGTAAGCCGCCCTGAGTCTTCGGAGAAGGGCGGCATATAAATCAAATTAAAAAAAAAAAAAAATCGCCAGCCAACCAGCCAGTCCACACATCTGAAAGCTGAATTATTCTAGGAGCTGAGGTCCACCCCTCTTAAAACTGCAGACGCTCATCCAGAATGATGGAATGAGCGTGAGAAAAATCACTCCCACCATCTTGCTTGGAAAACGTTTTTTCCAGAGAAAAACTGAACTGCATTTCCACAGCCTGAGATGACCATTCATTTTGAAGGGGAAGGAAGCATCTTAGGAATTTCAGGGCCGGTGTTGGTTCTTCAAAAGGTCTCAGGTCTATTTCTTCCTTGCAGGACACCTCAGATTATCTCCGGCCGGTCACCATCACCATGAAGTTTGCCCTGAGTGAAACTGAGCTGCCTGGGCCTGTCCTGGATGAGAAACTGCCCACCACTGTGAAGAAACTAGTAAGTGAAATAGCCATGCGATATTCACACACAGTTCCCGTGACTTGTCCCAGCTTCTGCCAACCTAGCAGTTCGAAAGCAGGTAAAAAATGCAAGTAGAAAAACAGGGACCACCTTTGGTGGGAAGGGAACAGTGTTACGTGCGCCTTTGGCATTGAGCCATGCCGGCCATGTGACCATGGAGACGTCTTCGGACAGCGCTGGCTCTTCGGCTTTAAAACAGAGATGAGCACCGCCCCCTAGAGTTGGGAACGGCTAGCACATATGTGCGACGGGAACCTTTACCTTTACCTAAGGTTGAGAAATACTAAGCTATTATAATAGAAATACTAGAAGTACTTCAACTGCTCGCAATTAAGAGTATTTTTGCAACACCTGAGCTTCTGGAATAAATCTGGAATAAATCTGAAGTCTTGTGAGCAGGTCTGGGGTTTGAAAACAGGAAAATATAGTGAATATGAAAGCTTCAAAGCCAAAAGGTAAACTGGACTTTCCCTTCTTAGAACTAATAGCACTTAGATTTATATAGTGCTTCACAGTCCTCTCTAAGCAGTTTTACAGAGTCAGCCTATTGCCCCCAACAATTGGGGTCCTCATTTTACCGACCTCAGAAGGACGGAAGACTGAGTCAACCTTGAGCTAGACAGGTTCGAATTGCTGGCAGCCGGGCAATCAGCAGAATTAGCCTGCAATACCGCATTTTAACCACTGCACCACTATGGCTGACAGATATTTCAAGATGACATATCTTGACATACTTTTCTCTATAGAGTAGGCTCAAATGAAAGAAAGACGGATTGTCCTTTCATAGTCTTCATAGTTCAATACCTAAGCAATCATTTCAACGAACTTTGAATAGCATTTGCAAGCAATTATTCATGGTTACCTAGGTTAGTAATAGTTCTGTTAGTAATAAAGAAGGATGAAGACTAAGAAAAAAGGCTGATGAATCACTCCTAGTTTGAGCCACTCCTAATTCAGACATTGCTCAGATCTCAGAATCAGAAACTTATCTTTTAAGAAAAGGGGGGGGGGGGCAAACTGTTCAGAACCAATCAGCTGGCTGTTTTCCAGATCCCCTTTTTCAAAGACTGCGGTGAGGACGATGAGTGTGTAACAGATCTGGTGCTACAAGCTGAAATGGATATCAGTGGATCCAGGTAAGGATCTTTATCCAGAGGTGGGTTTCAGCAGGTTCTAACCAGTTCTGGAGAACCGGTAGTGGAAATTTTGAGTAGTTCGGAGAACCAGTAGTAAAAATTCTGACTGGCCCTGTCCCCATCTATTCTCTGCCTCCCGAGTCCCAGCTGATCGGGAGGGGATGGAGATTTTACAGTATCCTTCCCCTGCCACGCCCACCAAGCCATGCCATACCCATTAAGCCACACCCACAGAACCGGTAGTAAAAAAATTTGAAACCCACCACTTCTGATCCAAGATATTGCAAGTTAGGCAAACATTTAATGGAGATTTTTTTAAAAAAATAAATTTGGGCGCTTGACTGAGCAAGGATTTCAACTTGGTGCTTTAAGTGGCTCTAGGATTCTAGGATTCCACCAACCAGGCACAACTTAAAAACCACTAACTAAAACCAAATTGGAATATTAACGGCAAGATGTGTTCGATAACACTTCTTGGAAGTCCGTAGGGTTCCACAGAATTTAAGTGATTGGTTGGTTGTCCGTGATCAGACCTAGAACCTTGTCACCCATGTTAATCTTAAAGATTGAGAGAAGGACAGATTGGCTAAAGCAGGGGTCCCCAACACACACACACACCCCCCGTGGCCTGCAGCCCACGACTGGGCCCTGGCTGTTGTGGTCCGCCAGCGGCCTGCAGAGCTGGACAGTGAGGAGGTTGGGGAGGAACATGGACCAGTCCTGGAATCTGGAGAAGGCTTGGATGAGGGCTCTACGTCAGAGGCAGAGAGGGGGCCAGGGCCATCTGGTTGTGCTGCCTCCAGAGCATCCAGAATCTGACATCAGTGAGGCAGAAGAACAGTGTGAGCCTGTGCCCATGTACGCATGCGCAGAGCTGCCAGAAGGCAAGAACAATTAAGGAAAAAAAGGGTGACTCAGGAGTAAGGCTTGGAGCTGATTGGCGCCTCCCATAAGACATAAAAGAGGAGCAAACGGACGTGAGCCTTTGCAGGAAGCAATTAGTTCATATAGTCAATTCAAGCTCTGAGAAGCTCTGTTTGACTCTGTGCTCCGTTTGGCCTTGCAAAACTAATTGGCAATTAGGTCTCCGGCAGCGTTTCAAGGGAGATAAAGGTGGGTGCTTATCTACATTACCCTGAGAGACTGTGTCAACTCGAGCAGACCTCTGTCGGAATCTGCACAGACTGTTTGTGAATCATTACGGGCTGTGAATGACCATCATTCACAGCCGTCTCAATAAAAGAGGGACTAAAATTGTGATTTTATGCTTTCTCAGGAAGCCTAAGTCAGAACACTGGCCTATTCTGAATTGGGCAGCGTGAGAAGCTGGCTGGAGCACACGAAGCTCAACTTGTACGAATAGCCGGCCATTGGACAGTTTGCCAGCGCACATGCAGCTGGCAAACGGCTCATGCAAATCAAGCTGCATGCATGTGTGCCAACCTGCCACTTGTGCAAGGACTGCATGCATCGGCTCACCACCCATGTGGCCCAGTACCCCTCTCCCGCCCCCTCCAGGCGAGCCTCCAAGCTGCAAAGGTTGGGGACCACTGGGCTAGAGACTAGTGAATATTTAACCCCTTTCTCTCTCTGCCTGTAAGCCAAAGCTGGGACCCTCGTTCTCTTCTTGCAAGTCACATGATTGTTGTCGATATTCCTCATTTCCAGGCAGACGCCTCACGTCATCCGTAAAGGGAAGCGGAAGATGGTGATTGACGTCCTTCTGGAGAACAAGAAAGAAAATGCCTACAACACCACTCTCCAGATCTGGTTTTCCAGAAATCTCCACTTCTCCAGCCTTGGTCTGAAGGTATGGTGCCCCCTAACCCAAGCAGGGTTGTCCATGGGAGGAGCCCACTCTAATTTCCACAGATGGGTTTTCTAAAGAGGCTGGAAGTGCTCCAAAATTTCTTGAAAGTGATGACTTCGGTTATTTACGTATACCAAGAAGTTTGCCTCTAATAACTGAAGTCCCAGAAGGTCTATTTAGTCCGTTCAATCATTAAAATTAAATCCCAATTATTTCTTTTAACCATTCCTTGAGCGTTTCATTACTTACCGTAGAAGCAAGATTTCAGATGAACTTTGGAAACAGGTTCAGCCCTGCAATTGGCAAATTTTGACAGAGTCTAACTGTTGTGACCCAGGCCCATATAGTTGATATTAAATGCAAAATAGTTCCAAAAAACAAACAGATTTTATTAAAACAGCTGAGCATTAACTCATTCTTAGCGTATTTTAAATGAAATGAAAACAAAGTCCTTAAAACACCAGTCTTTAGTTTATCTCTGACCTTGGGATAATTAGGCAAACTGCCAAAGGCTTCTCTTGGCAACAGTTCAGGAACAGAAGAAATAACTACATCCAAACACGAAGCAAATCTATCAACGGTTGTTTTCCAGCAAAGAGGCCAAGAGCCGTTGCTGGTCTTTTAAGCCTTATGGGAGGGGCCAATCATCTCTTGGCCTTACTCCAGAGTCGTCCCTTTTGCTTTAGCTGCTCCTGCCTTCTGGCAGCTCTTCTCATACGTGCATTAGGAACAGCTCCTCCTGTTCCTCTGCCTCTCTACTGTCAGCCTCTGGAGGCTCCGAAGTCTGCACATTATTCCCCGATGGCCCTGGCCCCATCTCTGCCTCTGACGCAGAGCCCTCATCCGGGCCTTCCCCAGCCTCCAGGACTGGCCCATGGGACAGGACAGGACAGGACAGGACAGGACAAGTACTTAGACTTACATCCCACTTCACAGCCCTCTCTAAGCGGTTTACAGAGTCAGCCTATTGCCCCCAACAATCTGGGTCCTCATTTTACCGACCTCGGAAGGATGATGGAAGGCTAAGTCAACCTTGAGCCAGTCAGGATCGAACTGCTGGCAGCTGGCAGAATCAGCCTGCAGTATGCATTGTAACCACCGTTGTCAGCCCTGGAGGCCCATATGACATCTCTAATAAAATGGAACTTTGAGGAACTTCTAGCCTCGGAGTCTCCTTTCGTTGGGGGTGTTACTTGGAACCCTGACAACTGTCCCGTTACGGCTCATTATAAAATAACGAGATAAAATCAATGAAAAGAAGCACTGCCCAAAACTTCCCCTGATGCCCAAATCAGTTTATTCTAGCCCTTCTTCCTTCCTCCCCCTACAGGGTGAGAACCCCGTGAAAATAGAGTGCTCAGTTTCTTCCGCTCAGACCCGCGTGTGCAGCGTGGGTTATCCCGTCTTCCGGTCCTCGGCAAAGGTGAGCCAACGTAGACCTGCTAGAGCAGAGATCGCCAATCTTTACGGCTTTGTGGCCCGGCAGGAGGAGAGGAGAGGGGAACTGGATTGTGGAAGCGGCAGCCTGCCTCTCCTCGCTCATGTGCACGCCGCCAGCCCACCGCTCATGCAAGTCGAGTTGCCTGTGCATGCACACTGACCCACCACTCGTGCAACTCAAGCTGTGTTGCGCGAATGCCAGCCAGCCTGGTTCTAAACGGGCTGCGGCCCAGGGATGGGAGACCCCTGCGGTAGAGAGTCTGGCGATGTTGGCTGGAGGCCTCTCAGTTTAGGGGTAAAAAGACACGCATGCAGGAGTGGGCTTCAAAAATTTTAGCAAGGGGTTCTCTGCCCAGTTGCTGGGTGGGCGTGGCTGTGGTGGGCGTGGCCTAGTCAGCTTCCTGCACCACAGTGGGGGGGGGGAGTTTTTGCCCACCCTGGACTCTGGAGCAGCGGTCACCAACTGGTGATCCGCAGAAAAATTATTTGCATTTTTTATATTGTACTAAATCAGGGGTCCTCAAACTACGGCCCCTGGGACAGATACGTCCCCCCCGAAGGGGGGTCTTTTTGTGTGGATCGGAGGGGGAGGAGAAATTCTGACTTGGGGTCTGCTTCGGCCTCCTGGTGTGGGGCTTTGGGCGAAGGCTGGAGGGAAGAGCCACTAGTGGCGAAGAGCCGGAGGGCCTCGTTCCAGTGGGACTGCATCATGGCCTGGAACTGGCTGACCATCTCAGCCCACTGAGCCTCCAGGCGCCCGTACCTGGCTTTGCACTCCCGCAGGTCTTCCCTCTGCTTGGAAAGCCTATGTTCCTAGTCCTCAGTGAGGTGCTTCTGCTGAGCCTCCTCGGTCAGATCCAATTTGAACTGAGCTGTTTTGCCAACTCTTTCTCGTGGTGGCTGCTTAGCTCCAACAACTGCTTCCTGTTGGGGCCCTAAGGAGCCCAGGCGGGGAGGCGAAGAGTTGGCCACGCCCACCCAGTCACATGACCACCTAGCCACACCCACCCAGCCAGTCATTAGGCAATTCATATTAGTGGTCCACGGGATTTAAAATTATGAATTTAGTGGTCCCTGAGGTCCGAAAGGTTGGTGACCCTGCTCTGGAGACTTTCTTCGAGCCTCTGGAAGGGCGAAAACAGCCTCCCCAGGCTCCCGAGGCCCTCCAGAGGCCCATTTCCGGCCTTCCTGAACTTCTGATACGCCCAATTTTCGCCATCCCCGAGCTTCCCGGCACGCCCTGCACTTACCTACATCCAAAACGGGCCGCATGGGGATCCTGGGATGGGCGGGGCGGGCAGGGCCATCCAGGAGTGGAATTTGGGGGTTCTCTGAACTGCTCCGAATCTTAGCTAGAGGTTCTCCCGAACCCCTGCGAAACCCCAGCGGCCCAGCCCTGCACACATGTCGGCTTTAAAGAATCACATGATGCACTAAATGCGTCTCGGTAAACAATGGCCACTTATACAATCCATAATGGAGACTGCTCATTAGGGCTGTAGATCATAATGATTGTAAAAGTAACCTGACTGACACAATTTTTTTTTTGTGGCAAGTGGACCCCACAAATGCCAAGGTCATCAAGTGAGAATACCGCGGGGGTTAAGTGACCCCGCTGTTGGCTATGGCATGGTTTTTCAAAAATGGTCATAAAAGGTATCACGTGACTGCAGGGATGCTGCAAATGGCTGCAAATGTAGCTCTATGTCACTGACAACCCAAAGTGTCACAGTGATCAGAGGGGAGCTACTATCGGAACTTTGGAACGGGGTCGTAACTCCCTTTTTTGCAGTTAGTCGTAACTCAAGGACTAGCTGTAGTGCTCTCTCACAGCGACAGCTCTCCTGCCCTTTTTAAACCAGCTCCTGGTCCTTCGTAGTTTCCATCTGAAAACTTAGGGGAGACGTGATAGCATCTTGCAGTATTTTGAGGGGCTGCCACAAAGAAGAGGGGGTCAAATTATTCTCCAAAGCACCTGAGGGCAGGAGAAGAAGCAACGGGTGAAAACTCATCAAGGAGAGAAGCAACCTGGAACTAAGGAGAAAATTCCTGACAGTGAGGACAATTAAACAGTGGAACTGCTTGCCACCAGAAGTTCTGGATGCTCCATCACTGGAGGCTTTCAAAAGAGATTGGACAGCCATTTCTCTCAAATTGCATAGGGCAGTGATGGCTAACTTTTTCCAGACCGAGTGCCCAAAGCATGCGTGAGTGCGTGCAAATGCGTGAGTGCGTGCCCGAACCCCCAAAATGCAATGCGTGTGCGGCTCTTGTGCATGCGCCCCAAACCATGCGCATATGTGCATGGCCCCCTGCATGCCCCCCTCCACACACCCCCACATGCACATGTGACCCCCTGCACGCCCCTACACATTGGCAGCAGAGACCCAAAGACCAGCTGGCTGGCGGGAGGCGCGCGCACATGCCCAGTGGAGCTGAACTGGGGCGACGGCTCATGTGCCCACAGAGAGGGCGCTGCGTGCCATAGGTTCGCCATCATGGGTATAGGGTCTATTTCTTGAGCAGGGGGTTGGACTAGAAGACCTCCAAGGTCCCTTCCAGCTCTCTTATTCTGTTATTCACTTTCCTTCACAGGTGGCCTTTGCCCTTGAGTTCGAATTCAGCTGCTCCTCCCTTCTGAACAAAGTGCAGGTGAAGCTTACAGCCAGCAGGTGAGAACTGGGGCTGGGGGATTAAGGAAGCCTATCTGCACTTGATGGCAAAATGTTGGGAAGGATAAAATAAACTAGTCCAAAAGGGGAGATACAGGTAGTCCTCAACTTACAACAGTTCATTTAGTGACCATTCAGCGTTACAAAGTGTTCTGCCCCAGCTACAGACCCCAAAGAACGCAGCGCACACAAACTCCATACAAAGCTTATTTTACTCAAATTAGTCTTTATCAACCAAAGGCTGTTTAATAAACTGTCTTAACAGCCTACCAGAATTCTAAGATAAGTAATCACAGTCTTACTAGAGTTGGCAGAAAGCCCAGAAGCAATTTTGCAGAGAATCCAGACGTGAAGGAGATTGAACTAAAGTTGTTCCCTACAGCTTGCTGCAAGCGGCGTTCCTCCTTAAATAGGCTAAGGGAGTGGCCAATTAGCCCCAAGCCTTACTCTCGAGGAGACCTCCTCCTGAGGAGCCACTCCTGCCTTTTGGCAACTCTGCGCGCCCGTGCATCGAGAAGAGGCTCCTCCTCTTCATCCTCTTCACTTATGGGAGCTTCTGGAGGTTCTGAAGGTCCTGGCTGAATCCCTGCCTCTGGCACCACCTCTTCTCCAGCCTCCTCAGTGTCCGACTCGAGCGCCAGCTGCACAGGCTGCTGGCGCAGCACCACACCAGCCTCCTCGCTGTCGGAATCAGCTACAATCTGCACAGGCCGCTGACGGGCCATAACACAAATGCACTGAAAAAAGTGACTTATGACCGTTTTCACACTTATGACCGTTGCAGCATCTCCATAGTCACATGATTTACATTTGGATGCTTGACAACTGACTCACATTTATGACGGTCACAGTGTCCCGGGGTCGTGTGATCCCCTTTTGTGACCTTTTGACGAGCAAAGTCAGTGGGGGAAGCCAGATTCATTTAACAATCATGTTGCTAACGAATAACAGCAGTGATTCCCTTAACAAATGTGGCAAGTAAAAGTTGTGACACGGGACAAAACTCACTTAACACATTTCTCGCTTCGCAACGTAAATGTTGGGCCCAAATTGTGGTCGTAAGTTGAGGACTACGTGTACCTGGAAGTCTTTTGATTGTGAAAAGCCCCTGTCTTGAGAAGGGTTTCCACCAACCCATTCAAAACCCTTCGGTTGTGGCCCGCCAGCAGCCAGTAGAGCTGGCAGCAGATTCGGACAGTGAGGAGGTTGGGGAGGAACATGGGCCAGTCCTGGAGTCTGGGGAAGGCTCTGATCAGGGCTCTGCGTCGGAGGCAGAGAGGGGACCAGGGCCATCTGACAGTTATCAACTGCCTTCGGAGTCGGACATCAGTGGGGCAGAAGAACAGCTGGAGCCTGTTCCCGATGTGCGCATGCGCAGAGTTACCAGGCTAAGGGAACAGCTAAAGAACAAGGGTCGACTCAGGAGTAAAGCCACAGGTGGACGGTGAGGGAATAAAAGAGGAGCGAAAGGGGAGTGGAGTTTGCAGGAAACAATTAGGTCGCTTAATTGGTTCGTGACTCTCCGAGACTCCTTGCCAAGTTTTGAAGATATCGGCCTGGCAGCTCTCCAAGCCAGATGAGGTCTGTGACTGTAAATTCTCCCTTGAAAGACTTTGCTGGATGTGAATGAGAGGAATTCACAGTAATTTAATAAAAAGGGTTTTTTTGTCGGGACAAGGACTCTGCTTCCTGCTCTTGTGAATGCCTAGGTCACAACACCTTCTTCTTCCTTTCTGCTGTGCAGTGACAGCAGCGAGTTGAACCAAACGCTGGCGGACAATACAGCCCAGCCCACCGCCTTCGTCTCGTATGAGCCTGACCTCTTCCTGACCAGGTGAGTCCCTGTATGTGTCTCTGTGTGTGTTTGTATGTGTTTTTGTATTTGTGTCCCTGTTAGGGATGGAAAGACATCCCGAGCAAGTCAGGCCTGCAGACGAATGGCCGCGTTGCTTAGCAGCTTGGCTCATTATTTGTTGTGTTTGTCCAAGAGCGCGTCACTCTTGGAGGGCTTATAACAAACAATTAAAATAATCACTCAGAACTGATTTGGGAGGGAGTGCCTACGGCTAAAATGGACTACAGATAGTCCTCGGATTATAACAGTTCATTTAGTGCAGTGTTTCTCAACCTTGGAAGCTTGAAGATGGGTGGACTTCAACTCCCAGAATCCTCCAGCCAGCGCTGCTGACTGGGGGATTCTGGGAGTTGAAGTCCACCCATCTTCAAGCTTCCAAGGTTGAGAAACACTGATTTAGTGACTGTTTGAAGTGATAACGGCCCTGATAAAGTGACTTAGGACCGTTTTTGACGCTTATGACCGTCGTAGCATTTCCCCCATGGTCATGTGTTCTACATTCAGGGCGCTTGGCAACTGACTCGTGTTCATGACAATCGTGGTGCCCTGGTGACCCCTTTTTACTGGGGGAGGCAGATTCACTTAACAACCATGTTACTAACTGAAGAACTGCAGTGATTCGCTTAACCCCTGCAGCAGGGAAGGTCGTAAAACGGAGCAAAACTCACTTAACTAATGTGTCACTTACCACGTACATTTGGGGCTCCATTGTGGTCATAAGTGGAGAGCTACCTGCAGTGGTGGGATTCAACCAGTTCGCACCACTTCGGCCGAACTGGTTGTTAAATTGCTGGCTGGCCACGCCCCTCCCTGCCCTGCCCCTTCCAGAAGTCCCATTTTGGTGCCCCATTTTGGCTCCCAGGTAAGTGCAGGGAGGCCTACTAGGCCCAAAATGGGGTGCGGGAGGGTGCAGCACGGTCCCCCTGCGGCCCGTTTTGGCTCCCAGGAGGCTGCAGGGAACGCTACTCGGCCCAAAACGGGGCGCGAGGGAGCCGTGCCCCCCCCGGCAATCCATTTTTGCTCCCAGGGGGGTGCAGGAGGCCGAGTGCTGCCTGTCAAACCCCTTAGTCACACCCACCATGGCTTCGTCCACCCAGCCGGTCATTGGGGCAGAGAACCGGTTGTTAAAATTATTTTAATCCCACCACCGGCTACCTGTATTCTGAACTTCCAACTCAAAGGATGTCTCCGATTTAGGTTTTTCCATTTTTTCTTTTAGTGAATCTACCCTAAACCGCTATGAAGTACATCCTGTGGGGACCTTCCCGAGCGACATGAGCCCAGAGTTTCGGACATCCATCAAAGTAAAGATGTGGAAAAGAAGGAGCAAGACCCTGGGAGGAATGGCCAACTTTGGTTCAGCGTTTCTGGCAGGGGCAGTGGGTGGGGGGGTCCAGGATCCAGCACTGGAGCCTTGGACCCAGGTGCAGCCCCTTTCAACCCTCCATGGTCAACTCTCCATGGCCAACTCTCCACGGCCAACTCTCCACGGCCAACTCTCCACGGCCAACTCTCCATGGCCAACCCTCCACGGCCAACTCTCCACGGCCAACTCTCCACGGCCAACTCTCCACGGCCAACTCTCCACGGCCAACTCTCCATGGCCAACCCTCCACGGCCAACTCTCCATGGCCAACTCTCCATGGCCAACTCTCCACGGCCAACTCTCCACGGCCAACTCTCCATGGCCAACTCTCCATGGCCAACTCTCCACGGCCAACCCTCCACGGCCAACTCTCCACGGCCAACTCTCCATGGCCAACTCTCCATGGCCAACTCTCCATGGCCAACTCTCCATGGCCAACTCTCCATGGCCAACCCTCCACGGCCAACTCTCCATGGCCAACTCTCCACGGCCAACTCTCCATGGCCAACTCTCCATGGCCAACTCTCCACGGCCAACCATCCATGCTCACTCAGACTTGTACTAGGGATTTGAACCGCCGACCTTGTCCCAAAAGAGAAATTAAAATGCTTCTTTTTGGGGGGGGGAGGGTGGAAATACCCCAGAATATTCACATCCACATTTTTTAATATTTTTTTTTGATTTTCTTGTTCTTGTAGATACAAAATCTTGCCTGTTACGCAGTGTCCAATCTGTCGCTCCGGATGGCATTTCCTGCCACTGGCTATCAAGGGAGGGAATTCCTCTGGGTGACTCGCATCCTTGCGGATAATGTAAGTGGCTTAGCTTCACTTATGCGCCAGTTCCCACGGCCCAGCAGTTCTCTTCTCAGATCAGCCACAACTCTGAAACCAAGGCTTCTCAGCCTTGCTGGCTTAAAGATCTCTGTGTTATGACCAGTTTTTCGTTGGGCCCTGAAAACCCATTTATTTCAGCTAGCTGGGCTGGCTTGAGTTAAATTTTAAACTGATTTTAAATTGGAATTTTTAATTACGGCCAAAATATTTAATTATTTTAAACAGTTTTTAGATTTTGTATGTCTTGTTTTTACTTTGGCTGTTCACCGCCCTGAGTCCTATATTGGAGAAGGGCGGTATAGAAATTTAAACAAATAAATAAATAAATAAATAAATTTGATGCTTCATTCTTTTAACTCTAAGGTGACCTGCAGCTTGCCAAATCATACCGAGTTTGGATCGGCTAATAGTGTGATTCCACTGTACCCAGAAGAATTGGTACACACAGACAGAGTGGTAAGTCCAGGGGTGAAATGCTACCAGTTCGGGGCAATTTGCTTGAACCGGTACTGAAAATACTACCGGTTCGCCAGAACCGGTAGTAAAAAAAATGCTTTAAAAAGTAAAAAAAAAGTTCCCGCGATCGCGCGGCACAGCTGATCATCTGAGCTTTTTTTTTTACTTTTTTTTAAGCATTTTTTTTACTACCGGTTTGGGTGAATAGGTAGTAAAAAAATGCTTTAAAAAAGTAAAAAAAAAAAAGATTCTGATAATCAGCTGTGACAATCAGCTGTGCCACATGATGGTCGGAATTTTTCTTTTTTTTACTTTTTAAAGCATTTTTTACTACCTATTTCCCGAACCGTATTTTGTGTGTAAAGTGTGATAGTTTGTTTTTGAGCTCTCCGTGACTCTGCGAGGTTCCCGCTAGTTGCAGGGGCCATTTTGTGTGAAGTCCGGTTGCTTTTGCATTGTGTGTGAGTCAGTTGTGTAGCTTTTGGGATATTTTTGTGTAAAATGTGATTGTTGGTTTTCCCGGTCACATGCCCACCAAACCACGCCCACCCAGTCACATGACCAAGCCACGGCCACCAAGCCATGCTCACAGAACCAGTAGGGAAAATTTTTGAATTTCACCACTGGTTAAGTCCCCATGTTTGATTCAGATGCTGACCTAGAAACTGAGAGATTGTGAGTTGGATCGGCCCAAAACAAACCAAGATTGGGATTTAATTGGCAAGACTTAAACTCCAGCATGCCAGTAGTTGGGCACCCATAAGATCTTCTTACCAAACCTGGAATATTTCACACAGTTTTGGTCACCACAATACAGAAAAGAAAGAGTGCAGAGAAGAGCAACATGTCAACTTGCAAAGCTTTCAAGTTGCCATGAGCAGGAGGGAGGGAGAACTGAAGTGCATTCCATACATTCTTCCTGACCGCAATCTGAAGGAGGGTGTTAGGTTTCACAGCCAGCCAAAGTGGGTAATTGGAGAGTGTGATTTATGACATGGCCAGAGAGGAGGGGAGAGAGAGGGTCATAGGGGAACGTAAATCTACGCGGGATCAGTCCTAACTGCATCCCAGTATTGCCGGAATGGTGCTCCTAATAAATGACTATATTTCCTTTGAAGTTTGGATCGTGGCTCATGAATTAATTAGGGCATCTTTCGGAAACTTGACACAACGATGATGATTAGGTGGCTGGAGGCTAAAACATATGAAGAACGGGTTGACTGATCCTGTCAGTACCTGGGTGTGTTTAAAAAACTTAAGTAGGGCAGACTTAGTCAGTATGTGAATGGGAGACCCCTAGGAAATCCCAAGCTGGAGGCCTTATTGCAAAGTAAAAAAAACAACAACCATCAATCAGAACAGAGCTGGAAGAGACCTTGAAGGTCTTCTAGTCCAGCCCCTCTACCATTCCAGACAAGTGGCTGTCCAGTCTCTTCTTAAAAACCACCAGTGATGGGGCACCCACTACTTCTGGAGGCAAACTGGTTAATTGTCCTCACTGTCAGGAAGTTTCTCCTGAATTCCAGGTTGCTTCTCTCCCTGATTAGTTTCCATCCATCGTTTCTTGTCCTGCCTTCTGGTGCTTTGGAGAATAGCTTGACCCTCCCCTCTTCTTTGTGGCAGCCCCTCAAATATTGGCATACTGCTATCATGTCACCCCCTGGTCCTTCTTTTCTCTAGACTAGCCATACCCATCTGTCAAATCCCAAAGAAGGCAGGATCCAATCACACTGCTGCCAAGGAAATGGGGCGAATCTTCCCGTGAAGAGACCCCCGAGTAGCATTCAAGCCAAATCAGGCTTCTCTGCCTTTTTTTTTCTGCTTTGGCATGTGGTAGGAATCCAGCCTTCGCGATACAAGCCTCTTAGGTGAAGAAAACCATCCCTAAACCAGAATCTGTTTGTTTTTTCCTTGGGCGTAGCATGTTCTATGAGCCCAGCAATCACCTTTTCTTCAAGGAGATTCAGGGTTAAAGCCAGGGGTGGGCTTCAAAAATTTTAGCAAGGGGTTCTCTGCCCGGTTGCTGGGTGGGCGTGGCCATGGTGGGCGTGGCCTAGTCGGCCTCCTGCACCACGGCGGTGTGTGTGTGTGTTTTTGCCCTCCCCAGGCTCTGGAGGCTTTTCTCGGGCCTCTGGGAGGGCGAAGATGGCCTCCCCAGGCTCTGGAGGCCCTCTGGAGGCTGGAAATGGGCCCATTTCTTCCTGAATTTCTGGTAGGTCCGTTTTTTGCCCTCCCTGAGCCTCTGTGTGCGCCCTGCACTTACCTGCATCCAAAACGGGCCACGTAAGGACTTCGGGAAGGGGAGGGGCGGGCAGGACCAGCCAGGAGTCGGATTTGGGGGTTCTCCGAACTGCACAGAATCTTAGCTAGAGGTTCTCTCGAACCCCAGCAGCCCACCCCTGGTTAAAGCCCCAGTTCCTTTCCTCCCCTGCAGAATTGCACCAACGCCGGCTGCCAAGTCGTGACCTGCCAGCTGCAGCGTCTCGAGAGGAGCTCCGAAGTCACCATCCATTTGCTCAGAGCCGTCCGGAACGAGTTTTTCCGGAAGGTGAGTGCTGCCGCAGTGCCTCCTGCCTTGTGTGTGTTTATGTGTGTTTGTGAAGCAAGCGAGGCATTTTTCTCTTTGATCTCAACCATCCGTGGCCTTATTAGCACAGCCTGTGAAGCTACTGAAGCTTTGCAGGGCTGCGGTTTTCATAAGTTGGGCAAACTCTGCCACTGAGCTGTGTGCCCTGTCTTAGCTAATTGCGGTTTATTCTTTCCAACTTTCCGGACTGGTGAGGGTGGGAGAGGGAATGGTTCTCAGCGCTGTCTTAAGGCATGGGCCCGATGGGCATTTTCCCATGGAGCCCCACGAGCAGACTAATCTGTGTATGTTGTTAACCCTTCAATGCACCTTGTTTCATATAAATACAGCAACATATTTATTACATATTTATTTGTTGGAAGTGCCGATAAAATAAATATATGTTTAGTTTCATTGACCATTTTACATTTTTATTCCTGTGAGTAGTTGTCGTAGGGGCCCCAGTACACAGCTTTGCCCAGGGCCCATAATGCTGTTAAGAGAGCCCTGATGGTTCTGCATGAGTGGCTGGTAAGCACACACACGGACGCATGCACGCATGCAGCTCCATTTGCGCAAGCGGCAGGCATGCACACCTGTGAGTGTGCTTCTGTGGCCCAGTTCCAAATGGCTGACGGGGATCCCTAGTTTATTCTGTAAACCACTGTAAGAAAGTTCAGGATATTGCATAAATGCTCATCGTGAAAAGAAAGAAAGTGTTGTAACTCCGACTCCCGAGCCTGTCCTCATGGAGGAAGAGGACTCAGAAGGTGAGGGGAAGGAACGGACAAGGCCTCCCTCTCCAGGACCCTCCTCTCTGGCAATGCCTCAGGTTCCATCCGAAGGCCAGGAGGAACAGCCTGGGATGGGCCAGGAGGAAGGCATTTCGGAGCACCCATTGATAGAGAGTGATAATCCTGGCTTGATCCCAGGCAGCGTCGGAGGGAGAAGCGTGCACAGCAAAGGAAGAGGCGTGGGAGGGCCAGGGATTGAGCTGAGTCACTGAGCCACGCCCCACAAGGAATAAAAGGGGGTGTGATTGCTCAGCAGGCTTTGTGACACAAAAGTTTAAACTCTATAAAGAGTCACATCATGAATCCTGCACTTCGGCTCAGATATATTTTGGACTAAACTTTTGTGGATAATTTGTCGCTCTGGAAACGGACTGCAGAAAAGGCCTCTCCTGCTTTTTTGGGGAGTACTAATTGGACTTGGCAGGCGTTTTACAGTTAGCTGCCAGAACTCTCGTTTGCCAGGAATTCTGGTCTGTTTATACAATAAATTATTGGCAGGGGTGTTTGATGCTGCATTTATGTGTGAGGATGGGGGACAGAACCGAAATAGAGAGAAAATGAAATACGTGTCCTTGGGGAGGTCTCCAAGGAGAGTCAATCACCAGGAGACTGTGAGTTCTAGTTCCACCTTAGACATAAAAGCCAGCTGGGTACTTTGGGCCAATCCCCAGGAGACGGTGAGTTCTAGTCCTGATTTACGCATTAAAACCAGCTGGGTGACTTTGAGCCAATCACTATGAGACTATGAGTTCTAGTTCTGCCTTAGGCATGAAAATCAGCTAGCTGACTTTAGGCCAGCCGCTCTTTCTCAGCCCACCTCGCAAAGTTGATGTTGTGGGGAAAACAGGAGGAGGAAAAAGCATTAGGTATGTTCCCCCTCCCCTTGACCTATTTATAAAAACAATAAAGGCGGGTCTCCTTGGGGGAGGGCGGAGGGGGAAACAGTCTGCTACAAGGAGTGTTTCTTGGATTTTAGTTTAAGGATTTAATTAATTTAATTTTTGTGTTATGGCTTAATTCAGTGTTGGCGAAAACTTTTCGGCACTGAGTGCCAAAAGGGAAGCGCCCCGAAACCAGAAGAGCTGCCGCCTGGCACGCAGGTGTGCGCTGGGTGGCTGCTCTTCCGGTTTCCAGCACACGCATGCACCTGGTCTTTCGGTTTCTGGCATGCGTGCGCTGGGAAGATGATCTTCCGGTTTCCGGCATGCGCATGTGCACCGGCCAGCTGGTCTTTGCATGCGCATGCGTGCCAGAAACTGGAAGACCAGCTGGGCGATGCGTCGGAGCCCAAAAAAGCAATGGGCGATGGCTTGCGTGCATGGAGAGATGGCACGCGTGCCATAGGTTCGCCATCACGGGTCTAATTGCGTTCCATAGTTTTGAATGCCATTGTTTTGAAATGAAGCAGCTCTCTTATTTTTGAATCACTTCTCTTGGATCAGACGGGATTTCGATCTGGGTGCTTGGCAATCCATGCACAGCTACAACCAGTTGCCAGGCACCCCACAATCCTGTGATTGTCTCTTGTGACCGTCCTTCCTTCCTTCCTTCCTTCCTTCCTTCCTTCCTTCCTTCCTTCCTTCCTTCCTTCCTTCATTCCTTCCTTCATTCCTCCCTCCCTCCCTTCTTTCCTTCTTTCCTTCCCTCCTTCCTCCCTCCCTCCCTTCTTTCCTTCCATCCTCCCTCCCTTCCTTCTTTCCTTCCCTCCTTCCTCCCTCCCTCCCTCCCTTCCTCCCTTCCTTCCGTCTTTCCTTCCCTCCTTCTTTCCTTCCCTCCATCCCTCTCTCCCTTCTTTCCTTCCCTTCTTCCTCCCTCCCTCCCTCCCTCCCTTTTTTCCTTCCCTCCTTCCTCCCTCCCTCCCTTCTTTCCTTCCTCCCTCTATCCCTCCCCCCTCCCTTCCTTCCTTCTTCCTGTTAGAATGCAGTATTGCAGCTAACTCTGCCCACCGCCAGCAGCTCGATCCTGACTTTAGGATTTCAACAACATAGTTTGTTATTTATATTGGAAAGAGATGGCGTAGATATTCCAGGAAAGAACCGTGGTGGCACAGTAGTTAGAATGCAGTATTGCAGGCTGACTCTGCCCACAGTCAGGAGTTCGATCCTGACTGGCACAGGGTTGACTCAGCCTTCCGAGTAAAATGGGTAAAATGAGGGTAAAATGAGGACCCAGATTGTTGGGGGCAAGAGGCTGACTCTGTAAACCACTTAGAGAGGGCTGTAAAAGCACTGTGAAGCGGTATATAAGTCTAAGTGCTATTGCTATAAGGACGCGCCCTTAATTTTGTGGGACCCTCATCACACTTCATTTTGTGGATCTAGGCTAAATTCAAGACAGTGAAGATAATCAGTAGCATCACCCTGAACATCCAAGAAGAAGACAACCTGTTTCTTCTACCAAAAACTGCCCATCAGCGGCAGGTAAGAGACAGGACTGACACAGGGTCTGGTGTCCGGTGCGGTTGTCGTCCGCCAGCGGAGCTGGTGGCAGACTCAGACAGTGAGGAGGTTCGGGAGGAACATGGGCCAGTCCTGGAGTCTGGGGAAGGCTCTGATCAGGGCTCTGCGTCGGAGGCAGAGTGGGGGCCAGAGCCATCTGACAGTTATCAGCTGCCTTTGGAGTCAGACATCAGTGAGGCAAAAGAACAGCTGGAGTCTGTTCCCAGTGTGCACAAGCGCAGAGTTGCCAGACGAAGGGAACAGCTAAAGAACAAGGGTCGACTCAGGAGTAAAGCCACAGGTGGACGATGAATGGCTCCTCCCAGAGGGAATAAAAGAGGAGCGAAAGGGGAGTGGAGTTTGCAGGAGACAATTAGTTCACTTAATTGGTTTGTGGCTCCTTGCCAAGTTTTGAAGATATCGGCCTGGCAGCTTTCCAAGCCAGATAAGGTCTGTGACTGTAAATTCTCCCTTGAAAGACTTTGCTGGATGTGAATGAGAGGAATTCACAGTAACTTAATAAAAAGGGGTTTTTATCAGGACAAGGAGTCCTGCTTCGTGCTCTTGGGAAGCCTAGGTCAGAAGCAGCTAGATCCCACATCTAGGATCAAATTGGAAGGTTCAAATTGACTCCTTTCTCGTAGTCTTGCCTTCCCTTGGAAACAAACAGATGGGGTGTGTGGGTCAGGCTTATGTGTCTTGTGTTTTTACAAGGACTTGAGGTGAGCTTCCCACTTGATCCCTCCTCCCTCGCCTGGCTGGGATTGTCCCAACGCCCGGCTGATTGTGTAAGCTGCTTAGAGAGGGCTGTAACGCACCGTGAAGTGGTCTATAAGTCTTAAGTGCTCCTAGTGCGAAGGTCTTCAGAATCACGGCCTCCTCAGGAGTTTGGTCTCCCTGCAGGTTGTCTTGGAGATTATCCAGTCCAAACTGGTCCCTCTTTCCCTCTGGATTCTGATCGGCAGCATCCTTGGCGGTCTTCTGCTGTTAACCGTGGTCATCGTCTTCTTATGGAAGGTAAGTATCTGGTGGGATCCACACAGACAGGCATCTCTCGGGGATGCTTGGATTTGGGTTCCTGTACTGAGTGGACATGGGTGTGTCTGGGGGATTGACTAGAGCATCAGTCACCAACTGCTGGTCCGTGGAACACTGGTGGGCCGTGAGAAAATTTTGGTGGTCCACAGAAAAATTATTTGCATTTTCTATATTGCACTAAATCAGGGGTCCTCAAACTACGGCCCCTGGGACGGATATGTGCAATGAACGCTTGTGTTGCTGCGGAGAATCTCCCCCTTTGGGGTCTTTTTGTGTGGGTTGGAGGGGGACAGAAATTCAGACTTGGGGTCTGCTTCAGCCTCCTGGTGTGGGGCTTTGGGCGAAGGCTGGAGGGAAGAGCCGCTGGTGGGGAAGAGCCGGAGGGTCTCGTTCCAGTGGGACAGCATCATAGACTGGAATTGGCTGACCATCTCAGCCCGCTGAGCCTCCAGGCGCCAGTACCTGGCCTTGCACTCTCGCAGGTCTTCCCTCTGCTTGGAAAGCCTATGCTCCTAGTCCTCAGTGAGGTGCTTCTGCTGAGCCTCCTTCTCGGCCAGATCCAATTTGAACTGAGCTGTTTTGCCAACTCTTTCTCCTGGTGGCTGCTTAGCTCCAACAACTGCTTCCTGTTGAGGCCCTAAGGAGCCCGGGAGGGCAGGCGAGGAGGGGCTGGGAGGGGAGGGCCGAGTAGAGGCCAGCAAGATGCCCCTCGATGTGAGTGACATCGAGTTGGCCACGCCCACCCAGTCACATGACTACCTAGCCACGCCCACCCAGCCGGTCATTAGACAGATCATATTAGTGGTCCTTGGGATTTAAAATTATGAATTTAGTGGTCCCTTAGGTCCGAAAGGTTGAGGACCCCTGGACTAGAGGATCGTAGGACACCCCTCAAATCTGTAATTGACTCTGTAAAGGTATAACTGATCCTATCTGCCTCCCAGCTAGGACAACGGTTGAAAATAAGGAGCAATAATAGGAGGATTGAAAGCTATTAAGTACATCGGGACATGTGCATTTACTTTCAATTGAAATTTTATTGATTAAAATTACAGGTTGCTGTTTTATTTTAACAATCCTGAAATTAAATCCTATCGAATTCAGTTTTGAGCTCAGCCTCAAACGTTGGGAAGCAGGTTGCCAATTTATGCCTCCCAGAAGCCCCCTCCCCCAAATGTGTTTTGCTGAAGTTGCAGTTTCTGCACTGAGGAAAGGGATCTGTTGTGAATACAGGTAGTCCCTGACTTACAACGGCTCATTTAGTGACCGTTTGTAATTTGCAACCTCACTGGAAAAAGGGGCAGGGCCATTTTTCAAACTTATGACCGTTGCAGCATCCCCATGGTCACGTGATCGAAACTCAAAGACGCTTGGCAACTGATTCATATTTATGACAGGGTCACTTTTTGCGACAAGCAAAGTCAATGGGGAAACCAGATTCACTTAACAACCGGGTGACTAATTTAAGAACTGCAGTGATTCACTTAAGAAACGCAAGACAAGAGAAGCTGTAAAATGGGTCAAAACTCACTTCATAGATTTCTCACTCAGCAATATAAATTCTGGGTTCAATTGTGGTCGTAAGCCGAGGACTACCTGTACAGAAGAATTGCAGGATGCCAATTTCTCAAGGCTGCCCCCACTTGGATATGGACAGGGGGCAGGGGTGGGCTGCTGGGGGTTCTCAGGAGAACCTCTAGCTAAGTTCCTGTGCAGTTCGGAGAACCCCCAAATCCCATTCCTGGCTGGCCCCGCCCACTCCACCCCGCCCCTCCCAGGAGTCCCCACATGGCCCGTTTTGGATGCAGGTAAGTGCAGGGCGTGCGCGGAGGCTCAGTGAGGGCGAAAAACAGGCCTACTGGAAAACCGGCCTGTTTCTGGCCTCCAGAGGGCCTCCGGAGCCTGGGGAGGCCATTTTCACCCTCCCAGACTGGCCCCTCTTCCTCCCCAGCCTCCTCACTGTCCGAAGGCTGCTGGCAGACCACAACAAATACCACCACTGCTGTTAAGTGAATCACTGTAGTTATTATATTATTGACCCGGTTGTTAAGTGAATCTGGCATCCCCATTGACTTTGCTTCTCAGAAGTCACAAAACGTGATCAGCAAGACCCTTGCAACCGTCATAAAGACGAGTCAATTGCCAAGCGTCTGGATTTTGATCGTGAGGCCATGGGGATGCTGCAGCAGTCGTATGAAAATCGGTCATAAGTCACTTTTTTCAGTGCCGTTGTAACTTTGAATGGGTCACTAAATGAACTCTTGTAAGTCAAGGACTTACCGGTGTTAATTGTGCACTTAATTCACCACAGGTCTTGAAAAATTAAAGAGTCTAAATTTGAGAGAATGTGGGAAAATGCCATTCCACACT
The DNA here is from genome assembly GCF_029215685.1 of Pituophis catenifer annectens. Taxonomy (NCBI): domain Eukaryota; kingdom Metazoa; phylum Chordata; class Lepidosauria; order Squamata; family Colubridae; genus Pituophis; species Pituophis catenifer. The sequence goes on from NW_027256890.1 coordinate 26,377,661, forward strand.
CCTAGGTAAAGGGAAAGGTTCCCCTCGCACCTATGTGCTAGCCGTTCCTGACTCTAGGGGGCGGTGCTCATCTCCGTTTCAAAGCCGAAGAGCCAGCGCTGTCCGAAGACGTCTCCGTGGTCATGTGGCCGGCATGACTCAACGCCAAAGGCGCACGGAACGCTGTTCCCTTCCCACCAAAGGGGGTCCCTATTTTTCTACTTGCATTTTTTTTTTACGTGCTTTCGAACTGCTAGGTTGGCAGAAGCTGGGACAAGTCACAGGAGCTCACCCCGTTACGCGGCAGCACTAGGGATTCGAACCGCTGAACTGCCGTCCTTTCGATCGACAAGCTCAGCGTCTTAGCCACTGAGCCACCACACCCCTCCATACTCCTATGAGTGGGAATAAAAACTTTTCTTAGCAAATAATTCACATTTTCCCACTTAGCTGCTAGAGCTGAAAAGGGAAACAAAGCTTAAAATTTGAGTTGCAGTTGAGTTTTGAAACTTCAGAACCGAAAGAATTTAAGCCTCCAATTCTCTGCAGTGTAATAACCTCTTTTTGTCTACTTCCTTCTTCATCCCAATCCCAGGTTGGATTTTTTATACACAAAAAGCCTGGGGAAGATGAAAAAGAAGAATAAAACGGAGTTGGTCAGATAAAGACTCTTCGCCCAAGGAGGAGCATCTGTGGGTTAAAACCCAGGAGGAGAGTTGTAATTTTTCTGTCCTAACCACCTTCGAACCAGAGACGTTCAGGCTGCTCCACAAGAATTGCCTCAAAATCTTACGGCAGCGTCTTTGAAATTCGGGAATAAGAAAGCACAACCTCCTCTCCCCTTCGGTGTATTTCGATAGACGCCCGTCTAAATATCGCCAGAACTGATATATTCAGGTGGTTTATTCAGGCAGATCAAAAATCACCTTTGCCTGCAAGATTTGCGGACGGAAGACGACAGATAATCAAGTGGGTGGATTTTTAAGCGGGTCACATATTTCCCCCCCATGGAAATCTTTTATTCCAGATGCTTTTTCCCCCCCCCCATCCCAAGAGGAAGATATTTTGGGGTTCAGTCTGGCATTTGCAATGCTGCCACATGGCACCGGAAGCTGCTGCTGGGACTGCCTGTTTGGGAATCTGGCTGAATTTGGACTTTTACTCCCAAGAGAAAGCTGAGACGGCGGGTGGTTTTCGTCCTACGGAAGACTGAACAATTTTATAAATCGGGAAAGTCCTTTAAAAAAAAAAAAAAGCATTGTGTGGAAGAGGGTTAAGCTCTAGTCGCCCAAAGTTAGCAAAAAACATTGGTGGTAGTTGGGTCCCGGTCCCCCATTTTGGCTAAATAATTGGCTCTCCAAATCCAGAACTCCTAAAAGTTAACAAACACTTGGGAGATCACGTGAGATCACAGCTAGGAGGCAGCCTAGACTGACAGAAATGGGAGCGAAGGCAGACTTCCTCTCAAGTCGTAATCAAAACTGAATGAGGAGCCTTGTGGCTGGACTCCAACTCCCATCAACCTCAGCCAATGCAGAATAAGGGGAATTGCAACTCCCAATTTCCTGCTCTGACCTAGGCTTCCCCAGCAGCACGAAGCCGAGTCCTCGTCCCGATAAACCCCTTTTTATTTAATTGACAGTGACTTCCTCTCCAGCAAAGTCTTTCCTCTCCCTCAGTCTTTCAAGATAGTTCACAATTACCGACCTTTTATCAGGCTTGGCGAGTGGCCAGGCCGATATCTTTCAGACGCCGCAATACTTGGCAAGAATGCAGGAATGAACTGTCTCCTGCAAACTCCACTCCCCTTTCGCTCCTCTTTTATTCCCTCCGGGAGGGGCCATTCATCTTCCATCTGCAGCCTTACTCCCAAGTCGACCCTTGTTCTTTAGCTGTTCCCTTCATCTGGCAACTCTGCACATGCGCACACTGGAAACGGGCTCCAGCTATTCTTCTGCCTCACTGATGTCTGACTCCGAAGGCAGCTGATAACTGTCAGACGGCCCTGGCCCCCTCTCTGCCTCCGACGCAGAGCCCTGATCAGAGCCTTCCCCAGACTCCAGGACTGGCCCATGTTCCTCCCCAACCTCCTCACTGCCCGAATCTGCTGCCAGCTCTGCTGGCGGGCCACAAGGCCCCTCCAGTTCTCAACGGCAGCTTCTTCCTCCCCGGTGAAGTCTGCAGCCAAATGGAAAGACTTGGAAGGGGTAGCGGGCAGATCTCTCTGCCAGTTGCTCTACGTCTTTCTGAACTGGCACGTCCTTTAGAGAGAAACCTCCATGGGTAACCAAGACTTGGGGAGAGTTCTAGGGCAACGAAGAATTTTGCAACGTCCTCTGGGTCTTGAAGGCCCCTTTGGCCACAAGGGGCTCTTAATGGCGCTGGGCCCAGAGGCGGCCTTGCCTTCCAAGCGCCGACACTGCCAGGTAGGCAACGCTACCGCTCTCTTGATTCTGTTTCAAATGGCCTGACCCAGCCTCAATGAGCCTTGCCTGCGAAGTTGAGCCGTGCCAGCCTTGTCCTACACATCTCGGTTCAAACGTCCTGCCAAAAATTATCTTCACTGTCTCGTCGTTTCTTATTAAAGACTTTGATAGCAAAAGGCACACTTTTTAAACAACTGTGAAGCTGGCAACGATGCTTCTTTCTTTCCTTGTCTTGTGTGTGGGGTTATTTTTGCTTTTTGTTTAATCCTTTTTCTCTTGGCAACCTTAACCTGGCTAACTCACCTTGCCTGCCTCACTTTCCTGCCCTTGGAAGGCGAGACACTGATTTTGGCTGATTTTTAAGGAGAGGGGTTTTTTTCTCCTCGGTTGTGGGGGTGGGTAGGAAAGAAGTTCGGACATGATCGAGAGCAGTGGTGAAAATTTTTTTACTGCCGGTTCTGTGGGCGTGGCTTGGTGGGTGTGGCAGGGGAAGGATACTACAAAATCTCCATTCCCTCCCCACTCCAGGGGAAGGATACTGCAGAATCCTCATTCCCTCCCCACTCCTGGGGGAAGGATACTGTAAAATCTCCATTCCCTCCCCAGGGGAAGGATATTGCAAAATCCCCATTCTCACCCCACTCCTGGGGGAAGGATATTGCAAAATCTCCATTCCCTCCCCACTCCAGGGGAAGGATAGTGCAAAATCTCCATTCCCACCCCAGTCTGGGACCAGCCAGAGGTGGCATTTGCCGGTTCTCCGAACTGCTCAAAATTTCCACTACAGGTTCTCCAGAACCTGCTGGATTTCACCCCTGATCAAGAGGTTCAAAAGCAGAGGAGAACACAACGGCGGCGTACGAAAGTTGAAGAGCGGGGGGGGGGTGCGGGGGGAGAGAGAGAGAAAAAAAAGAGACAAGTCGCGTTCTTCTTGATATTTTAAGTAATGGTATTCGCGTTTTCGATATGGAGGAATACCTGACAAAAATCATTTCTGCCGTGAAAGACAAATGGAGTCCGTTTGACAGCAAGGAACCGAACTGGACCGGTGGATATTTCAGTTCGAGCAAAGGAATCCAGCCACAGCAACACCTTCCTCGCTCGGAGAAGCGTGGCCCGTTTGCTTCCACGGAAACCTGGAGTGAGGGGAGGGCGGGGGGAGGGGGCTTCCCTTCTCCTTTCCCCCCCACTTCTGAACCCAAGACACCCATCGGCCAAACGTAAAGGGAACCCCACCAGCCTCTGCCAACCATGCCACGTTTTAAAGCCCGAAAGGCTCTCTTGAGCTTTTGTGTTCCCTTGTCCACGTCCAGAAAAGGACGTTAAGGTGGACAGCCAGCAATCAGTACAGATATCAGAGGGGGGGAAAAAAGTCCACAAGCTTTAATAGACGCCACTCCCACCCTGCAAGCACTAACGTGGCCTCTCCGGACCTGAAGCTTCAAGAGGTGTTTCCTCGGTGGCCGTTTTTCAGAAGAGGGGGGGTGGCCAGGCTTCGATGGGGAGGGGGGTGGGGGGAAAGGCCGCTTGGGCCCGCTTTCTCTCTTCTCGCTACTCGCTTTGTGTGGTTGAGTTATCGTACAATTTACATCTGTAGCCAAGAAGGCGACGGGCTCCTCGCTTTGCCCTTCTCTCGCTCTCTCTCCCCCAGCGGCCCTGGGGGATGGAGGAGGCCTTCAGAAAGTCCATCGGTCATGCAGGTGGCTCGGGCTGCTAAAGGAGTTGCTGGTGGAGGCCTCCGTGTTCGCGGCTCGCTGAGCGGAGTCCTCCCCGTTCAGGCTCTTCCGGCACACGGGACACGTGTCGTGCTGGCGAAAGAAGGAAAAACAAGCATGCGGGTGAGCGACTGGGACCGAAAATCAAATTCCCCCCCTGGGAGGAAGGATGTTCTCTTCTGGTGGCTTCTTAGTGGTTCAGATACAGAGCCGCGGTGGCGCAGTGGTTAGAGTGCGGTACTGCAGGCTAACTTCTGCTGACTGCCGGCTGCCTGCAGTTCAGCAGTTCAAATCTCACCAGGCTCAAAGTTGACTCAGCCTTCCGTCCTTCCAAGGTGTGTAAAATGAGGACCCAGATTGTTGGGGGGCAAGAGACTGACTTTGTAAACTGCTTAGAGAGGGCTGAAAAAGCACTGTGAAGTGGTATATAAGTCTAAGTGCTATTTCCTTCCTTCCTTCCTTCCTTCCTTCCTCCCTCCCTCCTTCCCTCCCTCCTAAAGGTTGACTCAGTCTTCCATCCTTCCGAGGTGGGTAAAATGAGGACCCAGATTGTTGGGGGTAATAGGCTGACTCTGTAAACCACTTAAGAGAGGGCTGTAGAAGCATTGTGAAGCGGTATATAAGCTTCCTTCCTTCCTTTTAGAATGCAATATTGCAGGCTAACTCTGCCCACTGCCAGCAGTTCAATCCTGACCGGTTCAAAGTCGACTCAACCTTCCCGTCCTTCCGAGGTGGGTAAAATGAGGACCCAGACTGTTGGGGGGCAAATATGCTGACTCTGTAAACCGCTTAAAGAGGGCTGTAAAAGCACTGTGAAGCGGTATATAAGTCTTAAGTGTTATTTCTATTTGCTGTGGTGGCGCCTCACATTTCCTGCCCCAGAGCCAGGGATAACGCCTCCCTCCCCCCCAACATCCCATCTGCCCGTGCAGAGACTCACCAGTTCCAGCCATGGCACAATGCAGCTGCTATGGAAATAGTGATTGCACGGAAGTTGCCGGACCTGCTCCGCCATGGTGTAGTCTTCTTTGCACACGGGACACTCCAAACCCGTATCTGTGGGAAGGTGGTGGTGGGGGGAAATGTTAGTGCCAGCGGCCAGAGGGAGGAGGTTTCAAAAGCAAAAAGAGATCAACGGAAAAGGGAAACGTTTTGGGGGGATCGAGGCATTTAAGCAGAGCAAGGATGGTGCCGGAAGGATGCCAGCTGCTAAAGAGACGAAAGCAAAAGTTCATTTATTTATTTTATTTATTAATTCAATTTGTATGCCGCCCCTCTCCGAAGACTCAGGGCGGCAGTTGGTGAGAAGCAGAGGGAACAATGTGGCTTTGGAGTTGTAACTCCCAGGAAAAGCAAAGAGACAGAAAAGCATCCCAAAAGAAAAAAAAAAGATACGGAAAGGAAAAGGATCCTGTGGCTCAGGCCGCCACAGGCACCACCAACATAAGTGACATCGAACTGGCCATGCTCATCCTGCCCCCCCCCCCCCGCAAGCTCAAACACAAGCCTGGTGCAGCTCTCAATGAAATTGAATTTGACACCCCTGCTTAAGACCCCTCCCAGAAAATGACTGGTGTGTTCTATTGTATGCTGGTGGGATGAAAAAGAAAAGAAAGAGAGAGAGAAAATAAAAGAGGGGAGGGGAGGAGAGGGAAGAAGGACAGAGGAAAGGAAGGGAAGGAAAAGGAAAGGAAAGGGGAGAGGAGAAGAGAGGAAAGGAAGGGAGAGGAGAGGAAAGGAGAGAGGAGAGGAAAGGAAAGCGGAGAAGAGGAGAGGGGAGAGGAAAGAGGAGAGGAAAGGAAAGAGGAGAGGAAAGGAAAAGAGGGGAGAGGAAAGGAGAGGAAAAGAAAGAGGAGAGGAAAGAGGAAAGGAAAGGAAAGGAAAGGAAAGGAAAGGAAAGGGAGCCTGAGTGGCGCAGCAGACTAATGCTACTGTTAAAGATAGTATTTAGCTTCCAGCTGCCTGCAATTACTGCGAGTTCAATTCTCACCAGGCTCAAGGTTGACTCAGCCTTCCATCCTTTCTAAGGTAGGTAAAATGAGGACCCAGTTTGTGGGGGCAATAAGCTGACTTTGTATAAAATATACAAAAGTATGAAGGCTATTGCTTAATGCATTGTAAGCCGCCCTGAGTCTCCGGAGAAGGGCGGCATATAAATCAAAAAAATTAAAAAAGAAAGGAAAGGAAAGGAAAGGAAAGGAAAGGAAAGGAAAGGAAAGGAAAGGAAAGGCTTGCTCTGGAGAAGCCCAAAAAACTGATGAAAGCCGGAACTTACCCACTTGTTCCTGAGTGACGGTCACTGTCGGGAGGGAAGAAATTTTCTCCTTCTCCGCTGGGGGAGGCCCTGTATTTTCCAAGTGTCCCATAAGCTGCAAGAGAGGAGGTGGTGGTTACCCAAGAGGAGAGGCCTTAAGGCTGAGGTGCTGACCGTTGCAAAGTAGGTGGGAGGCACCTTTCTCTGCACCCGAAGAGGACAGGTTGGAGGGCCCCTCCCAGAACACACCTGCATGAGGATCACTTGCCAAAAGCTTTAAAAAAAAAATGCACGTTCCTTCAGAAGGCAGGAAGTCTACGGAGATTCTCAAGCCCTCCAGGTCATGGTTGTCCCAAAGTTTGAGGCCACTTGGAGGTTTATCTGTGTCCTCAGGGCCACCTGAGTAGTGCAAATGGAGTGTGGAAGGACCCATTTATCTGAGGACAAAGATAAACCTCCAAGTGGCCTCAACGGCTCTCTCAAAGGATGCAAACGACCAGCTGTCTGCAAGGAGTATCAATCCTTCCATTCTCCACCATCCAATCAGAGCTGAAGAAGCTCCTTGGATGAGAAGTGAAATGTCTTCAAAGATAAACAAGGAAGTCCAGTTGCCTCTTGAAAAAAAGCACCTTTGGTCCAGAAGGCAGAAGCTTCCAGAACTTCGGGTCTCAACAGTCAGTAGGACTCTACGGCAGCACTGCACTCAAAATCCTAAGAGGGCCTATGACCGTGATGGCGAACCTATGGCACGGGTGCAACAGGTGGCACGCGTAGCCATATCGGAGGGCACGCGAGCTCAGCTCTGGCACGCCAGTTAATTTTCGGGCCTTCTGGGCCCACTGGAAGTAGGAAAACAGGCCGTTTCCTGCCTCCGGAAGGCCTGGGGTGGTGGTGGGGAAGGCCCGTTTTTCTCTCTCCCCCCCAGCCTGCCTGCAGAGCCTTTCTAGGAGCTTGGGGAGGGCGAAAACGGCCTTCCCCACCCCACCCATCCCACGGAGGCAGGGAATGGCCCGTTTGCCAACTTCCGGTGGGACCGGAAGGCCCGTTTTTTGCTCTTCCCCAGCCTCTAGAGTCTTTCTAGGAGCCTGGTGGGACCGGAAGTTGGCAAACAGGACATTTCCTGCCTCCAGAGGGCGGATTGGGGATGGCTGTTTTTGCCCTCCCCAGGCTCCTAGAAAGGCTCTGGAGCTTGGGGAGAAAAAAAATGGGCCATCGCGTGCCAGGAGTGGGGAGAGGAGGGGGGTCACGCGCATATGCGCAGGAGTGGGGCGCATACACGCCCTCCCCCCCTGCTCCTGGCATGCGATGGCAAAAAGGTTCGCCATCACAGGCCTAGGCAGCTCTTCCAGGACGTTAACCAGACAGACTCTCGTAGTAGTTCTGGCTGAACCAACGTCCCCTCACTGTTATTCCAAGCAGATCAAAACTGTACAGGTGGTCCTCGATTTACCACAGTCCACTCAGTGAACGTTCAAAAGTTACAACGGCATCGAGAAATGTGACTGACGACCATTTTTCACACTTATGACCCACTGCAGGGTCATCTGATTAACATTCGGAGGCTTGACAACCGACTCACATTTGTGACGGTCGCAGTGTCCTCCCCCCCGGGGGGGGGTAGTCACGTGATCCCCTTTTATGACCTTCTGACAAGCAAAGTTAGTGGGGATGGGGAGGCCAGATTCACTTAACAACTGTGTGACTAATTTAAGGACCGCAGTGATTGGCTTCAATTTGGCAAGAAAAGTCCAAAAAAAAAAAAAACCCAGGACAAAATTCACTTAACGAATTTCTCACTTAGACAAATATGGGCTCAATTGTGGTCGTTAAGTCGAGGACTAGCTGTATTTCAGAGGAATTTGACTGGCGGCCATCTTTTTAAGACCTGATCTTAAAAAACCTGCGACGACACAGATCGCCTTCAAGGACGACGTTAAACCAGAATGGTTTCAGTTAGTTGAATAATCAGAGTGGCTCAATTGTCACACAATGATGCCAAGCCCAAGTAGGTGGATCTGTATATCATGCCAAATTAGAAATCAACATTGTGTGCCAGCGTCAAGTTTCGATCAGGCCACTTGTTTCAGTATCTGCATTCACACAACCTACTTATCCGGCTCATGAACTAGTCCACAACGTGTATAGCTTTGTTAGCTTCACCTTAACTACCCTGTTTCCCCGAAAATAAGACCTCCCCGGATAATAAGCCCAATCAGGCTTTTGAGCGCATGTGCTAAAATAAGCCCCCCGCCGAAAATAAGCCCTCCTCGAAAATATCTAAACTGCATGTTCAGCCGGTCCCTGCCGTTTCCTCTGGTTAGGGAGACAGAGCTGGAAATCAGGTAAGACGGCAAGAGGATCCCCGTCTTGCTTCACGCGCCCCAAAATAGTAAGATCTTCCCGAAAATAAGGCCAAGTGCTTATTTCAGGGTTCAAAAAAATATAAGACAGGGTCTTATTTTCGGTGAAACACAGTAGGTGTGTTTTATTTTGTGTCTGTATGTGTGCGCATGTTTGTATACCCATGGCTTAGCACAGTGATGGGTAACCTTTTTGCCATTGTGTGCCAGGAGGGAGGGGCGGGGGAGGTCGCATGCGTGCTTGCCCACACCCATAATTTGATGCGCCCCGTCCCCGCGGCTCCCCGTTACTGGCACGCGATGGCCCGGTAGATCCATTTTACTCCCTCATCTGCCTCCAGAGCCTTTCTTGGAGCCTGGGGAGGGCAAAAACAGCCTCCCCTCCCCCCACCCGGAAGCCCTCCGCAGGCCAGAAACAGTCCATTTGCTAACTTCTGGTGGGACCGGAAGGCCCGTTTTTTGCTGTCCCCAGCCTCCCGAGCCGCTCTAGGAGTCTGGGGAGGGTGAAAACGGCCTCCCCCACTCCCCCGGAGGTGAAAAAACGGCCCGTTTGCCAACTTCGGGACCGGAAGTTGGTGCTGGAAGCTGAAACTGGCCTGTTTTTTGGCCATTTTCCAGGCTGTTTTTCGGCTTTTTTTCGGCACTTTTTGGCCTGAAAAATAGCCTGGAAAACGGTCTGGTTTTTTTTGGCTGTTTTCTGGGCTGTTTTCAGGCCGTTTTCCGGCGAGCAGCTGGTGACGGCACGCATGCCCACAGACAGGGCTCTGCCATAGGTTCGCCATCACGGATCTAGCCTGTGTGCTAGTCGGTGTGAGTCTGCTTTCGGCGCTGAGCTCCAAATGACGCAGGTCCCCTTTTGCAATGGCCAGCGAGAGAGACGGGCCGGCTGAGGGGATGTGGACAAACAAAAGGGAGACCGTGTGGCAAGGGAAGAGAAGGCCCAGCACTGCCCCAGGTGTCAGGACAGGTGCCCCACAGGTGTCCCTGCCGGAGGAGAAGGGCAGCTTTGCCCGGGGCCCGCTGGCCGGTGCCTTTACCTGGGTCAAGACAGCATCGAGGCCGTTCTGGTCCCACGCGTAGTCCCCAAAGCTAGAGTGCAGCCTGCCCTGCATGCCTCCCCTGGAGGGAGTGAAAGAAAAGGGAGCTCAACGGAGGGGCCTGGGGGAAAGAGCTGCTTTCCCTCCCTCAGCTTACAAGCCCCATATGGTGGACAAGGAACTTCCAGCCCTCTTGGCTGCCACCCCCTCCCCCGGCAAGCCGTCATTTTCTGCAACTCCTAGTCAGGAAAACGACACTAGGAGAAGAAGTTCCGGGTCCGAGGAGGAACTGCAATGGTCAGCACAATTCTCCAAGGATAACTAGGATGCAGGAGTTGTGGAAATAGGGGAGGTTGGCCACTTTCAAAGCCAGGGCTGGAGCAGGACCAAAGACCCGGAGATGAAGAGGAAGGGGAATCGTCTGGCTGAAATTCAAGCCATCTTCCCTCAAACAAGCTTCCAGACCTCCGTTCTGGGTCTACGACTATGCGCCATGGCCAACTCGCCGCAGCCAACTCATCAAAGGACAACTCACGCTAATATCTAAAAAACAGCGAGCAGAATCATGAAAGAAAGGATGCCGAAGGAGGGACAAAATGAAATCTTCATCATTTAACAACCCCATAATCCCTTGCGAGGTGGAGTCTGGGCAACTGAATGGAGCTAGCAGAGTATTTACTGGCCGGACGCCCTTCATGTCGCCAATGCAGAGTTTTGTTCAGCAGATATAGTCTCATCATTCCCAGAGAGAGAAATATCTGCCTCTACCTAGGATCGAACCCACAGCCTCCTGATTGTGAGGCGAGAGCTCCACTTCTAGGCCACCGCAGCACTCCAGGGACAAAGTGAAATGCGAATGACAAAAATTAAAATATTTTTTTTTAAAAATATTGTTAAATAATTGAATTGTTGAATTGTCTCGCAGAGAGTTATTCCTGTGGTGAGTTGGCTGTGGAATTGGCTGTGGCGAGTTGGCCGATTCTGCAAAGCCACTCCTGGAACGGGACCGAAGACCCGGAGACGAAGAGGTGGGGGAAATTACCTGCCTGAGATTCAAAGCATCTTCCCTCTTGAAGCTTCCAGTCCTCCCTTCCTAGGGTCGGAGCCGAGAAGCGGCTTGAACAGGTCCCCACCCGATTAGAGTCCCAGAGCAACCTCAACTTCACATATTCACCCCACGCCTAAATCTAAGCGCTGAAGGGCACACAATTGTCGCCAGGAGTTAGACGTCACTCACCAGGAGAAAGATGGAGGCGGCGATCCAGGAACTGCTGAATTTGCAAAGAAGCCAGCGAAGATCTGCTGAATTATTCTGCTCCGGGGGGGGGGGTGATTTATCAGGTGGAAATAACAGAGGAAAAAGTCACAGGTAAGAAAGGAGCAGCTGTATTCAGGGAGGTTGCTACCTGGCCGAGAGGAAGCCCATCTGCTGATACCACAAAGATGTTTTTTGGCTGTTATGGCCCGCCAGCGGAGCTGGCAGCAGATTCGGACAGTGAGGAGGTTGGGGAGGAACATGGGCCAGTCCTGGAGCCTGGGGAGGGCTCTGACGAGGGCTCTGCGTCGGAGGCAGAGGGGGCCAGGGCCATCTAACAGTTATCAGCTGCCTTCGGAGTCAGGTATCAGTGAGGCAGAAGAAGAGCTGGAGCCTGTTCCCAGTGTGCGCATGCGCAGAGTTGCCAGACGAAGGGAACAGCTAAAGAACAAGGGTCGACTCAGGAGTAAAGCCACAGCTGGACGGTGAATGGCCCCTCCCAGAGGGAATAAAAGAGGAGCGAAAGGGGAGTGGAGTTTGCAGGAGACAATTAGTTTGCTTAATTGGTTCGTGACTCCTTGCCAAGTTTTGAAGATATCGGCCTGGCAGCTCTCCAAGCCAGATAAGGTCTGTGACTGTAAATTCTCCCTTGAAAGACTTTGCTGGATGTGAATGAGAGGAATTCACAGTCACTTAATAAAAAGGGTTTTTTTTGTCGGGACAAGGAGTCTATGTCGTGGTTTGGGGAAGTTTAGGTCAGAACGAACAAGTTCATCTTAAGAGATTCAGGAAGCAATACCCCCTCTCTGGGCAAAGGGCACGACGACTAATATTGGTTGTACAATGCTGAGCAGGCTGTCCGAGCCCAGGTAGGATCATTATGAAAACTACAGGTTGTTCTCAACTTACAACGGTTCATTTAGTGACCGTTCAAAGTCACAACAGCACTAAAAAGGGGCTTAGGACCACTTCCCACCGTTAAAACCTCCGCAGCAATCCCCACGGTCACGTGATTCAAAATTCAGGGAGTTGGCAACTGGTTCATATTTATGACGGCTGCAGTGTCCCCAGGGTCACGTGATCCCCTTTTTTGCGACCTTTTGCTTGAGTAGGGGGGCTGGACTAGAAAGACCTCCAAGGTCCCTTCCGGCTCATTCGTTCTAAAACAGACCTTCTGGGAAGCAAGTCAATGGGTGTTCTGCCACACCTACGGACTCCAAAGAACGCAACACACACAAAATCTGTACAAACCTTAGTTTTACTAAATTAAATCGGGTTTTTTTCCCCAAACAAAGGCTGTTAATGAACTTTCTTAACAGCCTACAAGAATCCAAAGAATAGATAATCGTAATCTTACTATGGTTGGCAGAAAGCCCAGAAGCAATTTGCAGAGAACTAAGATCCAGACGCGAAGGAGAGTGAACGAAGTTGTTCCCTGCAAATTGCCTCAGTCGTTGTCCGTCCTTAAATAGGCTAAGGGAGTGGCCAATTAACCCCAAGTCTTACTCTCGAGGAGACTTCCTCCTGAGGAGCCACTCCTGCCTTTTGGCCACTCTGCGCACCCGTGCATCGAGAAGAGGCTCCTCCTCTTCTTCCTCTTCACTTATGGGAGCTTCTGGAGGTTCTGAAGGCCCTGGCTGAATCCCCGCCTCTGGCACCACAACTTCTCCAGCCTCCTCACTGTCCGACTCGGGTGCCAGCTGCACAGGCTGCTGGCGCAGCACCACACCAGCCTCCTCGCTGTCTGAATCAGCCACCAGCCGCACAGGCTGCGTACAGGCCACAACCCTGGGGAAGCCAGATTCACTTAACAAAACCGTGTTACTAATTGAACAACGGCAGTGATTCACTTAACAAATGTGGTTGAGAAAAGTCGTCAAACGGGTTTCAAAATTCACTTCACGAATGTTTCACTTAGCAATGTTGGGCTCAATAAATGGCCATTAAGTTGAGGACTCCCTCCACTGGCCCTTGTTTTTACCTTCGCTCGGGGAAATAACCCCCTTTCTTTAACAAGCTGGACAGACCCCTCTCTCTTCTGCACAGAGAGCTGGACTCGCCCCTTCGGTTCTTACCCTTCAATGGCCGGCGACCGATCTGGCCGTGTGCTGAGGCGGGGCCGATACCTCCGGGCCATGGGCAGTCGCGGGGGTCGGCTTGGTCCCCAAAGGTCCGCATGGGCTTGGTGGCCCCTCTCGTTGTCCCTGCCGTTGTGGTCCAGAGAGCTGCTCAGGAATGGAAAGACCATGGAACGATCCAGCTGGTCCCAGAACTGAGGGAAGGGAGACGGAAAGTTTAGGAAAAGAGTCGGAACTGGCGTAGAGGCACAACGAAAACTCCGCCCGAGGGGAAAGCACGTTTTTCTTTTACCAGAAAGCAATTTTTATACAGGTAAGTTCGTTTAGCGACCCTCCAAAGTTACGACGGCACTGAAAAAAGTGACCAATGACCGTTTTTCACAGTAACCACCGCTGCAGCATCCCCCAAGTGATCAAAATTCAGGCCCTTGACAATGGACTCGTATTTATGACGGTCGCAGTGTCCCAGGCTCACGTGATCCCCTTTTGCAACTTTCCGATGAGCAAAGTCAACGGGGGAATCCAGATTCACTTAACAACCGGGTGGCTAATTTATCAACAGCAGGGATTTACTTAAGAAATGTGGGCAGAAAAGTCACAAAATGGAGCAGAACCCACTTAACGAATTTCTCACTTAACCACATAAGTGTGTTGTTGTGGTTGTAAGACAAGGACTATCTGTACCTGTCCTGTTGGTCCCTCAACTTGTCAGAGAGCTCTTTGTGCAGCCATGCTGCTCCTGCCTAGAGTCTCTTGTTTTTCTTTCTCTGTGGTATTGTTTTCGTTTGGGCTTTTATTATCTTATTTTTCAGAGTATCCCAAGCATCCTGTATTGTTTTTCTCTCTATGTTTTCCATCCACGGAATCCTTCCTAGGCACTCTCTTAGCTTGAAGTCGGCTCCCTTAAAGGCTAAAATACTAGTTACTTTTGCCTGCATTATGGTGAATTCTAGCGCAGGTAGTCCTTGATTTACAATAGTTCATTTAGTCATTATCTTTTAACGACCCCATAATCCCTTTGCGAGGTAGAGTCTGGGCAACTGAATGGAGCCAGCGGAGTATTTACTGGCCAGATGCCCTTCCTGTCACCAATGCGGAGTTTTGTTCAGCAGATATATTCTCATTGTGCCCAGAGAGAGAGAAATATCTGCCTCTACCTAGGATCGAACTCACAGCCTCCCGATTGTGAGGCGAGAGCTCCACCTCTAGGCCACCGCACCACACCCTACAACACTTCATTTAGTAATCGTTCAAAATTACAACGGCAATGAAAAAAGTGACCTATGACCATTTTTCACACTTATGACCTTCGTACCATCCCTATGATCGTGTGATCAAAATTCAGATGCTTGGCAGCTGGTTCATACTTACGACCGTTGTTGTGTCCCATCCTTTTCCTCAATTCGGTTGGGCGTCCTGTAGAACACAGCTTTTTCCCAAGCTAGCTAATGAGTCTGGCAGTGGTTCTTTGAGCATGGATGGAGCCAGAAGGCTGCCTCCAACGGATCGGGCCTTACTCGGCCAAGGAGCTTCCTGACTTTTCACCACATTACAAAATAAAAATAAAAATGCTGAAACTTTGGAAAAAGTGCAAAGAGGAGCGACTAAGACGATTAAGGGCCTGGAGGCTAAAACATAGGAAGAACGGTTGCAGGAATTGGGTATGTCTAATTGATTGAAAAGAAGGACTAGGGGTGACGTGATAGCAGTATTCCAGAATTTGAGGGGCTGCCACAAAGAGGAGAGGGGGTCAACTTATTTTCCAGAGCACCAGAAAGCAAGATAAGAAACAATGGATGGAAACTGATCAAGGAGAAAAGCAACCTGGAATTCAGGAGTTAACAATTGGTTAACAGTTGAGGACAATTAACCAGTGGAACAGCTTGCCACCAGAAGTTGTGAGTGCTTCAACACTGGACGTTTTAAAGAAGAGACTGGACAGCTACTTGTCTGGAATGGTGTAGGGCAGTGATGGCTAAACGTTTTGCTGTCGTGTGCCAAAAGCAGGAGGAGTGCGGGGGGGCGGGGGGTTGCGTGCGTGCGTGGCCACACCCATAATTCAATGCCCACCCATGGCCCGACCTCCTGCGTTCCCCCTGCTTTTGGCACACAATGGCAAAAAGGTTACCAGTTGGCCTGGTAGGCCTGTTTTTCACCCTCCCCAGGCACCAGAGGCTTTCTTGGTGCCTGGAGAGGGCGAAAATGGCCTTCCCCACCATCACCCCCTAGACGCCAGAAACAGCCTGTTTCCTGACTTCCGGTAGGACCGGAAGGCCCGTTTTTTGCTCTTCCCAGGCTCTAGAGGCTTTCTTGGAGTCTGGGGAGGGCGAAAACAGCCTTCCCCATCCCCCTGGAGGCCCTCCGGAGGCCGGAAACGGCCCATTTCCCAACTTCCTGTGGGCCGGGAAGGCCTGAAAATCAGTTGGCCAGAGCACGCATGCGCGCTGGAGCTGAGCTAGGGCAACGCTCGCGTGCCCACAGATATGGCACCACATGCCACCTCTGGCACGCGTTCCATAGTTTCACCAACACGGGTATAGGGTCTTCTGCTTGAACAGGGGTTGGACTAGAAGACCTCCCAGGTCCCTTCCAGCTCTATTCTGATTGACTGATCCTGGCTCAACCAGACTCAAGAGTCAGCCTAAGGTGGGCTGGGAGGGCCAGGGACTTTCCCCCCTTTTGCGACCGAGACAACATGAAGCAACACGTCTGAGCCAGTTGAGTTCAAATGAAAGATGAGCTCAGGGAAAGCGGCTGGCTTGAGGTCAAGAGTGACGGCGGCTTGACACGCTGAGCCCGAGGGCTAAATTCAGAATCAACAGATGGAGGTGTGGGGGGAACCAGCTTTAAAAGAACTGCCTACACACCTAAACATCTGAATTGCTCTGAGCCAGAACTCTCAAAGGGACCAAGACATCGTAGCTTGAAATAATTATTTCAGTATGTTTATTCTGGGGGTTGGGGGGTGCTAGAGGTTGCATAGATTTATTTTAATTGGTATAATATTGGTCCATCTGACCAATAAGATCCTGAGCAACTATTTTTCGGACTATAAGACACACCTAAATTTAGAAGAGGAAAACAACAACAACAAAAAAGGTTTTGCCCTATCTTTTTTGGGCCTTTTCCAGGCTTTTTTCAGCCTGTTTTCCAGGCTTTTTTCGGCCTGTTTTCAAGGCTTTTTTCAGCCCATTTTCAAGGCTTTTTTCAGTCCGTTTTCAAGGCTTTTTTCAGCCCATTTTCAAGGCTTTTTTCAGCCCGTTTTCAAGGCTTTTTTCAGCCCGTTTTCAAGGCTTTTTTGGGGGGGGTCATTTTTGGGCCTTTTTTCAGTCCGTTTTCCGGCCTTTTTTCAGCCTGTTTTCAAGGCTTTTTTCAGCCCATTTTCAAGGCTTTTTGGGGTAGTTTTCAAGGCTTTTTGGCCAATTTTTTGAGGCTTTTTTCAGGCCATTTTTGAGGCTTATTTCGGCCGGTTTTTGGGGTTTTGGCCTGGTTTTTAGGCTTTTTTCGGCTGGTTTTTTTGGAAAAAAATGAGCCAAAAAATGGCCTCAAAACCGGGCCAAAAAAGCCCTGAAAACGGACCAAAAAAAAAAAAAGCCTCAAAAACAGGCTGAAAAAGCTTCAAAAACAGGTCAAAAAAAGTCCTGAAAATGGGCCAAAAAAGCCTCGAAAATGGGCCCAAAAATGCCTGAAAAAAGGGCTGAAAACAGGGCGTGCGGAGGCCAAAAAAATGGCTGGCGGGGCTTCGGCAATATTCAGTCTATAAGACGCATAGCCATTTTCGCCCCCTTTTGGGAGTCAAAAAGGTGCGTCTTATAGTCCGAATGACCGCTGTAGCATCCCCACCGTCACAGGATCAAAATTCAAATACTTGGCAACTGGTTCCTATTTATGACGGTGTTTCCCAGAGTCATGTGATGCCCTTTTGCGACCTTTTGACCAGCCATGGTGAAGCTAGATTCACTTAACCACCATGCTACTAACTTATCAACTGCAGTGATTCACTTAACGACGGTGGCAAGGAAGGTCGTAAAATGGAGGCAAAAACCCACTGTACCAATGTCTCACTTAGCAACGGAAATTTTGGGCTCCATTGTGGTTGTAAGTCGAGGACTACCTGTTGGCAGCCACATCAAGAGTGTTGACCACTCAAGTGGGCCCAAGAGCCTTCCAGATCCGTCCGAGAGGATTGTAATAGATATTTTAAATAACAGCTTCAAAAGGCGGAATTCAAGAGGACACGGAAGGAGGCTCTGCGTGAGTCAGAGCAGCCTGTCAAAGATAGCATCAGGCCACGCAAGCAATCCCCAAGCACAGCAGGAGAAGCATCCAAGGACTAATTATAACGTTCAGACCAAAGCGGCTGCGTGAGCTCAGGCCGCTAATTATAATATAATTATCATAGATGTGGGCATGGACAGAATTCTGTAGTTATTTCTTTCTTCTGTCATGGATATGTCAGGTATACTGGAGGCGGTAACCCTTTGAGAGCTGGACGCAACGGAATTTCATTTTATGGTATGCTGATTATTGTACAAAGTAATAATAAAGTTATTATTCTATTCTATTCTATTCTAAATTTTACATTCTATTCTATTTTTTTAAGTTCTATTCTATATTTTACATTCTATTCTATATTATTCTACTCTATATTTTGCATTTTATTCTATATTTTCTATTCTATTCTATATTTGACACTTTATTCTATTGTATTTTTTACATTTATTCTATATTTTCTAGTTTGTATACTATTCTATATTTAACATTCTATTCTATTCTATTTTTTATGTTCTATTCTATATTTTACATTCTATTCTTTATTATTCTATTCTATATTTTGCATTTTATTCTATATTTTCTATTTTGTATTCTATTCTATATTTAACATTTTATTCTATTCTATATTTTACATTCTATTCTTTATTATTCTATTCTATATTTTGCATTTTATTCTATATTTTCTATTTTCTATTCTATATTTAACACTTTATTCTGTTCTATTTTTTACATTTTCTATTCTATTATTCTATTCTATTCTATATTTTACATTCTATTCTATATTTTACATTTTATTCTATATTTTCTATTTTGTATTCTATTTTATATTTAACATTTTATTCTATTCTATATTTTACATTCTATTCTAGTCTAGTCTAGTCTACTATTCTATTCTATTCTGCGTTCTAATTCTGCGTTCTAATTCTATTCTATTATTCTATTCTATTCTATTCTATTCTATTCTATTCTATTCTATTCTATTCTATTCTATTCTATTCTATTCTATTCTTTGCCAGCACATCTTCACAACCCTCTAAACCCCGGTGAAGAGACTCAGCTTACTGAATTAACCCCATTGCCTGGGTTCTCAAAACACAGGAAGCATCGATTGGTTCGTGCCACACATAAAGCCACCGACCAGCCAGCCAGCCACCCACCTGTGCACCCTACGGGGGTCTGCAAACTCAGCCTCCAAAGAGAGGGACGAGCCCAGCCTGGAGACAGGCAGCCTCTATCCATGCAGGACGACTGCCTCACACAGCAGCAGAGGCCAGGATAGGACGCTTACCTCCTGCTGAAGCATGTGTCACACCTGGCTGGTTTGGGGGGTCCCTGCCAGGCTTGGCCCCAAAACAGGTGGGAGGGCCAGCAATGCCCTGGCTGAGGGGTAGCGGGAGGCAGACGGGCAGCTGAGATGGTCGGGAAAGCTCCGAATAGCTTCCCTCTTCCAGCGTCTGCCCACTCAAAGGCTTGTCTCACACAACAGCATCTTGGGGTATCCAGTCACCCATCTAAATATAAAGTGTCTTGGATCCAATGCTATACTTGGTCTGACTTACAACATGTTTGCAAAGCCTAAGAGTCAGCCGCTTCTTTGCTTGAAGATGCTACTCGTACGCTCGGCTTTTGCTAAAAATCTATATATATAAAAGCGAAATACCACTCACGCATCATCACAAAATCTCCAGAACCGTAAAGCCTACAAAACTTGAAATTTGCCACATACGTTCCTCTTGGCTTCTAGGTGCTCGCTAAGAAAGGATTTTTCGAAATGACCATCAGAGCATTAGTATTTCCTATATTATGATGAACAGGCTCTGATGCTAAGGAGTTCTACTCCCCCCCTCCCCACCTGAAAAGAAATCTGTTCCAAATGCAAAACACAAGCAGAGGAGAGGAGTTTCTGTTTCTGTTTTACTTTCACAACAGCAACCAGGGGATAGGATAGGGGAGGCTTCTGTGGGGCTTTTGCTGTAGACTGTTTTTTTTGCTGGGAAACCAGATGTAAACATTGGTTTCTGGCCCAATCATTGTAAATCATGGTCATGTGACGGCAGGACCCTCTAAAAATCTGTAAATGTGGACCGGTTCCGAGCACCCATTGTCACCGGAACTTCAAAACCAGAGTAAGTCCCTTTTGAAGGCCTCTATCATAACTTTTAATAGTCACTAAACAACCCATCATGTTGAATAGAATAGAATAACAGAGTTGGAAGGGACCTTCGAGGTCTTCCAGTCCAACCCCCTGCTTAGGCAGGATACCCTACACCACTTCAGACCAATGGTTATCCAATCTCTTCTTTAAAAAATCCAGTGTTGGAGCATTTACGACTTCTGGAGGCAAGTTGTTCCACTGATTAATTGTCCTAACTGTCTGGAATTTTCTTGTTGGTTCCTTCTCTCCTTGATTAGTTTCCACCCATTACTTCTTGTCCTACTCTCAGGTGCTTTGGAGAATAGCTTGACTCCCTCTTCTTTCTGGCAGCCCCTGAGATATTGGAAGACTGCTATCATGTCTCCCCTTGTCCTTCTTTTCATTAAATAAGACATATCCAGTTTCTGCAACCATTCTTTATATATTTAAACCTCCAGTTCCCTAATCTTCTTTGTTGCTCTTCTCTGCACTTTTTCTAGAGTCTCCACATCTTTTTTACATCGTGGCGAGCAAAACTGGATGCCGGATTCCAAGTGTGGCCTTACCAAGGCATAATAAAGTGGTATGAACACTTCCCGTGATCTTGATTCTATCCCTCTGTTGATGCAGCCTACAACTGTGTTGGTTTTTTTGGCAGCTGCTGCACATGGCTGGCTCATATCACGAGCATTATCAGTATTTGTTGACTGGTTTATTGAGGAAAATGATCCAAAGTTTTATCTAGTTTTTTTAAGCATCCCACTGAGGGTTATACTTCCTCAACTGTCCAACAGGGTTCTTTTCACACCCGTGCCTTTTTCAAACTAGGGGTCCCCCTGAAATCTACGTCCCCTAAAAAGAGCCACACCCCAAACCAGACCAAAGTAGTTCAAGGAGGGGGGAGAGAGATAGACAGAGAAGGACCCCTCCCTGAAACAGCTGTAGAAAGCTGAAGAAAGAAAAAAAAAAGAGAGAACAGGAAAACTCACCTCTGCAAATGGGGTGGAAGGACTTTCATCGTTGCCGCTGCTGTTGCCTTCTAAAAAACTAGAGAGAGAGAGAAAAAAAAAATAGGTTGGGGAAGAACACTGGGACTTAAAAGGATTTCCAACGTTACCTTGGCAACATTTAAGATAGGTGGACTTCAACTCCCAGAAATTCCCACCTTCCACGTCACCAACTTACCAGGGAACAAACTAATAGGGGGGTCTAGGATACCTCGCCAAGGCCAACTCACCGCAGGATGGGAGTTAGACTAATATCGTTAGAAACGGTGGAAGAAAATCGTGAAAGAAAGGATGCCAAAGGAGGGACAGAATGAAAGGTGTATTTCTCGGACTGTAAGACGCACTTCGTCTCCCAAAAGGGGGTGAAAATGTCTGTGTGTCTTATAGATCGAATATTGCCGAAGCCCCGCACACCCGCCGGCCGTTTTTATAGTTTCCGCACACCCCGTTTTCAGGCCTTTCTTTGGCCTTTTTCAGGGCTTTTTTCAGCCTGTTTTCAGGGCTTTTTTCAGCCCGTTTTTCCAGCTTGTTTCAGCCCGTTTTTTGGAAAAAAACAGGCAGAACAAAGCCTTGAAAATGGGCCAAAAAAGCCTCGAAAATGAGCTGAAAAAAGCCTCAAAAACGGGCCGAAAAAAGCCTCAAAAACGATCCAAAAAAAGCCTCAAAAATGGGCCAAAAAAGCCTCAAAAACGATCCAAAAAAAGCCTCAAAAAACGGGTCAAAAAAGCCTCAAAAATGGGCCAAAAAAGCCTCAAAAATGATCCAAAAAAAGCCTCAAAAACGGGCCAAAAAAGCCTCAAAAACAAACTGAAAAAACCTCAAAAACGGGCCGAAAAAAGTCTCAAAAACAAGGCGAAAAAAGCCTCAAAAATGGGCTGAAAAAAGCCTAGAAAACGGACCAAAATAAGCCTTGAAAATGGGCCAAAAAAAGCCTCGAAACTGGGCCAAAAAAAGCCTCGAAAATGGGGCGCGCAGAGGCCAAAACCTTTTTTGTTTTGTTTTGTTTTCCTCTTCTAAATTCAGGTGCATCTTGTAGTCCAAAACATACTGTAATGTTTAAATAATTAAACTGAATTGTCGAATTGTCCCTGCAGTGGGTTGTCCCATTCCGACCTGATACGAGGTCTCTCCCCCCAACCCAAAAAGGAAACTTTTTCATGGAAGATCCGTATGGGGCAAGAGGAACTCCAGAAGCCCCTCAGAGCCTTTTCTCAAGAGGCAAGTGGACTCCATTTAGTGACCGTTCAAAGTTGCATCACGGACAAAGGGACGTATGGCCACTTTTCACACTTACGACCACTGCAGCATCCCCCATGGTCAGAGGCTTGGCAACAGACTCCCATTTTATGACAGTTGCCGTGTCCAGGGGTCATGTCATCCCTTTTTGCGACCTTCTGACCAGCAAAGTCGATGGGGAAGCCAGATTCACTTAACAACCGTGTTACTAAATGAACAACTGCGGCGATTCACTTAGCCACGGAAAGTCATAAATCGAAGCAACATTCACTTAGCAAAGTGTTTCGCTTAGCAACAAAAAAGTTTGGGCTCAAATGTGGCCGTAAGCCACGGACTACC
This sequence comes from Pituophis catenifer annectens, assembly GCF_029215685.1. Taxonomy (NCBI): domain Eukaryota; kingdom Metazoa; phylum Chordata; class Lepidosauria; order Squamata; family Colubridae; genus Pituophis; species Pituophis catenifer. The sequence continues at coordinate 26,399,756 of NW_027256890.1, forward strand.
TGTTCCTGGATTTCAACTCCCAGAATTGCACATATTTTAAATTTGCCGAGGTTGAAAAACACCCTTCAAAAGAAGAGGAGAGGATATATATATATATATAAAAGGACATCTTGTTGTTGCTTATCAGGAAATGGAAGATACCTGGAATCATCTGTTACTTCTTCAATAAAGCCAGATTCACATCGGGGACATGTGTATTCCTGCCAAGAAAGAAAGAAAGAAAGAAACGGGGCCATAAGATTTCAGCCGATAATAACCACGTGTCACCCATCCCACTTAGTTTTAATTAGCAAAGAAAGACTCCTGGTTCATTTCTTTTTCCAAGAGTATCCTTCACGGAGAACAAAGCAGGTACAGATTTTAGAGCAAGGCAAAATCTGTCGGCTTGGCCTGAAAAAGATGCAATTAATAGCCACAGCAATAGCTTCACCGTGAATTGGAATGGAATGGAATGGAATAGAATGTAGAATATAATAGAATTAGAATGAATAGGAATAGGATAGAATAATAAATATGGAATAGAATAGAACAGAACAGAACAGAATAGAGAATGTAAAATAAAACATGGAATAACTATAGAATAAAATATAGAATAAAATGTAGAGTAGAACATAGAATATAGAATAGAATAGAATAGAATGGAATAGAATAGAAAATAGGAATAGAATTGTATAGAATGTAAAATAGAGAATAGAATATATAGAATGTAAAATAGAGAATAGAATATATAGAATGTAAAATAGAGAATAGAATAGTAGAATAAGAATAGAATAAAATAGAATAGCAAGAGCACTTAGATTTATATACCACTTTATAGCCCTCTCTGAGCGGTTTACAGAGCCGGCCTCTTGCCCACAACAATCTGGGTCCTCATTTTACCGACCTCGGAAGGATGGAAGTCTGAGTCAACCTTGAGCCGGTCAGGATCGAACTGCTGGCAGTGAGCAGAGTTTAGCCTGCAATCCTGCATTCTAATCGTTGCACCACCACAGAATTAAGTTCCCCTTTTCCCTGGCCACCTCCCTGTTACCATTCAACGTCCAATTAAAAAGTGCTCAGGTTATTTTGGAAACAGACCGTGTTCGAGCATTTCCCATGTCCGCAGTCCTTGACACAACGGACGGAAAAGCCACCGATACGAGTTCCCCCACTCCAACGCTCAATCGAATACGTCGAACTACAATGCCTGTTAAATGCTGTCGTGATATCCAACAAACACAGAGATTATCGTATTGGGGGAGGCTGACCATCCAGCAAGGGACAAGTGGACAATTTGTTAGTCTACTTGTTCTCTTGATGGGAAAACCTCCGTGGTAGTCCTTGTCTTACAACTGTCCATCTGACCAATAAAATTCAGAGCAACTAACAAGAACTGAAATACAACACAATAAACGTATATATTTATATATATATACAGAGAGAGATATAGAGATATATAGATATATATAAAAATTTTAATTCTTTTAAAATTTTAAAATCTTAAGTTCCGGAGTTCACAGTATGTCTGCTTCTTTTTTTACTAATATACCTGGAACTTGTATTTTTAGAATTGTTTGTAATATATACGTTTTATATATATATATATATAAAGAGCCCAGTTCTCATCTGACTAGCACAAAGTGGCCTCCACCCTTCCCGTACAGCTTGAGTATAGATAGTCCTTGATTTACGGCAGTTCATTTAGTGACCGTTCAAAGTTGCAACGGCACTGAAAAAAGACAGTTTTCACACGTTTCGACCGTTACGGCCTTCCCTGTGGGGTCACGGGAATCAAAATTCAGACGCTCAGCAACTGACTCATATTTATGACGGTTGTGGTGTGCCTAGGATCACGGGATCCTCTTTTGTGACCTTCGGACCAGCAATGTTGATATGGGGAAAGAAGCCAGATTCGCTTAGCGACTGCGTGACTAATAACTGCAGCGATTCTTTGAACAAATGCGGCGAGATTAAAATCGTAAGACGGGACAAAACTCTCAGTTGTCTCGCTCAGCAACATAAATTCTGGGCTCAATTGTGGTCGTACGTCGAGGATTACCTGTATCATGACAGGGCTTGCAAAATATTGTCAAATATGTGCTTTGTGGTCTGATGGCTTCCAACAAGCCAGGTCTTACATTAGTCGGTTGCTTGAACTAGGTCATCAGATTAAACCAGCATATACCTTAGCTGCTAGGGCCCTGGGAGTGACCTGTTCTCTACCATCTCAGAATGTGGGACATGCAATAATCCTACGTACTACAAGACAGCCAGATTCCAATTAAATGTTTTTAAAAATCCTGCCTAAACGGGGAGAATTCTACGTATACATTTCCAAGCACAGACTAGACCAGCAAAGCTGGCTGAGGAATTCTGGGAGTTGAAGTCCACAAGTGTCGTGGCCCATTAGCGCCCTGTGTGGATTGTAGCTGATTCAGACAGCGAGGAGGCTGGTGTGGCGCTGTGCCAGCAGTCTGTGCAGCTGGCGCTCGAGTCGGACAGTGAGGAGGCTGGAGAAGATGTAGTGCCGGAGGCAGGGATTCAGCCAGGGCCTTCAGAACCTCCAGAAGCTCCCATAAGTGAAGAGGACGAAGAGGAGGAGCCTCTTCTCGATGCACGGGCACGCAGAGCTGCCAAAAGGCAGGAGTGGCTCCTCAGGAGGAGGTCTCCTCGAGAGTAAGGCTTGGGGCTAATTGGCCACTCCCCTAGCCTATTTAAGGAAGAACACCACTTGCAGCAAGCTGTAGGGAACAACTTTAGTTCACTCTCCTTCGCGTCTGGATTCTCTGCAAAATTGTTTCTGGGCTTTCTGCCAACTCTAGTAAGACTGTGATTACCTTATCTCAGAATTCTGGTAGGCTGTTGAGACAGTTTATTAACAGCCTTTGGTTGATAAAGACTAAGTTATTTGAGTAAAATAAGCTTTGTATAGAGTTTGTGTGTGCTGCGTTCTTTGGGGTCCGTAGCTGGGGCAGAACAAGACTTAAAGTTGCCAAGGTTGAGAAAGGCTGGATTAGACAATAATTTAATGGGATGCTTTTAAATTAAGAGTCTTGCATTGAATAGGGCTGCAGGGTCAGCCTTCCATGGTTTTAATTCTGTACCATTTTGGACAAAGGGCTGCCAGTCTCTTCTTAAAAACCTCCAGTGTTGGGAGCACCCACAACTTCTGGTGGCAAGCTGTTCCAAGCTAAATGTAATTTTCAAGAACCACCTCTCGCTATGCCCGAAAAGATTTCGATCAGTGTTTGTGCCACCTACTCTAACATATGCCAGCAAAACCTGGACAGTAACCTCACCACCGACACAAAAACTACGAGTGGCACAAAGACCATGGGAAGACAAGATAAGAAAACCTGCAGGTGGATTAGATAACAAACGAAAGTACAGGATGCCATCAAGAGAGTAAAAGAAATGAAACGGTCCCATAACAAGAAGAACCGATGGCAGGGGGGAACCAAGGCCGTCGTAGAATGGATCCCACAGGATCAAAAGCGTCCACCAAAGAGACCTAAAGCAAGAGGGATCGATGACATCAGCAAGTAGGGTGGAGCCAATTGGCAAAGAAAAGCCCAGGAACTCTATTGGTTGGAAATATGCAGAAGAGGCCTTGAACCAGCATTGGATAGACCAGGGTTCTGCAATCTTAAACACTCAAAGAGCCATTTGGGCCCGTTTCCCACAGAAAAGAAAACACTGGGAGTCACAAAAACCCTTCCCGTGCCTGACTATTTCTTGAGCGGCCACAAAATTAGCATAGGTAGTCGAATTAAACGTTCTGTTTTCTTCTGATTTCTTCTTCTTGGATTTATCCATGGTTGGCCTACCAGGGGTTGAAAAGATCAATAAATCACGTGTCAGCGGGTGTCGTACATTGGCGGTTTTGACGCCTATTTTGAGTGACAAGGAGCCGCAGCACAGAGGTGAAAGAGCCACAAGGTTGCTGACCTCTGGGATAGACCATGCCTAGAATGGGGATGATGATTATCCATACTCAATTCCTTCAATTGTACTTCAAAAGGGCCTGGTGGCTCAGCAGACTAAAAGCATTGTGATTAACACCAGCTGTCTGCAATTACCGTAAGTTCGAATCTCGCCAGGCTCAAGGTTGACTCAGCCTTCCATCCTTTCTAAGGTAGGTAAATTGGGGACCCAGTTTGTGGGGGCAATAAGCTGACTTTGTATAATTATATACAAAAGTATGAAGGCTATTGCTTAGCGCATTGGAAGAGGCCCTGAGTCTCCGGAGAAGGGCGGCATATAAATCAAATTTAAAAAAAAAAAATTGTACTTCAAGACTGGTTTTTCAAGAAGAGACGGGACAGCCGTTGGTCCAGAGTGGTATAGAGTCCCCTGCTTCAACAGGGGGTGGGACTAGAAGACCTCTAAGGTCCCTCCCAACTCTGCTACAGGTAGTCCTCAACTTAACAACAGTTCGCTTAGTGTCCGTTCAAAGCCACAATGGCCCGTTTTTTTCACCACCTTTAGCAGCATCCCCGCCATCACGCGATCAAAATTCAGGCGCTTGGCAAACGTAAACTCCCATTTAGGACGGTGGCAGCGCAACCTGGGATCACGCGATCTTCTTTTTGCAACTAAACCAAGTCAACGAGGAAGCCAGATTTCACTTAGCGACCGGGGGTAACCGATGGTGGCGATTCGCTTTAACGAACGAGGCAAGGAAAGGTCGTAAAGCAGGGCCCAAATTCAACTTAGCAGAGGTCTCGCTTAGAGCAACAGAAACGTTGGGGGGGAATGGTGGTAATAAGTCGAGGACTTACCTGTATGGAGCCTCCCTGCTCCAATGGAATAGAATAGAATACAATTCTTTATTGGACAAGGGGGTTGGACTAGATGACCTCCAAGGTCCCTTCCCACCCTCTTATTCGGCTATATGTTATCAAACTCTGCCTTTCCCAAGCTGCTGCTGCTGGTGCCTTCGGATTCCTTGGACACTCCCCTCCCCTCCAGCATCCCCACCCTCACCCCAAATCTGGGGACAACCAAGCCAAGTCAAATGAGGAAGCCAGATTTCACTTAGCGACCAACGGTGGGGATTCGTAAAGCGGGGGCCGAACTCAACTCAGAAGAGGTCTCACTTAGCAACAGAAACGTTGCCCCCCCCCCGCCCCAGTGGTCGTAAGTCGAGGACTTACCTGCACGGAGCCTTTCCTGCTTCAACAAGGGGGTCGGACTAGATGACCTCCAAGGCCCCTTCCCACCCTGTTTATTCTGCTACATGTTATAAAAACTCCGCCTTTCCCAACTGCTGCTGCTGCCTTCAGATTCCTTGGAAACCCCCCTCCCCACTCCAGCATTGCCCACCCCCGTACCCCAAATCTGGGCAAAACCAAGCCAAAATCAAACCAGGAAGCCAGATTTCACTTAGCGACCAACGGCAGGGGGGGGGATTCGCTTTAACGAACGAGGCAAGGAAAGGTCGTAAAGCGGGGCCCAAATTCAACTTAGCAGAGGTCCCCCTTAGAGCAACAGAAACGTGTGGGCGAAGGAGGGGGGGGGGGTCTGGTGGTCGTAAGTCGAGGACTTAGCTGCCTGGAGCCTTTCCTGCTTCAACAAAGGGGGGGTCGGACTAGATGACCTCTAAAGCCCCTTCCCACCCTGTTTATTCGGCTACATGTTATAAAAACTCCGCCTTTCCCAAGCTGTTGTTGCCGCCTTTGGATTCCTTGGACCACCCCCCACCCCCACCCCAAATCTGGGCAATCTGGAGGGGGGAGGGGGCGCCAAATTGGGGAAAGGGGCTTGTGCCCCCCCATCCCCACCCCCACCCAGGCCTGGGGGGGCAGCGAGCGGGATTTGGGGGAGGGGATTTCGCTGACCTCGTCGCCCCTCCCCTCGTTTTGGAAGGGGGGGTTGCAGCCTTCCCCTCCCCCCCCCACGAACCCCGGTCGCCCCTCCCCCCCAGGTCTTTCGCGAGGGGGGGTCCCTGCGCTCACCGGCAGCTTTGGGCTGACCTCGCCCTTGCAGCTGTGGCAAAAGAAGCGGTGCTGGGAGACGGCGGCCGTCGCGGCAGCCGAAGAGGCCTCCGCCATCCTCCCGCCCCGCCGAAGCCTCCGCCGGGCTTGGAAAAGCGAAACAGAGCCGCTGGGCCGACGCCGCGGACACAAGAGAGACGCGGGCCTAGAGCGGCCAGCGGCCAAAGCCGGGTGGGACGCTCTAGCCGCGCACCGCTTCCGGGCCTTGTCGACCCCTGAGTGGGAAGAGCCGAGGCCGGTGATTGGCCAGAAGGAGAGAAGGCGCTTCCGGTGAGGGGTGCTGGGGGGGGCTCCGTTGCCATGGGGACCGAGGGAAGGGCTTGAGGCCTAGGTGGAGAAACCTTCAAGAAGCGGAAAAAAAGAAGCGTGGAGGGATTTTTTTGTTTTTGTTTTCCTTCCCCCGTCTGGACGTTGAAGGTCTCCGGCTAAGGAGAGGGAAAAAAACCGAGGAGAAGGTGACTCTAAGGAATCCTCGGTTTACGGCGGTTCGTTTAGTGACCGCGTTCGAAGCGACCACGGCACTGGGGGAAAAAAAGGGACTTTTCGGACCATTTTTTCCACACTTAACGTGGTCGCGTGATCAAAATTCAGACGCTGGGCAAGTGACTCATAGTTACGACGGCTGCCGTGGCCTAGAGTCACGTGATTCCATTTTTGACGGGGGGGGGGAAGGACCGTCTGACCAGCAAAGTCAATGGGGGAAGGGAGTCAGATTCGCTTAACGACCGTGTGAGTCACTGAACAACGGCAGGGATTCACTTAACAATTGTGGCAAGGAAAGGTCGAAAAATGGGGCGAAATTCGCTTAATGTCTCACTTAGCGATGGAAATGTCAAGCTCCCCGTTGTGGCCGTAAATCGAGGACTAGCTGTAAAGGTGTGGGGGGGCTCTGTAGGGCTGGAAGAGGGGTGGGCTGTGGGTCGGATGTAGGGGGTGGCGTCCCTGGGTGGCATTTCTGATAGAAAAGGAAGGAGGAGAAAAAACATTCTCTTCCTTACTGTTAATAATTGTGTTACTTATTTTCATTTGTTTTCCATTTTGTTAATTGATAAAAATAAACTATCATCGCTTTTCTTTCTGAAAGCATTTGAAAGGATTAGAGCTGTGATGGTGAACCTATGGCACGTGTGCTGTTACCAGATGGACTTTGCGGGTGCCGGGGCGCCAGAAAATGGCCTGAAAACAGCCAAAAGAATGGCCAAAACCTGGCTGTTTTGGGGGCCAAAAACGGCCCAAAAACAGCCCTGAAAATGGCCTGAAAACAGCCTCAAAATGGCCTGAAAACAGCCCGAAAATGGCCTGAAAGCGGCCCGAAAAACGGCCAAAAACAGCCAAAAAACAGGCACGCACATGCCGGCCAGCTGGTCTTCAGGTTTCTGGCGCTCCAGCGCACGCACATGCATGCACATTTCAGTTTGGGCACTTGGTGCCAAAAAGGTTTGCCATCACTGGATTAGAGCATGTACAGAGTGTAACCTAACTCAGCTTTTGCTTAGCTGAAGCTCCATTGTAACCTAATGTGCCAACTGAAGATGTCAACCCAACACGTTCAATTTGCAGCATTTTTGCACACCTGCCTACACACTTTTGCACAGTACTGTACAGGTCAGTCCTCGACTTACAACGATCCATTTAGTGACCCTTCAGAGTTACAACGGCACTGAAAAAAAGGGAGTTATGACCGTTTTTCACACTTATCACCATTGCAGCATCCCCATGGCCACATGATTTACATTCGGATGCTTGGCAACTGGTTTTATGACAGTGTCCCAGAGTCACCTGATTCCCTTTTGTGACCTCCTAACAAGCAAAGTCAATGGGGAAGCCAGATAGAATAGAATTCCTTATTGGCCAAGTGTGATTGGACACACAAGGAATTTGTCTTTGGTGTATATGCTGTCAGTGTACATAAGGAGAATAAAATACATTCATCAAGAATAAAAAGATACAACACTTAGTGATAGTCAAGGTATCAAATTGTACTAGGAAACAAATAAAAACAATATAAATGGAAAGATACAAGCAACATGGGTATAGTCATAAGTGGGAAGAGATAGGTACTAGTAAGGATGAGAAGAATAATAGTAATACAGTCTTAGTAAATTATTTGACAGTGTGGGAATTAATTGTTAAGCAGAGTGATGGCATGGGAGAAAAAACTCTCCTTGTGTCTAGTTTTTTAGTCTGTTTTAGTCTGTTTTAATTTGTATTTATTGGGATTGTTTCATTTGATGTAAGACGCCCTGAGTCCTTCAGAGAGAGGGCGGCATATAAATCCAATAAATAATAAATAATAAATAATAATAATAATAGTTGTTCTGGTGTGCAGTGCCCGATAGTGTTGTTTTGAGGGTAGAAGTTGAAACAATTTATGTCCAGGATGTGAATGAATGAAGCCAGATTCACTTGACAATCCTGTTACTAACTTAACAACTGCAATGATTCGTTTAACAACCATGGCGAGAAAAGTTCGTAAAATGAGGCAAAACTCACTTAACAAATATCTCACTTAGCAATATAAATTTTGGGCTCAATTGTGGTCGTAACTTGAAGACTACCTGTTGTAGATAGACTTTTATGGGCCTGTACTGAAACAGTAACTTCCCCTTCTATCCCTGAGATCCAACGAAAAATCGGGGGAAATTTAGCCCAGGGTTCTACGGAATATTTGCACCAATTAGACTCTGAATGTGTAAAACCTTTCTCTTTTCAGATGCAGAGCTGGTGACATATACTGAACGGTGGAGTCTTAATTCTCGTTTTGGACCCTGAAATCCTCACTGGAGTTGTTTACTGATTTGGAGTAGCTTACACATTTTATTGCCGTCAATTATACCTACCGATATCGTTCTCCAGCAAGATGACCCAGGCCGAAATCAAACTTTGTTCTCTCCTGCTCTGTGAACATTTTGGTGAAATTGTGGAAAAGGTGGGAATGCAGCTCATCCGAATGGGCGGACAGACGTTATGGATGATTTCCCAAAACACAGGCATGTCGCTTGATCAGGTAGATTTTTTTTTTTTTTGGTATAATAACCTAGGTTAAATTAAACTCAGATTAAGTATCCATGGTTCCCGCTGATGTTCTCCCTCACGCTCATCAATCCTGAGTGGAATTAAGGATTCCAAGAGGATTCAAAAGTTGGTTTACAGTTGTTATTAGTTGCGAAGTCGTGTCCGACCCATCGCGACCCCATGGACAATGTTCCTCCAGGCCTTCCTGTCCTCTACAATCCCCTGGAGTCCATTTAAGCTCACACCGACTGCTTCAGTGACTCCATCCAGCCACCTCATTCTCTGCTCCTTCTTTTGCCCTCCATCATTCCCAGCATTCGGCTCTTCTCCAGTGAGTCCTTCCTTCTCCTTAGGTGGCCAAAGGATTTGAGTTTCCTCTTCAGGATCTTGGCCTTCTAAAGAGCAGCCAGGGTTGATCTCCTCTAGGACTGACCGGTTGGATGGCCTTGCAGTCCAAGGGACTCGCAGGAGTCTTCTCCAGCACCAGAGTTCAAAGGCCTCCATTCTTTGGCCTTCTCAGCCTTCCTTGTGGTCCAACTTTCACAGCCATCCACTGCAACTGGCAAAACCATAGCCTTGATTATACGCACTTTTGTTGGCAGGGTGATGACTCTGCTTTTTAGCAAGCTATCTAGATTTGCCATAGCTTTAGTAGCAGTCCCCAATTTTTCTGACTTTGTGGTTCAGCGGGCAGCGAGGTGGGGAGAGGGGTTGGTTCCACGCACCTGCATTTGAACAAGCGGCCGGCACATGTGCCCGCCACTCCTACAAATGGAGCTGCACACACTCACTCACCCATCACTTCCGCAGCCCAGTTCCGAACAGCCTGGTACTGGGCCACAAACCCAGGAGTAGAGGGCCCCTGCCCCCTGGTTTAGAGAACCATAGAATCGGTTAATGATTTTCGACAAGCCATTCTTTTCCTCAGCCATTCAATACAGGATTAGCTCTATTTTACTTCACATTGTATTACTTCGCAGTACAAGGCTATTATAAGGTTTTGGGAACGAAGATATTTGCAGTTCTGAGGGGAAGGACCAAAAACAAGAATTGGAAGACACCAAATCGAAAAACCGCCCTGCTAACCGCTGGGTTTATTTCCATTCGGAATATTTTGTACAATTTAAGCTTTATAGAAGACTGGTGGGGCACCCAAGGATCAGGCAGAATGGATATCTGTGGAGATTCTCAGTCATCCAGGTCCCAGAGGGTTTTTTTTTTCAAGAGGCAACTGGACTTTCTGGTTTTTTCTTTGGAGACGTTTCACTTCTCATCCAAGAAGCTTCTTCAGCTCTGACTGGATGGTGGAGAATGGAAGGATTTATGTACTCCTTGCAGACAGCTGGTCATTTGCATCCTTTGAGAGAGTCATTGAGGCCACTTGGAGGTTTCTCTGTGTCCTCGGGGTCACCTGAGTAGTGCAAATGGTTCCTGTAGTCTGCAGTTTTTTTCTGGAAATCCGTTCCTTCTCCCACACCATTCAAAGGGTGTTCATCCCAAATTGTATAGCTAAAAGTCTGTAGAGATTCTCAGTCATCCAAGTCACAATTGTCCCCAAAGGTGCTTTTTCAGGAGGCCATTGGAAAATCACCTTTGGGACAACCATGACTTGGATGACTGAGAATCTCCATAGATGTTGAAATCTTGCTGTGGGTGGCCCAGACGTGACCTGCATTTGTTCTGACCTAGGCTTCCTTAAAAAGCAGGAAGCAGAGTCTTGGTCCCGGCCAAACCCCTTTTATTTACACGACTGTGAATTCCTTTCATTCACAGTCAGCAAGGCCTGTCCAAACAGTCTTTCAGAGGAATACTTATCAACACAGACCTTATCTTGCTTGGAAAGCTGCCAGATAACTAGTTTCCATATGCAGCACAAAGCCAAACTTGGCACAGAGTCACGAACAGAACTTTGCACTCTTGAACCGACCGACCAAATAAATTGTTTCCTGCAAAAGCCCCCTCCCCATTTGCTCCTCTTTTGTTTCCTATGAGAGGGGCCAATCACCTCCAAGGGCCTTGGTAGTACAGTGGTCTAAAGCACCCTGTGTTTAAGAACAGCAATTACTGCAGGTTCGAATCTCGCCAAGGCTCAAGGTTGACTCAGCCTTCCATCCTTTCTAAGGTAGGTAAATTGAGGACCCAGATTGTGGGGGCAATAAGCTGACTTTGTATAAATATACCAAAGAATGAAGGCTATTGCTTAGCACATTGTAAGCCGCCCTGAGTCTCCAGAGCAGGGCGGCATATAAATCAAATTTTTTAAAAAAGGTGTGGCTTTACTCCCGAGTCGACCCTGCTTTCTGAGTTGTTCTTGTCTTCTGGCAGTTCTGCGCATGCGCACACTGGGAACAGGATCCAGCTGTTCCTCTGCTTCACTGCTGTTTATCTCCCTCTCTGCCTCCTACGCAGAGCCCTCGCCCGAGCTTTCCCCAGCCCCCAGGACTGGCCCACGTTCCTCCCCAACCTCCTCACTGTCCGACTCCGCTGCCAGCTCTGCAGGCTGCCGGCGGACCACAACAATTCTGGAGAGAAGTAGATATTACGTTTCCTTCCCTCTACCTTTACGCAGGTCCGGAAAGCGCTCTGTGTCCTCATCCAGCACAACTTGGTGAAATTCCAACAGCAGAAACGGGGCCAGGTAGAGTATGAAGTCCAGTGCAGCCGAATGCTGCGGATCCTTCGCTATCCCCGGTACATCTACACCGCTAAAACTCTCTATAGCGACACAGGGGAACTGATTGTGGAGGAGTTGCTGCTCAACGGTAAAATGACCATGAGTGCCGTAGTGAAGAAGGTGGCTGACCGGCTGACCGAGACCATGGAAGGCGAGTAGATCTGGTGGGTTTCTCTGCCGGGGAAAACGCAGCTTGCGAAGGCCACCGCGAAAAGGGTTTTTCTCGTGTCTTTCTCCACAGATGGGAAAACAATGGATTACAGCGAAGTCTCTGCCACTTTTACATGCCTGGCAGATACGCATTTTGTACAGAGATGCCCTTCGCCGCCCGAAGGTCCCGAGTCTACCGAAGCACGGCCTTCTCCCACGCCTGCGTTGGCCTTTAATGAGAAGGAAATGTATGCTGTTCCGAAGCTGAACCTCATCGGTGAGGAGCTAAGTCGTTTCGATAGCATGCGATGCTGGAATTAAACCAGTATAAACCGGCATTTAGAGCCGGTTCTCATAATATTTTAGAAGTAGGAAGAAACCAACTTGTTTGAGGAGAAGAATGAAATTAGAATGGAATAGAATAATAGTAGAGTAGAGTAGAGTAATATATAGAATAAGGTAAAGGTAAAGATTCCCCTGGCACATATGTGCTAGTCGTTCCTGACTCTAGGGGGCGCTGCTCATCTCCGTTTCAAAGCTGAAGAGCCAGCGCTGTCTGAAGACGTCTCCGTGGTCATGTGGCCGGCATGACTCAACGCCAAAGGTGCACAGAACGCTGTTCCCTTCCCACCAAAGGTGGTCCCTGTTTTTCTACTTGCATTTTTTACCTGCTTTTGAACTGCTAGGTTGGCAGAAGCTGGGATAAGTAACAGGAGCTCACCCCATTATGCGGCACTGGAGATTCGAACCGCTGAACTGCCGACCCTTTCCATCAACAAGCTCAGCGTCTTATCCATTAAGCCACTGCATCCCTCTCTAATATATAGAATAGGAGAATATATAGAATAGAATGAAATAGGAACAGGGACAGAAACAGGAAAAGAATAGAATGAAATCGAATCGAATCGAATCGAATCGAATCTGGAAGGGAGGTTCCAGGATGATTCCTTCGAATCTAGAAGGAATCATTTCTGGCCCCCAGAGGTCCTCCGGAGGCCAGAAATGGCCCATTTGTCAACTTCCGGTGGGACCAGAAGGCCCGTTTTCTGCTCTCCCCAGGCTCCAGAGCCTTTCTAGGAGTCTGGGGAGAGAGAAAAACAGGCCTTCCCCACCACTCCCCGAGGCCCTCCGGAGGCAGGAAACAGCCCGTTTCCTTACTTCTGGTGGGCCCAGAAGGCTCGAAAGTCAGCTGTCCAGAGCTGAGCTCGCGTGCCCACCGATATGGCTACGCATGGCCCCTGTCACACACACTTGCCACAGGTTCGCCACCACGGCCCTATACCATTTCAGAAAAATGCCTGTGCAGTCTCTTTTTAGAAAACCTATGATGAAGCACCCACAATTTCTGAAGGCAAGCTGTTCCACTGCTTTGTGTCTTTCCTGCCTTATACAGCGAAATTTATCATCTAAATTCCGTTAATCTTATATGTACTATGTCTCTCACACAAAGAATCCTGTAAAGATCATCATATGGCTGGGCTGACATAATTGGGCTGACATAATTGATCTGGTTCTCAGTTCCTGTTTTTTTCTACCTTCGAGACCGACTTCTGCCACCAACAGCCTCCCACCGGCCAGTTCGCTCCCACAGAGAGGGTCTCCTCAGGGTGCCATTGGCCAAATTATGTCGGCTGGCGACACCCAGGGGGAGGGCCTTCTCTGTGGGAGCCCCAGCCCTGTGGAATGAACTCCCCCTGGAAATGCGTAAGATCTCCGACCTCTGGGTGTTTCGCTGCGCACTGAAGACCCTGTTGTTCTGCCAGGCCGGGCTATCAACATAATAGTTTTAAATTGGGGTATTTTAAATTTCTGGGGTTTTAAATTGAGCCAAATTCATTTAATCATTTTAAATTTTAAATTGATGTTTGTCTTGTGTTTTTAAATAGGCTGTACACCGCCCTGAGTCTTTCGGGAGAAGGGCGGTATAGAAATTTATTTATTTATTTATTTATTTACTTACTTACTTACTTACTTACTTACTTACTTACTTACTTACTTACTTACTTACAATAAAGATAGGATTTTATCTTCGCAGTCGAAGCTGCTTGTAGGAATTTCACCTGAGAGCAACAGATGCAGATCAGTCCTACAGTATCCCTGGGGGAGGGAAGGAAGAGACACGTCTGCTGCTGGAAGAAAATACATTTTTCTCTTTCGGCCAACAGGAAAGGGGAAGCGGAAGCATTCAGACAACGCCAAGGAGGACGGTGAAAGAGGAGGAAAGCGATTCAAGCAAGACACCGAAAGCGAAGAGGTAGCATGGCCGCTGCTTCCAGGACAACTTAAGCTGGCAGAACAAGTGGGCAGGAGAATGCAGATGCCAGATCAGATTCTAGTGGCAGAGGGCAGAAGGAAGCATCCTAGAAAGCAGTGGTCCCCAACCTTTGCGGCTTGGCATCTCGGCTGCGGGTGGAGAGGGAAACCGGGCTGCGTAAGAAGCGGGCCGGAGCGTGAGGCTTGCATGCATATGTGCATGCAGCTTGACTGCAAGTTGAGTGGCGTGTACGTGTGTGCACCGGCCTGTCACTCGCATGAGTGAAGCTGCGTGCACGCAGGTGCACCAGTACACTTCATGCGCCGGCCTGCTTCCCCGCATGGCCCAGTTCCGAATAGGCCACGGCTTGGTGGTGGGCCACTGTTCTGACCCAGCTCCCCAAACACGACAAACCCTCTGTAGTTGAAGCATTGATTCCTTTTATTAGGAACGCCAGTACCCCTGGCAAAAAGTTTCTCACCACAGGCTAACAAGTCCATCCGGCAGGGAGAGGAATAGTTGTCTGCCACATCTATTCATCTCCGCCCCCTGCCTTTGATCCCCAGAGCTAGGGTGGGGCTTCGCTAGCAGCAGTGGATCTTCCGTCCCAAGGACCAGCCCATAGATTTCCACTGTTCTCCTCTCCTCTTGCCTTCTGCGCATCAGGCACTGGACCCAGCTGTTCCTCCTCTTCCTCATCAGCCACCTCCAGATCTGGGGGCTGTTGACTCTCCATCTGAAGCTGACAGACAGCCCAGGCTCCACCTCTGTCTCTTTGTCTGCCAACTCCATTCCCTCTTCCCCCTCGGAGCTCTCAGGTTGCCCTGATGCTGACCCTGACTCCCATGCCTCCTCATAATATTCCAAAGTAGAGATTCTGCTTTTTAATCCCCACTTGGCCCGTTTCAGCCTTCTGCAGACAGTGGAATCTTCTGGCAAGTCAACATCGACCGTTTTCATCAGCACTTCCGGGATCAAGCCATTGTCAGTGCTGTGGCCAACAGGATGGACCAGGTGAGTAGCATCTTCCTCAAATTGTTCAGTACTTATTAAATAAATTTTATTTATTTATTTATTTATTTATTGGTTCGATTTATATGCCGCCCTTCTCCGGAGACTCAGGGCGGCTTACAATGCATTAAGCAATAGCCTTCATACTTTTGTATATACCTGCTTAGTAGGGCTTTCGGGCCCCCCAAGCGGTGTTCTTTTTTTATACAAAGTCAGCTTATTGCCCCCACAATCCGGGTCCTCCATTTTACCTACCTCGGAAGGATGGAAGGCTGAGTCAACCTTGAGCCTGGTGAGATTTGAACTCACAGTAATTGCAGGCAGCTGGCAGCTAAGTGCTACTTAACAGCACTTTAATCCGCTGCACCACCAAGGCTCTTTTTAAATAACGGGAAGCGAGCTTCTTATGATCATCTTGGTTGTCCTCGCCACTCTCTGTAGGGACTTTCTATCTGAGACACTGCTGTCACCAAGCCAAGCCAACTCACACATGACTCCCTCCCTCCTGATCACTGGTGCTAAGCACTGGCTGCTTTTCTTTGATATTGTCTGCCTAATCATGTCTGGATCAGTCACATCTGCCTTTACCTGCCCTGTGATATGGAATAGGCCAGATCCAATCCAATCCAATCCAAAATCAACAGGCATAGAATCAAAATCATGTGAAGTATTAGTGCCGCTTTATAAAGCCTCAGTTAAGGCTACACCTGAAATACTGCATCCACTTTTGGTCACCACATTACAAAAAAAGAAGTCAGGAGTGGTGCGGTGGCCTAGAGGTGGAGCTCTCGCCTCATAATCAGGAGGCTGTGAGTTCGATCCTAGGTAGAGGCAGATATTTCTCTCTCTCTCTGGGCTCCCATGAGAATATATCTGCTGAACAAAACTCCGCACTAGGAACAGGGACGGCATCCGGCCATTAAACACTCGTGCTCTGCCCAGCAAAGGATTATGGGGTTATTAAAAGATGCTGATGCTGATGCTGATTACAAAAAAGATGTTGAGACTTTGGAAAAAGTAACTAAGATGATTAAAGGGCCTTGGTGGTGCAGCAGACTGAAGTGCTGTTAAGTAGCACCAGCTGCCTGCAATTACTGCAAGTTCGAATCTCACCAGGCTCAAGGTTGACTCAGCCTTCCATCCTTTCGAGGTAGGTCAAATGAGGACCCGGATTGTGGGGGCAATAAGCTGACTTTGTATAAAAAAGAACACTGCTTAGGGGGGGGCGAAAGCCCTACTAAGCAGGTATATACAAAAGTATGAAGGCTATTGCTTAACGCAGTGTAAGCCGCCCTGAGTCTCCGGAGAAGGTTTGGCATATAAATCGAACCAATAAATAAATTGAACCAATAATAAAGTCCCGGAGACTAAAACGTAGGATGAACCATTGGCAGGATTTGGGTTTGGCCAGTCTAGAGAAAAGAAGGACTAGGGGTGACATGATAGTAGAATTCCAGTATTTGAGGGGCTGCCACAAAGAAGAGGAGATCACGCTATTCTCCAAAGCACCGGAAGGCAGGACAAGGAACAATGGATGAAAACTGATGAAGGAGAGAAGCAACCTGGAATTAAGGAGAAACTTCCTGACTGTGAGAACAATTAACCAGTGGAACAGCTTGCCACCAGAACTTGTAAATGCTCCAACACTGGAGGTTTTGAAGAAGAGACTGGCCAGCCACCTGACTGAAATGGTAGAGGGTCCCTTGCTTGAATAGGGGGTTGGACTAGAAGACCTCCATGGTCCCCCCCAGCTCTGTTCTGATTGATTGACAAGGGAATGGCCTCTGTTACACCTCCTAACTTTTCTTCTGCCTCCGTCCACAGACCAGTAGCGAAATTGTCCGAACTATGTTGCGAATGAGTGAAGTCACAACCTCTTCTAATGCCCCCTACACCCAGCCTCTCTCTTCCAATGAGGTGAGCCATCATTTGAACTACTAAGTCGTGGGTTTAATTGTATGGCCGGAGGAGGTGGGGTTCAGCCGAAACTCTCAAGAGATAAAAGCCATGCCACTAGTCCTCGGTGACCAGACTTTTTTTAAAAAAAGTTTTTTAAAAAACAAACAATACATAAACAAACAATGCTTCTCCTCCAAGAAGCTCATCTTCCGCTCCATCTTTTCTTTTTCTTTTCTTTTCTTTTTTTTAAGATATTCCGATTACTTCCGACTGGTTACAACATCTCCAAGCAGATTCTTGATCAGTACTTAACCTTGCTAGCAGATGACCCGGTAAGAAAATTAAATTTTCTAAAGCCTTACTAGCTTTTTGAAAAACGCTTCTTCAGGAATGTTGTGTCCTTTGGATTTCCCTTTTTTTTTTTTTTAGACCTGAGACTTTATTTCCAAGCATTAGGAGAGGAGAGGAGAGGAGAGGAGAGGAGAGGAGAGGAGAGGAGAGGAGAGAATGCAGGAGAGAAGAGAAGAGAAAATAGAAGAGAATAAAATGTAGAAGAGAATAGAAGAGAATACAGAATAGAACAGAGCAGAGCAGAGCAGAACAGAACAGAACAGAATAGAATAGAATAAATATAGAATAAATATAGAATAGAATAAATATACAATAGAATTCTATATTGGCCAAGTGTGATTGGACACACAAGGAATTTGCCTTTGGCGCATACGCTCAGTGTACATAAAAGAAAAGATACATTCGTCAAGAATCACAAGGTACAACACCATAGGGAACAAATAAGAAGAGAATGTAGAAGAGAAGGGAAAATAGAAGAGAATAGAATAAAAATGCAGAAGAGAGTACAGAATAGAAGAGAAGAGAAAATAGAAGAGAAGAAAAGAAGAAAGAGAAGAGAAGGGAGAAATAGAGAATAGAATAGATATTGTCACTTTGAATATACACTAATTGGCATATATTAAAATGAAATTACGTTGCATAACAGCTCTCAAAGGATCTCCACCTCCAATATGCACTACATAAACATGACAAAATAAATAAATAAATACAAAACTATGCATTTACCCACATATATTATATGACATGGAGAAACAACACAGTCTAGTTCAGATGTATAAATGTACATGGTGAGAAAAAGGAATCTTGCGAGTTTACCGGATGGATGGCCTAGGGAACAAAGCTGTTACAGAATCTGGAAGCCCTGCTAGAAAAACTTTGAAACCCCCTCCCAGAGGGGAGCAACAGAAACAGACCGTGAAGTGGGTGTGTGGGGTCTCTAGCGATGCTTTGAGCTCTAAGCACATAGCGCTTATAAGCAAAATCCTAAATGATGGGAAGCAAACTTCCTATGATCATCTCGGCTGTCCTCACCACTCTTTGTAGGGACTTTCTATCTGAGACACTGCTGCCACCAAGCCAAGCAGCGATGCAGTTTGTTAAAACGTTTTCAATCGTGTCTCTGTAAAAAGTGTCCAGGACAGAAGGAGAAAGATGTGCTCCCCTCAATCCGACGCAGGAAATGCATACGCTGGTTTGCATGCTTCACTAAAGATGACCAGTTCAGATTGTTAGTTAACTGCAGCTCTTAATACTGTCGACCGCCTCTACAGCTGCATCTTGGATACTGAGTGGAGTATGTCTGTCGGCTCTTTCTAAAAATCTACGATGATCTCCTTTGTTTTATTAACATTTGGAACA
The DNA here is from genome assembly GCF_029215685.1 of Pituophis catenifer annectens. NCBI lineage: Eukaryota > Metazoa > Chordata > Lepidosauria > Squamata > Colubridae > Pituophis > Pituophis catenifer. The sequence goes on from NW_027256890.1 coordinate 26,418,444, forward strand.
TTTTATTTATTTATTTATTTATTTTGTCGAGCATATATGATTACAGATAAAATATAAACATGATTGTGAATACACGAAATGTATAAACATGATTATGAATACATGAGATGGTTATGAATAAATTGGGACATTAGGACAGGGACGGAAGGCACGTTGGTGCGCTTATGCACGCCCCTTACAAGACCTCTTAGGAATGGGGTGAGGTCAACAGTAGACAGTCTTAGGTTTTGGGATGAAATCACAGAGTCAGGTAGTGCATTCCAGGCCTTGATCACTCTGTTGTTGAAGTCGTATTTTCTGCAATCAAGTTTGGAGCGGTTTACCTTAAGTTTGTATCTATTGTGTGCTTGTGTATTATTGCGGTTGAAGCTGAAGTAGTCATTGACAGGTAGGATGTTGTAGCAGATGATTTTGTGTACAACACTTAGATCAGACCGAAGGCGGCGTAGTTCTAAGTTGTCTAAGCCCAAAATTTCAAGCCTGGTGGCATAAGGGATTCTGTTGCGAGCGGAGGAGTGGAGGACTCTTCTCGTGAAATAGCTCTGGACTCGCTCAATCGTATTAATGTCCGATATGCAGTGCGGGTTCCAGCCAGACGAGCTGTATTCGAGAATTGGTCTAGCAAAGGTTTTGTATGCTCTGGTTAGCAGTATAGTATTTCCAGAGAAGAAGCTACATAAGATTAGGTTAACAACTCTTAATGCCTTTTTAGCAATGCTGTTATAGTGGGCTCTGGCACTTATGTATGTATGTATGTATGTATGTATGTATGTATGTATGTATGTATGTAATTTATGTGCCGCCCTTCTCCCGAAGGACTCAGGACGGCTTACAAGAAGGAACAAAAAAAAATTACATAAACATCAAAGTCAATTTAAAATTAGTTAAAATTAATAAAAAAAATTATTAAAATTAGTAAAAATCACCCCTTCGGATTCAGCCCATTTGGTGAAAAAGCCACGTCTTCAATTCACGGCAGAATGTGTAGAATATGTGCAGAATAAATATCAAACTAGGAAGTATCAGATAGCTTTTAACTGAAAGTATTATATAAAGATAGAAATATTTGAATTTTGTGAAGATGTGAAAAATATACAGGGGGTGGAGGGGTACAAGATTTATAAAAAGGGGATTTTGATTTGGATTATATTCTGTGGAATTCTGGGGGGAGGGGTGGGTTAGGGGGAGTTAGGGAGGGTTGGGGGGGGGGAAATGGGGAGAAAATGTAATTGTAAAACTTTTCCAATAAAAAAAAAAAAAATCACGGCGGAAGAAGAAGAGGTCAGGGGCTGTCCTGAGGCCGGTGGGCAGCCCATTCCAGAGGTTCGGCGCTCCCACAGAGAACGCTCTCCCCCCTGGGGGCCGCCAGCCGACATTGTCTGGCTGACGGCACCCTGAGGAGGCCCGCTCTGTGTGAGCGCACCGGACGATGGGAGGATGGCAGGAGATGATCCTGCAGATACCCCGGGCCTAAGCCATTAGATCATTACATTAATATAATAATATTATATTCTATTAACCTATTATATTAACCTATTCTCTCCACAGCTGGAGTTCGTTGGGAAATCGGGCGACAGCGGTGGCGGGATGTATGTGATCAGTATCCTTTGGGGGTCTTGCTGCATCACGAGGGCCCGTCTCAGAATCAGAAGGGAGCCCCCTGGGTAATGATGCAAGAAGGCAGGGGGTCAACCATCCCACTCAGTCATCTAGCCAAGAAAGACTCCTGGCTGTTTTGTTTTTGCCAAGAGTATGCAGGTAGTCCTCGACTTACGACCGTTCATTTAGTGACCATCCAAAGTTACAGCGGCACTGAAAAAAATGACCTGTGACCGTTTTTCACACTTATAACTGTTGCAGCGTCCCCCCACGGTCACACGATTTTACATTCGGATGCTTGGCAACTGGCTCACGTTTATGACGGACGCAGTGACCCGGAGTCACCTGATCCCATTTTGCGACCTAATGGATGGAAACGGAACAAGGGGAGATTCAACCTGGAAATAAGGAGGAATTTCCCGACAGTGAGAGCAATCAAATGATGGAACAGAAGTTGCCTTCGGAAGCTGTGGGAGCTTCATCCCTGGAGGCTTTCAAGGAGAGACCGGACTGCCATCTGTCAGAAACGGCAGGGGGTTGGACTAGATGACCTACAAGGTCCCTTCCAACTCCGTTCATCTGTCTGTTAGACCTCCCGACAAGCAAAGTCAACGGGGAAAAGCCAGATTCACTTAACAACCCTGTTACTAATTGAACAGCCGCAGCGATTCGCTTAACGAAGATGGGTGAGGAAAGTCGTAAAATGGGGCAAAACCCATTTTAACGCATTTCTCCCTTTCGGCAAGATAAACTCTGGGCTCCGTTGCGGTCGTAAGTCGAGGACGACCTGTATTGGAAAGAGCCCGCTGCGGTGGGCTGCTTGGGGAGAGAAGAGGGAGTGTGCAATAAAGACCAGTAGCCTTTTCTTCCTATTTGGCCCTGGATCTTCTTTGCTGCTCTCTCCAGCTCTTTGCACACACCCCCCCCCACACCCACACCGGAATAGCCCTCAAGGAAAATGGTCCTCCATTGGTGGGGGGGGAGGCTCTTTGGCCTTTCTGTGAGTTTCTCCTGGCTCTTCTAAACTTCAGCCAATCCAGAGGATGAGGGTCATTCCTGTGGCATCTTTTCCCTAACTTTTCTTCCAAACAGATCTTCATAAGGGCCTGGCCTCTCTAGCCACCGCAACGCTGGAATCCATTGTGCAGGAAAGGTAAAACGAAGTCGCTTTTACGGATCTTTCCACATCGGAAAGCTCTTCCGTGCGTTTTTGTTGTTGTTTGATTCAATTTTCTCAGAATAGGCTCCTCCCACCCCCCACCCCCGCCCCAATATCCAGGGAGCCTGTTCATTTGTCCTCTCGCCTTCTTTTTCTTTTGGTCTCCAAAGATTCTCGTTCGGTAGATTTCAGTTCATCCAAGCAGTGGAGATTCTGCAAAACCTGTTAGAGTTTGCAGCAATCCAACCAGCACACAAGTACCGTATTTTTTGGAGTATAAGACGCACCTTTTTCCCCCCCCTAAAAGGGGGGGAAATTTTAGGTGCGTCTTATACACCGAATGTAGGCCCCCACCCTTTGGTCTCTGCCTCCCAGCAGTTTGCCTCCTTGCAGCAAGCAGTAAGAAAAAAAAAGCTCCTTTCAGCTTCAGCACAGCCTAATTAGCACAAGTTGATTGGAATGGCCTCTCGACTCTCAGCTGTTTTGCTCTCAGCTGTTTTGCCCTGCTGCTTGCTTCAAGGAAGTAAATTGCTGGGAGCAGATTTTTTTTTTCTCCTTGTGCTAATCAAGCTATGCTGAAAACGAAAATGAAAGTAAAGCAGGCTGTTCGCTGTTTGCTGCAAGGAGGCAAAATTGCTCGGAGGCAGAGGCAGATTTCTTTTTCTTCTTTTCCTCACCAAAAAAAGGTAGGTGCGTCTTATAATCCAGAGCACCCTTCTTCTAGGTTCAGCCAGATGGCTCTTCTTAGGAGATGGGACCCACAACATTTCTTCCCTCCCCATTGTTGTGGGTCAGATGGATGTGACTGGCAAGAGGAAGTTTGAAGGGAAAGGTGCAAATGTGTGTGTGTGTGTGTGTGTGTGAGAGAGAGAGAGAGAGAGAGAGAGAGAACGAGAACTATACCTGTTCTCCAGCTTACATGAAAGTTTCCAGTATAGGAGACAACGGGTTCATTAATTTTTCGCTGCCCTACTCAGAACAGGCTCTTCTCCACTTCCTTCCTCAATACAGATTTGGGTCCCGCTGTGCCCGCATTTTCCGCCTTTTATTAAGAAAGAGGCACCTGGAACAGAAGCAGATCGAGGACTTCGCCATGATCCCGGCCAAAGAAGCCAAAGAAATGATGTACAAAATGTTGTCGGCCAATATCGTAGCTCTGCAGGTACCTGCTCTCCCCGTATCGCCCAGCACGAAGGCCAAGCTGCGAGAGGCTTTGCCTGGGAATTGAGGCAACCTGCCAAGCCAGTGATGGGGGGGTGAGATTCCTTGCAGGCCTTCTCAGGCTGCAGGTTGGCCAGGGGATTCTTGAGTGAAGGTCAGTGCCCCTTGTCATGAAAAGGAGAGCATGGATTCTACCATGGATTCCCATGTAGGAATTGTATGCGGGACCTAAAAGTGATGCTGCTTTTATTGGGGCAACTTTTAGGAGTCAATACAGCAAGAGCACTTAGACTTATATACCGCTTCACAGTGCTTTCCAGCCCTCTCTAAGCGGTTTACAGAGTCAGCCTTTTGTCCCCCAACAATCTGGGTCCTCATTTTACCCACCTCGGAAGGACGGAAGGCTGAGTCAACCTTGAGCCAGTCAGGATCGAACCGCTGGCAGTTGGCAGAGTTAGCCTGCAATCCTGCATTCTAACCACTGTACCACCATGGCAAGAGGAAGAGAATAGAGAATAGCAATAGCCCTTAGACTTATATACCACATGGTGCTTCACAGCCCTCTCTAAGCAGTTTACAGAGTCAGCCTCTTGCCCTCAACAATCCGGGTCCTCATTTTACCGACCTCGGAAGGACGGAAGGCTGAGTCAACCTTGAGCCAGTCAGGATCGAACTCCTGGCAGTGGGCAGAATTAGCCTGCAGTACTGCATTCTAATCACAGGAAGGAAGGAAAGGAAGGAAGGAAGGATAGAAAGGGAGGGAAGGAAGGAAGGAAAGAGAAAGGGACGGAAGGAAGGATGGAAAGGGAGGGAAGGAAGGAAGGAAGGAAGGAAGGGCAATTGCAGTAGCACTTAGACTTATATACCGCTTTATAGTGCTTCTACAGCCCTCTAAGCAGTTTACAGAGTCAGCCTCTTGCCCTCAACAATCCGGGTCCTCATTTTACCGACCTCGGAAGGACGGAAGGTTGAGTCAACCTTGAGCTGGTCAGGATTGAACTCCAGACTGTGTGGGCAGAGTCCGCTTGCAATGCTGCATTCTAACCACTGCGCCATCACTGCTGGGTGTAAATGTGAGATACTGTCATAAGTCCCTTTTTTTCAGCGCTGTTGTAACTTTGAATGGTCACTCGATGAACTTTTGTAAGTCGAGGACTCCCTGTCGTGATGTATCAATACTAGCAAATTTAATCTCTTATATCTGGCTTTGCTTTCCTTCCCCAATGCAGGAAATCCCCAAAACTCCAGATCACGCCCCTTCCCGGACTTTCTACTTGTACACAGTCAATACTCTCTCGTCCGCCCGGCTGCTCCTCCAGCGCTGTTACAAGGTTTGCATCCCACTATCTCCTTTTTTTAGGGGACGCAATGGCTCAATGGCTAAGACGCTGAGCTTGCCGATCGAAAGGTCGGCAGTTCAGTGGTTCGAATCCCTAGCGTCGCGTAACGGGGTGAGCTCCCGTGACTTGTCCCAGCTTCTGTCAACCTAGCAGTTCGAAAGCAGGTAAAAAAAAATGCAAGTAGAAAAATAGGGACCCCCTTTGGTGGGAAGGGAACAGCGTTCCGTGCGCCTTTGGCGTTGAGTCATGCCGGCCACATGACCACAGAGACGTCTTCGGACAGCGCTGGTTTTTCGGCTTTGAAACGGAGATGAGCACTGCCCCCTAGAGTTGGGAACGACTAGCGCATATGTGCGAGGGGAACCTTTACCTATCACTTTTTTTGTTTTGAAAAAAAAAAATTTATTTTAATGCAAACAATCCATCTTTCATTAAACTGTGTGTCGCATAGGTACAAATATTTTGTGCAATAACAGTTAAAGTTTACAGCCATATTCATTATTTAATCTGTTCTTAACTTATTACCAATACAATTAAATATCTAATACTATGACAATCCTCTTTTTAATTTGTTTAACTCTATTAATGCATTTTCTAAATTTCACTAACTATTTTTATTTCTAATTTTTACATTTATTCTCTAACCATTGATAAAATAACTCCCATATAGTATAATATTCGGTTTGTTCTTTCTCTTTAATTGCCAGCGTTAACCTGTTCATTTCTGCACATTCTAGTATTTTCCTAATCGCATTCTCTGTAGGGATCGCTTCACTTTTCCAATTTTGTGCAAATACAATTCTAGCTGCAGTTATTACATGGATAATCAAATATACATTTTTACCTATCTCTTTTTTTTAAACCTCTCTTAAGCCAGACTGCACTCATGGCAGCCTCTATTTTCCCTCCCTTTCAGTGTGTGGCCAACCTGATAGAACGGCGACTCCACGAGACAAAGGAGAACCGGTGAGTCGGGAGTCCTGGGGGTGCAATTCAAGCCTTTGAACCCAACTCTGCGTGATGATGGTTGAAACCTTAAAGAGTTCTCCATCCATAAGTGAGACAGAGACAGTTGGGGAGAGCTGGTACACTGTCCATTGTAACTCTTTCTAGCCAGGTTTTACCTACGTAAACTAAGTTGTTCTGCAGCCCTGGTTCTGTGAAATCTCATTCACAAGCTTCTGGGCTTTTTTTCTGTTGACAAACTGCAACTCTGTGTTGCTCTCTGGGAGACTCAGATAGCTATTTCTGCCTTTTAAGGCGTCATCAGTGAGCCACACCCACTTCTCAGATATCCTCCCTGTAAAGGTACAATGTATCAATACAATGTATTCACAAGCCCAGAAGCTTGTGAATGAGATTTCACAAATTTGATTTATATGCCGCTCTTCTCCGGAGACTCAGGGCGGCTTACAATGCGCTAAGCAATAGCCTTCATCCTTTTTTATATTTATACAAAGTCAGCTTATTGCCCCCACAAACTGGGTCCTCATTTTACCTACCTTAGAAAGGATGGAAGGCTGAGTCAACCTTGAGCCTGGTGAGATTTGAACTTGCAGTAATTGAAGGCATCTGATGTTAATAACAGTGCTTTAGTCTGCTGCGCTACCAGGGCTCCTTAGTATTAGTATTTCCTGTATTATTATAACATGCTCTGATGCTAATGAGTTAGACGTTTTACTCCCCCTCCCAACTTGAAAGTAACTCTGGAGAGATTGGGATAGGATAGGAGATGTTTCTGTGGGGCAAGGCTGAGGGGGAGAAAGGGAGAGGAGAGGCCAATTGTAACTACTCATTAATTTTCAAGCTGTGTCGATTTATCAAGCCCTGTTCTGTCCCCAACCACACGCACACACACCAACAGACGTTCAAGAGTTAAAGACGAAACCAGCCGGCAAAATCCTTTTCCTTATGATAACGGAACTTGGCAACAACCTAGTGGCTGCCTGCCAAGAGTTTATTATTTACGAAGAGGAGAGATAACTTCTCCCCACTCCTGGTACATCAAAAGAAACAGCTCAATAATTACGGAGTCAATCAAGTCCAGAGATAATCCAGCAAAGTCTATAGCAAAAAGTCCGGCAATGCAGAATGGCGTGGAAGCTTTCAGCTTTGTTCGTCACAAGGTTTGACTGGCCACCACGCTCCCTTTTATATCCTGTGGGGTGTGGTCCAGTGACTCAGCCTAATCTCGGGCACGCCTTTTCTTCTGTTGCGCGCGCTTATCTCTGCGACGCTGGCGTGGATCCAGCCAAGACTCATTACCCTCATCACTGTCCATCTGTGGCTGCGTGGACGTGCTTGGCCCCGGCCCTATCTCTTGCCCTTCGGCGGACACCGAAGGCATTGCCAGAGAGGAGGGTCCTGGAGAGGGAAGCCTTGCCAACTCCTCTCCTTCACTCTCGGAGTCCTCTCTTGCCGATGACACAGGCTCAGGTAACGGAGCCACAACAAGCCCCATCACATAGTTTCGTAGCGAAGCACAGGTATCCAGCTAATTTAATATATAAAATACAAAGGAAATTAGGGGAAGGAGAAGGAGAAAGGAAAAGAAAGTGTGAGGTACAAGGGGGAAAAGAAAAAAAAAAAAGACATTGACTTCCAACTCTTTTAGCACAGTACAAGATAGAAACACTCCAGCCTCAACTTTTGGCTTTTACCCATTAGTATATAACTAGCCGTTTATATAAACACAAATCTGTCTGATCGACAAAGGCAAAGGCAAAGTTTCTCATGAAATATTTTGAATCTCTGGAGCATCTGTTGAAGTCGCCCGAGTGGTGCGGTGGCCTAGAGGTGGAGCTCTGGCCCCACTATCGGGAGGCTGTGAGTTCGATCCTAGGTAGAGGCAGATATTCCTCTCTCTGGGCACCATGAGAATATATCTGCTGAACAAAACTCCTCATTGGCAACAGGAAAGGCATCCGGCCAGTAAACACTCAGCTCCATTCATTTGCCTGACTCCACCCCGCAAGGGATTATTATGGGGTCATTAAACAACGACATCTGCTGAAGTCGCCTGGCCTTCGGCCTCGCGGTCTCCTGTGTTTCAAGCGAGGCCACGAGACTCTCTGATCGTGGCCTTTCTCCCGTGGCAGGCGTCTGCTGGAGAAGAGCCAGCGGGTGGAGGCCATCCTCGCCTCGGTCCAGGCCACGGGGGCTGAGCAGGCGCAGCTGCAGGAGATTGAGGAAATGATTACGGCCCCCGAACGGCAGCAGCTGGAGACCCTCAAGCACAACGTCAACAAGTGAGTACGGCCCAGGTGGAGGTGGGTGGGAACGGCTGAAGCCCTTCCCCTCACGGGTGTCGCCAGAAGCTAAAATTGACAGACTATAGATCTCGCCAAATTCAGCCCCGGTGAGGAAAAAGACCGATCACTGATACAGGCCAGGCGGAAAGGGAGCCAAGCTGGGCTAGATGAGATGAATCAAAATCACGTGAAGGATTAACACCGCTTTATAAATTCTTAGTAAGGCCACAGCTGGAATACGGCATCCAGTTTTGGTCACATGACAAAAAAAGATGTTGAGACTTTGGAAGAAATGCAAAGAAGAGCAAGTAAAACGATTGAAGGCCTGGAGACCAAAACATAGGAAGAACAGCTGCAGGAACTGGATATGTCTAGTCTGATGAAGAGAAGGACTAGGGGAGACATGATAGCAGTCTTCCAATATCTCAGGGGCTGCCCCAAAGAAGAGGGAGTCAAGCTATTCTCCAAAGCACCTGAGGGCAGGACAAGAAGCAACGGATGGAAACTGATCAAGGAGAGAAGCAACTTGGAATTGAGGAGAAATTTCCTGACAGTGAGAACAATTAACCAGTGGAACTGCTTGCCACCAGAAACTGCATGTCCTCTATGGGAGTCGCTCAATCGAGCCATCCAACTCGTTCAATGATTAAAAGGTGCAACCTTTCAGATTACAGATTAACAGAGTTGGAAGGGACCTTGGAGGTCATCTAGTCCAGCGGTCACCAACTGGCGGTCCGTGGACCACTGGTGGTCCATGAGAAAATTTTGGTGGTCCGCAGAAAAATTATTTTCATTTTTTATATTGCACTAAATCAGGGGTCCTCAAATTACGGCCCCTGGGACAGATACGTGCAATGAACGCTTGTGTTGCTGCAGAGAGTCTCCCTCTTCAGGGTCTTCTTGTGAGGGTCGGAGGGGGGCAAAAATTCCGACTTGGGTTCTGCTTCGGCCTCCTGGTGGGGGGCTTTGGGCGAAGGCTGGAGGGAAGAGCCTCTGGTGGAGAAGAGCCGGAGGGTCTCGTTCCAGTGGGACTGCATCATGGCCTGGAACTGGCTGACCATCTCAGCCCGCTGAGCCTCCAGGTGCCGGTACCTGGCCTTGCACTCCCGCAGGTCTCCCCTCTGCTTGGAAAGCCTCTGCTCCTAGTCCTCAGTGAGGTGCTTCTGCTGAGCCTCCTTCTCGGTCAGATCCAAATTGAACTGAGCTGTTTTGCCAACTCTTTCTCCTGGTGGCTGCTTAGCTCCAGCAACTGCTTTCCTGTTGGGGCCCTAAGGAGCCCGGGCGGAGAGGCGAGGAGGGGCTGGGAGGGGAGGGGTGAGTAGAGGTTGGCAAGGTGTCCCTTGACATGAGTGACATTGAGTTGGCCACACCCACCCAGTCACATGACCACCTAGCCACGCCCAGCCAGCCTGTCATTAGGCAGATCATATTAGTGGTCTGCGGAATTTAAAATTATGAATTTAGTGGTCCCTGAGGTCCGAAAGGTTGTTGACCCCTGATCTAGTCCAACCCCCCGCCCAACAGGAGACCCTACACCATTTCTCACAAATGGCAGTCCGGTCTCTTCTCGAAAGCTTCCAGGGATGAAGCTCCCACAACTTCGGAAGGCAACTTATGTTCCATGGGTCGATTGTTCTCACTGTCAGAAAATTTCTCCTTATTTCTAGGTTGAATCTCTCCTTGGTCAGTTTCCATCCATTCTTCCTTGTCTGGCCTTTAGAGAATAGCTTGACCTCTCTCCTCCTCTCTGGGGCAGCCCCTCAAATACTGGAAGATGCTCTCCTGTCTCCCCTGGTCCTTCTCTTCACTAGACTATCCAGGCCCAGTTCCTGCAACCGTTCATCATATGTTTTAGTCTCCAGTCCCCTCATCATCTTTATTGCTCTTCTCTGCACTCTTTCTAGAGTCTCAACATCCTTTACAGATTAACAAAGTGGGAAGGGACCTTGTAGGTCATCTAGTCCAACCCTCCGCCCAAGCAGGAGACCCTAGTACACCATGTCTGACAGATGGGAGTCCAGTCTCTTCTTGAAAGTCTCAAGTGATGAAGCTCCCACAACTTCCGAAGGCAACTTCTGTTCCATGGGTTGATTGCTCTCCCTGTCAAACAGTTCCTCCTCATTTCTAGGTTGAATCTCTCCTTGGTCAGTTTCCATCCATTATTCCTTGTCTGGCCTTCGGGTGCCTTGGAAAATCGCTTGACCCCCCTTCCTCCTCTCTGGGGCAGCCCCTCAAATACTTGGAAGACTGCTATCATGTCTCCCCTGGTCCTTCTCTTCACTAGACCAGTCAGGCCCAGTTCCTGCAACCGTTCATCGTATATTTGAGCCTCCAGTCCCCAAATCATCCTAGTTGCTCTTCTCTGCACTTTTTCTAGAGTCTCAACCTCTTTTTTATAGTGTGTTGGCCAAAACTGGATGCAGGATTCCAGGTGTCGTTTTACTAAGACTTTATAGAGAGGTATTAGTACCTCCCTTGACCTTGATTGTATTTTCCTTTTTTTATCCAAGGATCGATGCCAGTGAAACCCAAGTGGACGAAACCATCTTTATTTTGGAATCCTACATCAACAGCACCATCAGGCACTGAGCCATCGGCCGGAGCTCGAAAAATCCTATCTTCTAATTTTTAAAGTCCGATTTTTGTTTTGTTTTCATATAAAGATGATTTATTTTAAAAAAAAAAAAAATCCTGCCTTCGTGCGATGGTCGTTTTTGATGAAGGAAATGTGTGAATTGAGAGTATAAAGGCGGTCCTTGATTTACGTCGGATCGTTTAACGACTGCTCAGAGCTACAGCGGCCTTGGAAAAAGGGATGTGCAACCTGTACTCGCGCTTAACAACTGTTGCATTACCCCCGTGGTCACACAAATGCTCATAATTTGGATTCTTGGCAACGGCTCACATTTACAATTGCACTCCAACTGCCTGCACGAGCAGGAAAGTCTATTCCAGGGGCGTCAAACTCGCGGCCCGCAGATCGGATGCGTCATACGCTGGCCACGCCCATCCTGGTTTAGCAAAGGGGGGAAGCCGCAATACGTCACGTGACGACAACTTGACACCGTGAGTTTGACACATTCCAATACCATTTCAGTGGCTGTCCTGTCTTTCCTTGAAAGCCTCCAGTGATGAAGGATGCACAACTTCTGGTGGCAAGCAGTTCCACTGGTTAATTGTTTTCACTGATAGGAAGTTTCTCCTTAGTTCCAGGTTGCTTCTCCCCTTGATTAGTTTCCATCCGTTGCTTCTTCTCCTGCCCTGAAGTGCTTTGGAAAATAAGTTGACCCTCTCATCTATGTAGTAGCCCCTCAAATATTGGAAGACTGCTATCATGTCTCCTCCTGGTCCTTCTTTTCATTAAATGAGACGTACCCAAATCCTGCAACCGTTACTTGTATGTTTTATCCCCCAGTCCCCTACTTATCTTAGTTGCTCTTCTCTGCACTTTTTCCAAAAGTCTCAACATCTTTTTTTGTAAAATCTGTCGTGACTAATCATGGTTGCCATGATGTAAAAAAGAGGTTGAAACTCTAGAAAAAGTGCAGAGAAGAGCAACCAGGATGATGAGGGGACTGGAGGCTAAAACATAACAATGAACAGTTGCAGGAACTGGGCCTGGCTGGTCTAGTGAAGAGAAGGACCAGGGGAGACAGGAGAGCATCTTCCAATATTTGAGGGGCTGCTACAGAGAGGAGGAAGGGGGTCAAGCTATTCTCCAAAGTACCCGAGGGCAGGACAATGAGCCTTGGTGGCGCAGCAGACTAAAGTGCTGATAAAGAGCACCAGCTGCCTGCAATTACTGTGAGTTCAAATCTCACCAGGCTCAAGGTTGACTCAGCCTTCCATCCTTTCGAGGTAGGTAAAATGAGGACCCGGATTGTGGGGGCAATAAGCTGACTTTGTAGGGGGGGCCGAAAGCCCTACTAAGCAGGTAGATACAAAAGTATGAAGGCTGTTGCTTAACGCATTGTAAGCCGCCCTGAGTCTCCGGAGAAGGGCAGCATATAAATCGAACCGATAGATAGATAGATAGATAGATAGATAGATAGATAGATAGATAGATAGATAGATAGATAAAAGATAGATAGATAGATAGATAGATAGATAGATAGATAGCAAGCAATGGATGGAAACTAATCAAAGAGAGAAGCAACTTAGAATTAAGGAGAAATTTCCTGACAGTCAGAACAATCAATCAGTGGAACAACTTGCCACCAGAAGTTGTGAATGCTCCAACACTGGAAGTTTTTAAGAAGAGGTTGGATAACCATTTGTCTGAAGTGGTGTAGGGTTTCCTGCCTAGGCAGGGGGTTGGACTAGAAGACCTCCAAGGTCCCTTCCGACTCTGTTATTCTATCTATCTATCTGGATCTTGAGTGACTGGGGGGGGGGGTGGAAATCCTACGGTAGGCTTAACATTTTGACTGAAAATGCATCTCCCATGTTCACTATTTTATTATGTTGAATCGGCTGCCCACAGTCAGTGGATATTGAGATTGCCAGAAAGATGCCGTCTACAGGTAGTCCTCGACGTACGACCACACTTGAGGCCAAAATTTCTGTCCCTAAGATGGTTGTTAAGTGAATTTTGCCCCGTTTTATGACCTCTCTTGCCACCGTTGGTGAATTCACCGTTGGTGAATTCCTGCGGTTGTTAAGTGAATCTGGCTTCCCCATTGACTTTGCTTGTCAGAAGGTCACAAAAGGGGATCATGTGACCCCAGGACGGTGCAACGGTCATAAATATGAGGCAACCCCTCTGAATTTTGGATCACATGACCGTGGAGATGCTGCAATGGCCATAAGCGTGAAAAATGGTCATTCTTTTCCGTGCTGTTGTAACTTCGAACGGTCACTAAAGTGACCTCTTGTAAGCTGAGACCGACCTGTGCTGCCAAAAAGAGCCTTGGTGGCGCAGCGGACTAAAGTGCTGTTAAGTAGCACCAGCTGCCTGCAATCACTGCAAGTTCGAATCTCACCAGGCTCAAGGTTGACTCAGCCTTCCATCCTTCCGAGGTAGGTAAAATGAGGACCTGGATTGTGGGGGCAATAAGCTGACTTTGTATAAAAAAAAGAACACCCCTTAGGGGGGGCCGAAAGCCCTACTAAGCAGGTATATACAAAAGTATGAAGGCCATTGCTTAACTCATTGTAAGCCGCCCTGAGTCTCTGGAGAAGGGTGGCATATAAATCGAACCAACCAATCAATCAATCAATAAAATAAAATAAAATAAAATAAAATAAAATAAAATAAAATAAATGCAGAAACTATGGTCAAGGGAGAAAAAAAGCACACACAGAATATTTACAAGCTTGCAATAATGCCCCTTAGAGGTCATCTAGCCTCACCCTTTGCTCAAGCAGGTGATCTGACACCCGGGTGTCAATCAAGGAGAAATTTCCTGACAGTGAGAACAATCAATTGATGGAACAGAGAAGTTGCCTTCGGAAGTTGTGGGAGCTTCATCCCTGGAAGCTTTCAAGAAGAGACTGGACTGCCATCTCTCAGAAATGGTGTAGGGCCTCCTGCTTGGGTGGGGAGTTGGACTAGATGACCTCTAAAGTCCCTTCCAACTCTTATTCTATTATTCTGTTATTCAGAAATGGTGGGAGCTTCATCCCTGGAAACTTTCAAGAAGAGACTGGACTGCCCATCTGTCAGAAATGATGTAGGGTCTCCTGTGCGGGGGCGGGGGGGTGGACTAGATGACCTCCAAGCTCCCTTCCAACTCTGTTAAATCTGTAAATTAACAGGAACTGAGCTCCCCCTGGGCCAGAAATTCCAGAGATCTTCTGGAGTCACCCCCAACCAGACTGTGCGAACCCATCCGCGCGCTCCCGACTCCTTTGGCAAACCAAGGCCGCTAGAGGGCGCTCTCCCCCAACAAGTGAAGGGCTGTAGTACCTGGGAACCGCCGCTAGAGGGCCACTTCCCTCAAAGCCCGGCCTTTGCAAGGCGAGATTCTTGCAGGAGGCGAGTCGGACTTTCCTGCTTTTTGTCCTTCCTGCTCCGAAGGGGCCCCGGTCATGCTGGCTGGCAGGAGGGTGGCTGTGCACGTCTGCAGAGGGGGCGGCTTCCCACAACGGGCCCTCTTCGAGCAGGTAGCGGGGTGCAGGGGGGGGGGGTTGCTGGGGGTGGAAGGGAGAACATCAAGATCACATATTTTTATTTTATTATATTTTTATGTTTTTGTCAAACATCAAGTGTTCCTACCACTTTATAATGCCTTGTAAAGACCCCCCTCCCCCTTTTGCAAATATTGCATTATTTATTTATTTATTTATTTATTTATTTATTAATTAATTAGTTTGATTTATATGCCGCCCTTCTCCGGAGACTCAGGGCGGCTTACAGTGCGTTAGGCAATAGCCTTCATTCTTTTTTATATTTATACAAAGTCAGCTTATTGCCCCCACAAACTGGGTCCTCATTTCACCTACCTTAGAAAGGATGGAAGGCTGAGTCAACCTTGAGCCTTGGAGAGATTCGAACCTGCTGTAATTGCAGGCAGCTGGAGTTAAATTACAATGCATTAGTCTGCTGAGCTATCCAGGCTCCAGTTTGATTTAGATGCCGCCCTTCTCCGGAGACTCAGGGCGGCTTACAATGCATTAAGCAATAGCCTTCATCCTTTTGTATATACCTGCTTAGTAGGGCTTTTTGCCCCCCTAAGCAGTGTTCTTTTTTATACAAAGTCAGCTTATTGCCCCCACAATCCGGATCCTCATTTTACCTACCTTGGAAGGATGGAAGGCTGAGTCAACCTTGAGCCTGGTGAGATTTGAACTCGCAATAATTGCAGGCAGCTGGCAGCCAAGTGCTACTTTAACAGCAGCAGTTTTAGTCTGCTGCGCCACCAAGGCTCCTTAAAGTTTTGCTCGCCCTATTAGAAAGAAGATGTTTGGGGATTTCTGCAAAGAGTGCAGAGAAGAGCAACAAAGAAGATTAATGGGGGGCTGGAGGCTCAAACGTATGAAGACCTCATACAGATTAATAAGAATAGGAAGGGACCTTGGAGGTCATCTAGTCCAACCCCCTGCTCAAGCAAGTTCAAATCTCACCAGGCTCAAGGTTGACTCAGCCTTCCATCCTTTCTAAGGTAGGTAAAATGAGGACCCAGATTGTGGGGGCAATAAGCTGACTTTGTATAAATATACAAAAGGATGAAGGCTATTGCTTAACGCATTGTAAGCCGCCCTGAGTCTCCGGAGAAGGGCGGCATATAAATTAAAGCCAAAAAAAAAAAAAAAAAAGGTTGCAGGAACTGGGTATGTCTAGTTTAATGAAGAGAAGGACTAGGGGAGACATGAGAGCAGCCTTCCAGTATCTCAGGGGCTGCCCCAAAGAAGAGGGAGTCAAGCTATTCTCCAAAGCAGAATAGCTTGACACTATTCGTATTAGAATGTATGATTCGTATTAGAATCTATGACACCAAGGTGCCACACTGTTCACTCATTGATACATATATATAAAACAAAATAAAAAATTTGGAAAAAAAAAAAAAGTTCTCCTTGGCTTCCAGAGCATCGTTGGCCATTGCTGTCCGCCCCACGAAGACGGTGGCATCGTAAACTGCATTCTGAAACACCCCCAGTTCCTCGTTTCTGACCGGGAGTTTCCTGGCTCCACCAGACTCCTCTTGAAGGTATGAAGGGGTTTGTCACACCGGGAGAAACTTTTCTCCATCTTTGATGGCCTTGAAGGCAGTCCTCGATTTACAACGGTTCTTTTAGTGACCGTTCAAAGTTACAACGGCACTGAAAAAAAGGGACGTGACCATTTTTCACACTGATGATCATTGCAGCATTCTTCCTCCCCCTCCCCCCTCCGGCCATGTGTTTTTACATACAGATACTTGGCTGCTGGCTCACTTTTACGACGGCGGCAGTGTCCCTGGGTCGCGTGATCCCATTTTGCGACTGTCTGACAAGCAAAGTCCAGGGGGGAAAGCCAGACTCATTTAACCACCGTGTTACTAATTTAACAGCTGCAGTGATTTGCTTAAGAACTGTGGCCAGAAAGGTCATAAAATGGGGCAAAACTCATTTAACAAAGATCTTGCCTTAGGAACATAAATTTTGGGCTCAATTGTGGTCGTAAGTCGAGGACTACCTGTACAAACGGAGGAAGTTCCCGCAGGACGATGCTAAAGTTTTTTGAGGTTTTTTTTTCTTTTGATGGATTATTTTTTATCAGAAAGAACCCAATCCTGCTTGGTGTTGTAGTGGTGGTTTTATGGAGTTGAGGGTCTTTCTTTCCTAAGGGATCGAACTGGGGCACAACTGACACCGATTCCCTTAACAACTCTGTTTACAATGGTTTAACAATTGCAGTATTAATTAGACTGTGTTAGATTATGATTGTTGAATATTATACCCTGTATTTTGCTCTGGGAAGTAGGGAGGGGGGTGGGTGGGAGTGGGAGGGTTGGGGAGGATGGAGGGAAGGGGGGGGATATATATGTAAACTTTTTAAAACTTTTCAATAAAAAAAAAAACAATTGCAGTGATTCGCTTCACAAATGTGGCAAGAAAAATTGTAAAAAAAAAAGGGCAAAATTCACCGAGCAACATAAATTTTGGGCTCAATTATAGCCGTAAGCCAAGGCATTGTGATTGTAAATCGAGTCATCACTTGATCGGACTCTATTTTATGACCATTTTTACCACAGTCATTAAATCAATCACAGGGTAGTCAAGCTAATCCAGTTTATCTAATGATGGGAAAAAACATCAAAAAGAGTTGCAAAATGTGATTGTGGGACGGTGCAACAACCAGTTGTAAATGCAAGACGGTTTCCCAGGGCCCGAAATATGATCAAATGACCTCAGGGGGCGGGGTGGAAATCATTACTATGAGAGTGGGTTGCAGTCATTTTTTTTCCCCGTCCATCGTAACTTTGAACGGTTCTTAAGCGAGCGGTCGTAAATCGAGTTCTCCCGCTATCCTGGGTGTGAAAACTTCCATCTCCAGGATTCAGCCTTTTTTTTCTTTCTTTTCCAGCGGCCCCGCTTCTGCCCCATCAAGCATTTGACCGCAGAGCAAAGGGCTTCCCTCCCCGCAGAGACTCGGCGCCAGGGGGTGGATGTCGGGGTGGCCGTTCTCCTGGAGTCGGCCAGCGGAAAGGTTTTGTTGACCCGTCGGGCGAGGACGCTAAGTCTCTTCCCCAATACTTGGGTGCCTCCTGGTAAGAAGAACCAAACGGGGGTGGGGGGTGGGAGGGATCTGGTGCGAGAGGATGGGAAGGCCGCAAAGATGGACCCCCGTAGCCCTAAGAATAGCAATAGCACTTAGATTTATATCCCACTTCATAGTGCTTTTACAGCCCTCTCTAAGCGGTTTGCAGAGTCAACCTCTTGCCCCCAACAATATGGGTCCTCGTTTTACCGACCTCGGAAGGACGGAAGGCTGAGTCAACCTTGAGCCGGTCAGGATCGAACTGCTGGCAGTGGGCAGAATTAGCCTGCAATACTGCATTCTAATCACTGGGAAGAAGGAAAGGAAGGAGGAAGGGAAGGAAGGAAGGAAATGAAAAGGAAATAGGATGGATGGATGGATGGATGGATGGATGGAAGGAAAGGAAGGAAGGAAGGAAGGAAGGAAGGAAGGAAGGAAGGAAGGAAGGAAGGAAGGACAATAGCAATAGGACAGATACTGCTTCACAGTGTTTTATCGCTCTCTCTAAGCGGTTTACAAAGTCAGCATGTTTCCCCCCAACAAGCTGGCTCCTCATTTTACTGACCTCGGAAGGACGGAAGGCTGAGTCAACGTTGAGCCACTCAGGATCGAACGCCTGGCAGTGGGCACAGTTAGCCTGCAATACTGCATTCTAATCACTGAGAGGGAAGGAAGGATAGCAGGGAGGGAGGGAGGGAGGGAAGGAAGGAAGGAAGCAAGGAAGGTAGTAATAGCACTTAGACTTATATACCGCTTTATAGTGCATTTACAGCCCTCTCTAAGCGGTTTACAGAGTCAGCCTCTTGCCCCCCAACAATCTGGGTCCTCATTTTACCCACCTCGGAAGGATGGAAGGCCGAGTCAACCTTGAGCCGATCAGGATTGAACTGCTGGCAGTGGGCAGAGTTTAGCCTCCATTACTGCATTCTAACCACTGCAAATCATGCATGGATGGAAGGAAGGAAGGAAGGAAGGAAGGAAGGAAGGAAGGAAGGAAGGAAGGAAGGAAGGACGGACTAGCAACAGCACTTACTATATACCACTTCACAGGGCTTTGCAGCTGTTTCTAAGTGGTTTACAGAGTCAGCCTCTTGCCCCCAACAATCTGGGCCCTCATTTCACCGACCTCGGAAGGATGGAAATCTGAGTCAACCTTGAGCCGGTCAGGATCAAAGGAATCGAACTCCTGGCAGTGAGCAGAGTTAGCTTGCAATGCTGCATATTAACCACTGTGCCACCACAGCTCTTAGGATGCTTTTGCCTTAGAAAAACTCATTTGAGGTGGCACTCCAGCCTCCCTTATTCTTCAAGCTTAAGATTTTCTTTTGTTAAAAAAGTTGTGTAAGTACTTACTTGTAAGTAAGCAGATCCTGAACTCAAATAACTGAAGAGCCTGGTAGCTGAAAGAATAAGTGGTTAATCAGAATAAGAGCTGGAAGGGACCTTGGAGGTCTTCTAGTCCAACCCCCTGCAGGAGACCCTATCTCATTTCAAACAGGTGGCTGTTCAGTCTCTATTTAAAAACCTCCAGTGATGGAGCACCCACAACATCTGGTGGCCAGCTGTTCCCCTGGTTAATTGTTCTCGCTGTGAGGAAGTTTCTCCTTAGTTGTAGGTTGCTTCTCTAACACACCTTGTTAAATGAATCTGGTCAGGTCGTCACGAAAAGGGATCACGTGACCCCGGGACACTACGACCGTCGTAAATATGAACCCGTTGCCAAGCTGACTTATCAGCTGCAGTGAGATTCACTTAACAACGGAGGCGCGAATGGTTGTAAAATGGGGCAAAACTCACTTAACCGATGTCTCGCTTAACAACAGAAATTTGGATCGGGGGGGAAGGGGGCGTCATTTGTGGTCATAAGTTGAGGACTACCTGTACTGAATCCCAAGTTTTTAGAAGCAACAGAAACTAGATGTTTTTTTTTTTCTCTCTCTCTTGCAGGTGGCCATATTGAACCGGAAGAAGAGGTAAAGCCTTTTTTTAAAAAAAATCAAAATCCAAAAGGGAGAATCCAGAGAGCATCAAAAGGGCAGAAATGACTGTAGGGAGGCCTTTCGGGGGTTGGGGGTGGGGGGACCTGGCCAGCATTTTACAACTCACGCATAGGCCAGTAATGGGCTGCAGCCATTACAGGTTGGGGACCCCTGTTCTAACCCCCTTGGAATCCTGATGGGAGAAGGATCCCTGAAGGATTCGGGGAAGGAATTCTGTCTTTGCAAAAGGTTTAAAAAAAAGAAGTGAAGGCAATCTGTGTCGGAATGGGAGAACTCGCCGCAGCGAGTTGTCTACCTAAGGGAAGGCCATGGGGAGAGAGAGAGAGAGAGAGAGAAGGAGAGATAGAATAGAATAAGAATGGAATGGAATGGAATAAGGAATAAGAATAGGAATAGGAATAATAGGAATAGGAATAGAATAGAATAATAAATATGGAATGGAATGGAATGGAATGGAATGGAATGGAATGGAATGGAATGGAATGGAATGGAATGGAATAATAGAATAGAATAGAATAGAATAGAATAGAATAGAATAGAATAGAATAGAATAGAATAGAATAGAATAGAATAGAATAGAATAGAATAGAATAGAAAATAAATATGAATGGAATAGAATAAGAGTAGAGTGGAATGGAATGGAATGGAATGGAATGGAATGGAATGGAATGGAATGGAATGGAATGGAGTAGAATAGAATAGAATAGAATAGAATAGAATAGAATAGAATAGAATAGAATAGAATAGAATAAGGAATGGAATGGAATGGAATGGAATGGAATGGAATGGAATATAGAGTAAAAAGAATAGAATAGAACAGAATAAAGAATAGAAAAGAATAGAATAAAGAATAGAATATAAAAAGAATAGAACAGAACAGAATAAAGAATAGAATAGAATAGAATAGAATAGAATAGAATAGAATAGAATAAAGAAGAATAGAATAGAACAGAATAAAGAATAGAAAAGAATAGAACAGAATAGAATAGAATAAAGAAGAATACAATAGAAGAAAGAATAGAATGCAGAAGAATAGAATAGAATAGAATAGAATAGAATAGAATAGAATAGAATAGAATAGAATAGAATAGAATAGAATAGAATAGAATAGAATAGAATAGAATTACTTTATTGTCATTTTGGATGTACACTTATTTTTATTATTTTATTTATTTTTTATTTATTAAATTTTTATACCGCCCCCTCTCCCGAAGGACTCGGGGCGGTGAACAGCCAAAATTAAAAACACACAATACAAATATTAAAATACATTAAAACAGAATTAAATTATCTTAGGCTTCTCCAATTTAAAACCCCATTACCCATAAAATTCACCAATTAAAAATTTTTTAACCCAGCCCGGCTTGCTGAAATAAAAACGTCTTCAGGGCCCGGCGGAAGGTCCGGAGATCCGGGATTAGTCGTATCCCTGGGGGCAGCTCATTCCAGAGGGCGGGTGCCCCCACAGAGAAGGCTCTTCCCCGGGGGGTCGCCAGCCGACATTGCCTGACAGACGGCACCCTGAGGAGACCCTCTCTGTGGGAGCGTGTTGGCCGGTGGGAGGTTATCGGAGGCAGAAGGTGGTCTCGTAAATAACTGGGTCCTAAGCCATGGAGCGCTTTGAAGATGAGAACCAACACCTTGAAGCGCACTCGGAAGACCACCGGAAGCCAATGCAGCTCGCGCAGGAGAGGTGTCACGTGGGAGCGCCATGCCGCCCCCATAAGTACCCGCGCGGCCGCATTCTGCACCAGTTGGAGCCTCCGAGTGCTCCTCAAGGGGAGCCCCATGTAGAGAGCATTACAGTAGTCAAGGCGGGAAGTAACGAGGGCATGAGTGACCGTGCATAGGGAGTCCCGATCCAGAAAGGGGCGCAACTGGCGTATCAGGCGGACCTGATAGAAAGCCCCCCTGGCCACGGCCGTCAAATGCTCTTCTAAGGACAGCCGTGCGTCCAGGAGGACACCCAAGTTACGCACCCTCTCCGTGGGGGCCAATGTCTCGCCCCCAATAGTCAGCGATGGCACCAGCTGACTATATCGGGACGCCGGCAGCCACAGCCACTCAGTCTTGGAGGGATTGAGTCGGAGCCTGTTCCGCCCCATCCAGACCCGCACCGCCTCCAGGCACCGGGACATCACTTCAAGGGCATCGTTGGGGTGGTCTGGGGTGGAGATGTACAGCTGGGTGTCATCAGCGTACAGATGGCACTGCACCGCAAAACCACGGATGATCTCGCCCAGCGGCTTCACATAAATGTTGAACAGGAGAGGCGAGAGGACCGACCCTTGTGGCACCCCACAAACCAAGTGCCTTGAGGTCGACCTCTGCCCTCCAGCCAACACAGACTGCGACCTGTCGGAGAGATAGGAGGAGAACCACCGTAAAACAGTGCCTCCCACTCCCAACCCCTCCAACCGGCGCAGCATGATACCATGGTCGATGGTATCAAAAGCCGCTGAGAGGTCTAATAGGACCAGAACAGAGGAGCAACCTCTGTCCCGAGCCCTCCAGAGATCATCAACCAACGCGACCAATGCCGTTTCCGTGCTGTACCCGGGCCTGAAGCCGGACTGGAACGGATCTAGATAGACGGTTTCCTCCAGGTACTGGGGGAGCTGTCGCGCAACCACACTCTCAACAACCTTCGCCAGAAAGCGAAGGTTGGAAACTGGACGATAGTTTGCTAAAACAGCTGGGTCCAGAGAGGGCTTCTTGAGGAGGGGCCTCACCACCGCCTCTTTCAAGGCGGGAGGCAAGAACCCCTCACTCAAGGAAGCGTTTATAATCCTCTGGAGCCAGCCTCGTGTAACCTCCCGGGTAGCCAGCACCAACCAGGAGGGACACGGGTCCAATAAACATGTGGTTGCGTTCAACCTCCCCAGCATCCTGTCCACGTCCTCGGGAGTCACAGGGTCAAACTCATCCCAGATAACCGTCTCAAGACAGACCTCGGACAACCCGCCTGTACCTACCCAGTCGGAGTCCAAGCCTTCCCGAATCTGAGCGACTTTATCGTGCAGATAATGCGCAAAATCCTCAGCACGACCTTGCAAGGGGTCTTCCCGCGCTCCCAGATGGAGAAGGGAGCGAGTCACCCTAAACAAGGCAGCTGGGCGATTTTCTGCCGACGCGATAAGAGCGGAAAAGTAATTACACTTCGCCGCCTTTATCGCCACTAAGTAGGTCTTGATATAAGACCTCACTAGTGTACGGTCAGATTCGGAGCGACTGGCCCTCCAACTACTCTCTAGGCATCTTTTCCGGCGTTTCATCCCCCTCAGCTCCTCGGAGAACCAAGGAGCTGGGCAGATTCGGCGCCGGGTCAGAGGCCGCAAAGGCACGACCCGATCTAAAGCACCAGCGGCCGCCCTATCCCCATGTATACTAATCGGTATACATTAAAATGAAATTACGTTGCATACCGCTCTCATAGGGTTTCCACCTCTGATATAAACACAAACATGACAAGATAAATAAATACAAAATTATGCATGTACCCCACATATATTATATGACATGGATAAACAACAAAAGTTGTTCTGTAGGCTGGACTTTTCTTGCCTTGGGAACCTTCTTGTACTGTAGATTTAATTTTGCCCAGTGGAAACTTTTGCTCGGGAAACTTTCAAGTGCCCTATGGACTCACTGGCCATTGTTCTTTGGACTAGCATCGGTCTTCTTTTGTCTGAATTTAACTGGGACAATTCTGGGGTTTTGGTGAAGGGAATTGCTGGGGAATATTAATAAACCCACCGTTAAGTGTGTGTGTGAGCGAGCGGGATGGCACACAGGGTGGGAGAATCGAAGCTTTGGTCAAGGGAGTCTGTGGGATGGGGAGCACTCTGTCCATGGTCAGAGGCCCTCTTCTGAGTTGCAGCTGCCCCGATGCCCACCGATTTCAGGACCTGCCTCTCCTCCCCACCCTTGTTTCTTTCTTGTTCACAGTTGCTGGATGCTGGACTGAGAGAGCTGCAGGAAGAGACTGGCTTGCAGCTGAAGGATGGGGAATTCTCCTGGCAACTGCTGGCCCTCTGGGAGGTAAATGGACCCCTTGAGATCCCCCTCCCCGGATCTGGGAAATTTGGGGTGGAGCCAGTGAGTCCTGAAAGCGGGCAAGAGGGGTCCCTGGTGCGCAGCCCTGCCTCAAGTGTCAATTCCAGAAGGTCAGCCCAGCCTTCCCCATTGATCTGAAGTTTGCAGAAGCGATGTGGGGCCTCCCTTCACTCCCTCCATTTGGAGACTGCTGTCAGGATTCCGACAGATGCCCTAAATAAATCATGAGCCTCGAGCCAAGCTTCAAAAGAAATCCAGTTATTTATTAGGAGCTTCATGTTGGCAGGTTCCCAAGTAAAGCCAGCTCTGACCCTATATAATTTACGCCCCAGTTATGACCGTTTCCTCCCTCACCCCAGGGTGTGTCATCAATCACATTCACCAACGGAGCAATTTCACTGATTCTAGAGGTCACTCCCCTCCGGTTGCTTTAGGTAACCCTGGTATACAGCCTTGTATAAAATATAAGCGGGTAGTGATGGGAGTGTCCCGATGCTCCCATGTCACACCCCTCCTGCGTGACCTGCATTGGTTACCGGTTGTCCTCCAGGTGAGGTTTAAGGTGCTGGTGATTCCCTATAAAGCCCTACATGGCTTAGGCCTGGGGTATTTGGCGGATCACCTGCGGCCAGTAACAGCTCCCCATCGCCCCGTGCGCTCACATAGGGAGGGCCTACTTGGGGTCCCGTCGGCCAAACAATGTCGGCTGACAGCCCCTAGGGAGCGAGCCTTCTCTGGGGGCGCACCTACCCTCTGGAATCAGCTCCCCTTGGAGCTCCGGGTAGCCCCCGACCTTCGCTCCTTCCGCCGTGACCTTAAAACATGGCTGTTTCTCCAAGCTGGCCTGGCCTGAATGGGGTTTTAATGGAAATTTTAGTTTTATTGTTGAATTTTAATTGGACTTGTTTATTGCTGTGAGCCGCCCTGAGTCCTGGTGGAGAAAGGGTGACATATAAGTCCGATAATTAATTAATGAATTAATTAATTAATTAATAAGAGAATGAACCTCCACCCTCATCTTACACCTGCGCTACAGATATTCGTCACCATTGCAAACCCATTCTACCTTGTCTCGTCTCTCCCTGCAGTCTGTGTATCCCCCACGGCTGAGCCAAGGTTTGCCCCAACGGCACCACATCGTGGTCTACCTGCACTTGGCATTGCACGAGAGCCACCAGCAGCTCCAGGTGAGTGGGGCACGTTGGCCAAGCTCCGCTCCCCACTGAGGTGTCTGCAGCAGAAGCGCCTTCTTGCTCTTAGTAGCACTAGCAATAGCACTTATATAGCGCTTCACAGTGCTTTCTAAGCAGTTTACACAGTCAATATGTTGCCCCTAATAATCTGGGTCCTCATTTTACCGACCTCGGAAGGATGGAAGGCTGAGTTAACCTTGAGGCCGGTGAGAATTGAACTGCTGGCAGTGGGCAGAGTAGCCTGCAATACTGCATTCTAACCACTACGCCGCCACATCTCCTGGCATTAATTCCACTGATTGGATTGACCTTTCCTCAGAGAGCCTGAGATGACATGCACTGGCGTCTCCCTTAATTTGACTCCACAACAGCTTTGTGAGGTAGGCTGGGCAGAGACCGGGCAGCCCAAAGTGTCTCAGTGACGAGAGGATCACACCAAAATTGCCCCCACCTCTTCTTAAAGCCCTCTTATTTGAATCATGCTTTGATGCCTAAGCCATGATCTTCCTGGGTTTACTAACAGGCTACGCCTGAAGCTCCAGACCTCCTCCTCAATTTTAATGTTTAATTAGTTTGTAATTGGGGGTAATTTCTTACGGTCGAAGGGAGAAATTTCTGCACGTGAGATTGGAGACCATGCTGTTCAAAAGAAGCTATTTAATGACACGGAGATGAGATTGTAACAATTCTCCCGCACTCCCTCCACTGCACATAGCAGCGTAAATATTGCTCCACCATTGTATTAGTTCTTTCGTCGGCTCCGTTGGTAGCTGGGTGGAACGCCAAACTGAGCCCTCGACTGCCACTGGCAGGAGACTGTGCAGAATTGAAAGGCAGCTTCAGCTTGGCAGGTGGCGTTTAGCTAGCAGTAAATGAAATAATGGCTCTTTTGGGTTCTTGGGGAGAAGCAGAGAAGAGGAATGCCTGCTTGAATTGCATATTGATCCAGATCTTTCGCCAGGCCAGGCTGAAGCCCAATGAAGCCGAGGTCGCCGCTGTCGCTTGGCTGGACCGCCCCACCCTGGAATGCATTGCAGCTACGGAGGATGGAGCAGAAGACGAGGCCCTGGGGTTGGGCAAAGGGGCACCATCCACTGTCAGGTAGGTGGCAGGGAAGAGCATCCTGACCCAGCTCCCCAAACACAACAAACCCTCTAAAGTTCAATGATTCTTTTATTAAGAGCGCCAGCAGCCCGGGCAAAAAGTTTCTCTCCCACCGCAGGCTAACAAATCCGTCCGGCAGAGAGATGAATAGTTGTCTGCCACATCTATTCATCTCCGCCCCCTGCCTTTTATCCCCAGAGCTAAGGTGGGGCCTTGCTAGCAGCGGTGAGCTCTTCCGTCCCAAGGATGGGCCCATAGATTTCCACTGCTCTCCTCTCCTCTGCCTTCTGCGCATCAGGCACTGGACCCAGCTGCTCCTCCTCTTCCTCATCAGCCACCTCCAGACCTGGGGGCTGTTGACTCTCCATCTGAGGGCTGATGGACGGCCCAGACTCCGCCTCTGTCTCTCTCTCTGATGGCTCCATTCCCTCTCCCCCCTCGGAGCACTCAGGTTGCCCTGATGCTGACCCTGATGCCCCCGCTGCCGTCTCTGATTTGGCTGCTGAAGGGGCTGGCGGGGGACAGACCACAACACTGAGACCTCTGTTTGAACAAATGTGGGGGTCAAATTTTGATGGATCTCTTTCCTTCTTAGCAAGGGATTTGGGGTGGAGGAAACGAGGGGCAGATTGGTCTCCTTCCCCACATTTAAAGACCTTTGGGCATCTCGTTTTTCATTTTGAGCAGCGTCGTCGAACTGGAGAAGGGCTCAGCCAAGACCTTGGTGATCCCCACCGCTGCCTTCCTGGGCACGGCACAAGGGGAAAACCTGGAGCGTGTCAGCACCGGGACCAAGTACGCCCTCCGGCAGTGGCTGAACATGTCCTCCCTCTGAGCAGCCAAAGATGCTCAAACACCTGGAAAGCAAGAGGATCAATCCCTGGGCAGCACTCCAAGGTCTGGCCGATGCCTCTCGAGTTAACTTGGCAATATTTGGCTCCAACAATCAAAACATTCTTGTTTTTTGTTTTGGAAGAACGGAAGAAACTGTGTTCCAGTAATTGTTCAGTTGCCAAAAGATAACAAGTCTTTATTTACAGTAGTGGCCAGAATTGTGGAAACCTTTTGGGAAAAGTGTATTTTTGAGGTTTGATGGCTAATAACACCACTTTTTTAGGGGAGTTTCAAAATAATCCTATTCCACTGCTGGAATGGCCTGGGAATAGCCCAGACCTTCACCCAATTGAAAATCTATGGAGCCGACTAAAGAAACTTGTTAGTCAGAAGCGACCCAGCAATAAACCCCAGTTAATAGAAGCCATCATTCAATCTTGGTTTCACATGAGAACAGCTGCAGAACTAAAAGACTTGGTTCCCTCCATGGGAAGACCTTGTAAGGCTGTCATTCATGCTAAAGGTTACCCAACTAAGGATTAACTGACATGGTGATCATTTTTATATATATCATTTTTTTCTATGGAGATCATTTTTGTCTATCTCGTTTTTTTCTACGTGTTTCCCTTTCCTTCTTTATACTGTAACTGCTATTCTAATAGCAAATCCTTCATAAAAGTTATTGCATTACATTCTCGATTAAATTACCTTTCCATTGATATATAATTTTATGGTACTACTCCCCAAAAAAGAGGTATTATTAGCTACTTTTAGAAAATACACTTTTCCCAAAAGGTTTCCACAATTTTGGCCCATTACAGTTAGTCCTCAACTTACAACTGCTCATTTAGTGATGGTTCAGTTACAAAGGCGCTGAAAAAAGTGACATGACCCTTTTTCACACTTAACGACCCGTGGCAGGATCCCCATGGTCACATGATCAAAAGTCAGATGCTTGGTTGTAAAGGGCTGATTTAGGGATTTAAGACGATGTGGTTAGGGGGCAATTTCCTTAATATTTGAATGTCTTTAGGTCATTTTGTGACAATAGACTCAATATTATTCATCTTAAAAAGGACATTGTGAAAATCTGCCTTAAAAAGACACAGGGATCAAATTTTATACGGTCCCTAACCAAATACGGGTAGTCCTCGACTTACGACCACAATTGCGGCCAAAAGGTATGGTGCTAAGCGAGACATTTGTTGGGTGAATTTTGCCCCATTTTACGACCTTTCCTGCCACAGTTGTTAAGCGAATCGCTGCAGCTTTTTAAGTAACACGGCTAAGTGAATCTGGCTTTCCCCATTGATTTTGCTCGTCAGAAGGTCTCAAAAAGAAATCCCCTGACCCCGGGACACTGCGACGGTCATAAATGTGAGCCAGTTGCCAATCGGCTGAATTTTGATCACATGACCCTGGGGATGGCTGCAACGGTCATAAGTGTGAAAAATGATCCTAAGTCACTTTTTTTCAGTGATGTTGTAACTGGTCACTAAGCGAACTTTTGTAAGTCGAGGTCTACCTCTTTCCTACAAGTACAGTAGTGGCCAAAATTGTGGAATCCTTTTGGCAAAAGTGTATTTTCTAAAACTTGGCTAATAACGCCTCCTCCCCCCCCTTTTTTTTTGAGTAGTACCATAAAATTATGTATCGATGGAAAGATAATTGAATCGAGAATGTAATGCAATCACTTTTATGAAGGATTTGCTATTAGAATAGCAGTTACGGTATAAAGAAGAAAAGGGAAACACAGAAAAAACGAGATATACAAAAATGATCCCCATGTCAATGAATATTTCATTGGGTAACCTTTAGCATGAATGACGGCCTTACAATGTCTCCCCATGGAAAGAACCAAGTCTTTTAGTTCTGCAGCTGTTATTATGTGAAACCAAGATGGCATGATGGCTTCTATTAACTGGGTTTTATTTCTGGGTCGCTTCTGACCAACCAGTTTCTTTAGTCGGCTCCATAGATTTTCCATTGGGTGAAGGTCTGGGCTATTCCCAGGCCATTCCAGCAGTGGAATAGGATTATCTTGAAACTCCAAAAAAATATATGATGTTATTAGCCATCAAACCTCAAAAATACACTTTTTCCACAATTTTGGCCACTACTGTATGTCGATGAAGATTTTCAGTCATCCGGGTAAAGTTGTCAGGAAATTCAGTCACGACAACCGGACTTATTTTCTTGTTTACCGACAAATCATAAAAACAAAATTCTACGAGGAAAAAAAATAACGTGGTTACATTTAATACTTAACTGCTTAAGTTTCAGTCGTTACCTTTATTTCAAAATGTTTTTTTTTTTTTGAGGAGGGCAAATAATTCAACGTGAGTAAATTGGTGCCACAGATCCCAATATTGATCGGTAAAGTCATATATATCCCTATTAACAAATGTGATTCAGGCTAGTGTCCAAATATTGTTCACATCCTCAAACTCCCAACTATTAAAACAGCGAAAGGCCCTGAACATGGGGAACAAACTGGTTTTTGCAACATAACTTGGTCATATCTGTCAGGGAGACCCACAACCATGATGGGGAACCTATGGCACATGTGACGGAAGTGGTTCGCAGAGCGGTCACCTTTGCTCTTCCGGGTTCCGGCCAGCTGGTCTTCACGCACGTGGGAGCGCCGGAAACCGGAAGACCAAGTCGCCGGCGCGCATGCTGAAAACAAGAAGGTAATCTTCCTGGCATGCGCACCGGCCAGCTGCTCTTCCGGTTTCTGGTGCGCATATGCGCTCCGGCCAGCTGGTCTTCGTGCGTGCATGTGCACCAGAAACTGGAATACCAGGTCGCTGGTGCATATGCACGCACTGGAAACCGGAAGATCTTCCCGGCGCCCACATGCGCACCGGGTGGCTGCTTTTCCGGTTTCCGGCATGTGCATGTGCGCTCCCGTTTCGGCACTTGGTGCCGAAAAGGTTCACCAACACTGACCTACAACATGGCTAGTATAGTTTTTGTTTATTTCTTCCTAAATAAATAGAACATGACAAGACTGTTACTCCAGTTACCGCTGGCCCGATAACCCCAAATACTAACGGCTCCCCCACAAGGTCCATTCCCAGAGTTGCGTGTCCATCTGCTGGGCTCAACTTTAAAGAGTGCCAATAGAAGGACGTCTCCCCCGCCCCATCCTTTTTCCTAAGTTCAGAGGAACCCCTGCTTCCCAAGCTGGCTGAGTCCGCCACGTTACTAGCACCCCAAGCTAGTTTCCGGAACGGGGGAAATTTAAGAGAGGGAGAAGCTCAGTTTAGCCAGCCCTCTCGGCACCCATCAAGGTTTCAGCTTCAGCCACGGGTGGAGGATGGTGAGGATGGAAAGGACGGACGAGGTCAGGCCGCAGAGCCCCACGAAACCTGAGCTGCTCTTGAACAGGCCCAGCTTGTCCAAGGGGATGAAAATGTCACAGGCGTTTTTCATCACGTCCAGGAGGAGGGGAGGGTTGCTGCGGAGCACCTGCGCCAGGAGAGCGAGCTGCAGCTTCAGCTTCAGGGCCAGCTGCTGGAAGCGATGGTCTTCCCCCGGGCCGGACCGGCCATTTGTGCAGCTTCCTTTCTGAGACTTCGCGTTGGTCTCGCGCTCCATCAGGAGCCGGATTTCGTAGGCGTCGCGGCTCAAGTTCATAATCAGCGCGAAGAGGTAATATCTGGAAGGGAAAAAAAAAACGTGAAGGGAAGAGCCTTGGTACTACAGTGGTTTAAAGCACCCTGTTATTAACACAGCTGCCTGCAATTTACTGCTGGTTCGAATCTCTCCAAGGCTCAAGGTTGACTCAGCCTTCCATCCTTTCTAAGGTAGGTTAAATGAGGACCCAGTTTGTGGGGGCAATAAGCTGACTTTGTATAAAATATACAAAAGTATGAAGGCTATTGCTGAGCACATTGTAAGCCGCCCTGAGTCTCCGGAGAAGGGCGGCATATAAATCAAATTAAAAAAAAAAAAAAAAAAAAAAGAGTGAACATGTCCTGAAATCCTAGCTGGAGAATAAGAGAATACAGGCAGTCCTCGACTTAACAACCACAACTGAGCCCAAAACTTACATTGCTAAGTGAGAAATTTGTTAAGTGAATCTCCAGTTTGTTAAGTGAATCGCTACAGTTGTTAAATTAATAGCACGATTGTTAAGTGAATCTGGTTTCTCCATTGATTTTGCTTGTCAGAAGATTGCAGCGAGAAAAGTCATAAAATGGGGCAAAACTCACTTGACAACAGAAGGTTTGTGCTCAATTGTGG
The DNA here is from genome assembly GCF_029215685.1 of Pituophis catenifer annectens. Lineage (NCBI taxonomy): Eukaryota > Metazoa > Chordata > Lepidosauria > Squamata > Colubridae > Pituophis > Pituophis catenifer. The sequence continues at coordinate 26,449,573 of NW_027256890.1, forward strand.
TCATAAGTCAGGGACTACCTATAGATGCACCAGCCCTATAAATGGTTCTCCTGCTTTGCAAAAATATCCATGATAAACATATATATATATGCATATGTATTTTATGACACATGGTGCTCGAATCTAGTCTCTCTTTAAACATCTCCATTTTCCACCAGGCTCATTTGACTATAAGGTCAACATCATCTTGTACAACAGTCTCTGTACAGTTCTTGAATTTGTAGCCGTTTCTACCATATTTCTATTATAGCTACCATGTTTCCCCGAAAATAAGACCCTGTCTTCTATTTTTTTGAACCCTGAAATAAGCGCTTGGCCTTATTGCCATGCGCTCAAAAGCCCGATTTGGGCTCATCGGGATGTCTTATTTTGGGGGAAACGGGGTATTACTGCACAAAAATGCACATATTTACTCAAATGCAACTGGCAAAAATACATGAATATAGTATGTAAATATTCTAATTACTATAATCCTAATAATCAAAGTCACCCCCTGTTGAGGCGGGGGACAAATTTAATAAAGTAATAAATAATCAATTACACTGCATTCTTCTTTCAGTCAACCTAATATACATAAAATCACCAAGGCCTCGTGTGTGTGTAAAAGTTTCTTAGCCAGGAGTTCCCCTTCCCATCTAAATTGGACTTCAGCAATTATTGACATGCAACATTTGTAAATGATCATTCAAACATTTGTCGATGTTCAAAGGGTTGCTTATGAAAGCTCTTGATATAGGGAAATTAGTTTTGAAAGTTTAGCATTTTGAAGTTTGTAGTTTTATAACAGATTAACAGAGTTGGAAGGGACCTAGCAGGTCATCTAGTCCAACCCCCCGCCCAAGCAGGAGACCCTATGCCATTTCTGACAGATGGCAGTCCAATCTCTTCTTGGAAGCCACCAGTGATGAAGCTCCCACAAACTCCGAAGGCAACTTCTGTTCCATGGGTTGACTGTTCTCACTGTCAGAAAATTCCTCCTTATTTCCAGGTTGAATCTCTCCTTGATGAGTTTCCATCCATTATTCCTTGTCTGGTCTTCAGGTGCTTTGGAGAATAGCTTGACCCCCTTCCTCCTCTCTGTGGCAGCCCCTCAAATACTGGAAGATGCTCTCCTGCCTCCCCTGGTCCTTCTCTTCACTGGACTAGCCAGGCCCACTTCCTGCAACCGTTCTTCGTATGCTTTAGTCTCCAGGTCTTTGATCATTTTAGATAGATTCAGATTAACAGAGTTGAAGGGACCTTGCAGGTCATCTAGTCCAACCCCCCGCCCAAGCAGACGACCCTACACCATTTTTGACAGATCGCAGTCCAGTCTCTTCTTGAAAGCCTCCAGGGATGAAGCTCCCACAACCTCCGAAGGCAACTTCTGTTCCATCGGTTGATTGTTCTGACTGTTAGGAAATTCCTCCTTAATTCTAGGTTGAATCTCTCCTTGTTCACTTTCCATCCATTGTTCCTTGTCTGGCCTTCAGGTGCTTTGGAAAATAGCTTGACCCCCTTCCTTCTCTCTGGGGCAGCCCCTCACATATTGGAAGAGGCTCTCCTGTCTCCCCTGGTCCTTCTCTTCACTAGACTAGCCAGGCCCAGTTCCTGCAACCGTTCATCGTATGTTTTAGCCTCCGGTCCCTTAATCATCTATAAGATTTGTGTTCTCAGGATTGAATTAGCCATTTCCTCCACAACCCTCAGAGGACAAAGCTCGCTGGGGGGGAGGGAGGGAGGGAGGGAATTCCATCTCACCTGAATGACCTCTGGCTCCACTTCTCATGGTCCATGTGTGGAAAGAGACCTGATTTCCCCGCCCACAAGATGTTGTCGCAGGCAAAGTACATAGCTCGGTTTAAATGGCTCACTGTGATGCAGAAACGAAGGACGATATCTGACAGGTGGATGGCTCTTTTGGCCGCCTCCAGAGCATCTGCAGAGTTCCCCAGTCGGAATACTGGAAAGGAAGCCCAGAGTCATGGATGCGTACAATCCATCCTAGCTTATTTCCACAGCTCACCAAGGGAGAGCCCTTGAAAGAGGCTGGGTGGATTGACAAGCAATTACTTTTTTTTATTATTATAATTATCAATTTTCTTTTTGTTTATAATACAACAATAGAAAAGCGAATCGTAGGAAAAATAGGGAAGGGAAAAGCGTAGGGAAAAAGAAAGAAAAGGCATTGTCTTTGGTGCAATAGAGTAAGATAATAATATCAAACCTCAACTTTTTACTTTTACGTAATAGTATAATCTAGCCATTTCTATAACGGCAAATCTATCTAATCGGTAAAAGCCAAAATCAAAGTTTCATTGTTTTTTCCACTTCAAGCACAAAGTCCAGAAGAGGTTTCTAAGTAGAAACAAAAGTACCATATCTTTCGGAATATAAGACGCACTTCCTACCCACCCCACAAAAGAGAGTGAAAATTTAGGTGTGTCTTATTCACCAAATGTAGCCAAAAACGCGAGGCATGGAGGCGGCGATGGTCTGTGGCAATCCCTGCAGCCTGGAACAGCTGATTGGGGGTATTCTGGGAGGCCGATCCACCCGGCAATCAGCTGCTGGTGCTGAATCAGGCTGCAGTAATGTGCTGAAGCTGATCTGGCTGTTTGCTATTTGCTGCAAGGACTCGGAGTTTCCTTCCTTCCTTCCTTCCCTTTCTTTCTTCTCTTTTTTCTTTTCTTTCTTCCTTCCCTTTCTCTTCCTTCCTTCTCTCTTTCTCTCTTCCTTTCTCTTCCTTCCTTCCCTCTCTCCCTTTCTTTCTTTCTTCCCTTTTTCTTCTCTTTTTTCTTTTCTTTCTTCCTCCCCTTTTTCTTTCTTTCTTCCTTTTTTCCTTCCCTTTCTCTTCCTTCCTTCTTTTCCTCCCTCCCTCCCTTTCTTTCTTCCCTTTTTCTTCTCTTTTTTCTTTTCTTTCTTCCTCCCCTTTCTCTTTCTTTCTTCCTTTCTTCCTTCCCTTTCTCTTCCTTCCTTCCTTTCCTCCCTCCCTTTCTTTCTTCCCTTTTTCTTCTCTTTCTTCCTCCCCTTTTTCTTTCTTCCTTCCCTCCTTCCCTTTCTCTTCCTTCCTTCCCTCCCTCCCTTTCTTTTCTTCCCTTTTTCTTCTTTTTTCTTTTCTTTCTTCCTCCCCTTTCTCTTTCTTTCTTCCTTCCTTCCTTCCCTCCTTCCCTCCCTTTCTCCTGCTACCTCCCTCCTTGCTTTCCCTTGATAACTGCGGCTCCTTCCGATTCAGCTGCAAATTTCCCTTCCAGAAAGATCTAAAGCCCCATCGTTCTCACTTTCTTGTCTTGCCAGTACCAAAATGCCCGCTGTACCTCTGCCCTCCCGCCCCAGTCAATCCCCTTCACACTTACGCTTGCGTCCCAAGCTCAGATGAGCCTCCAGCTGCTTGATCCTAGCAAGGAAATCAGGCCCAGCTCCATTCTTCTGCAGGGCATAGCCTAGTAGGGTGCAGGCATATTGGGCAGCTCTAGGCAGAATACAGGGAAAAAAACAGTAAAGAGACCCAGCCAAGATCTGTCAGCTAAAGAGTCTAAAATAATCTTCATGCAACAAACGACATTGCCAACTCATAAACTAAGCAAGGCAAGTCAATTAAAAAAAAAAAAGAAGAAGAGAGGAGTTATAGGACAAATCGTTATCCTACAATTTGGTGTGGCCCAGATTTGTTCCTCGACTTACAACAGTTCATTTAGTGAACTGCAGCTGTTACAATGTGAAACCAACAGTTACACCAGTTCATTTAGTAACTGTTCAAAGTTACAACGGCACTGAAATGACCTGTTTTTCACATTTATGACCATTGCAGCATCCCCATGGTCACGTGATCAGTATTCAGATGCTGGACAACTGACTCATAGTTATGACAGTTGCAGTGTCCTGGGGTCATTTTGTGACATTCTGACAAGCAAAGTCAATGGAGAAGCCAGAATCGCTTAATGGACATTGTTGACTAACTTAACACCTGCAGTGATTCCCTTAACAGCTAAGGAAAGAAAAGTGGGGCAAAACTCACTTAACAAATGTCTCGCTTAGCAACAGAAGTTTTGGGCTCAATAGTGGTCATAAGTCAAGGACTAACTGAGATTAGAATCCAGCTGGAAACTCATCAGTTCCAAAAGTTCTGATGACTTGAGCTGGAGAGTTGCATTTATACATTTGTCACTTATTCCATAATTCAAGAAACTTTTCCATTAGGTGGAATCTACAATAGTAGATTTCTCTTGACTTTGGATAAAATTTTGCTTCTCTAATTTACTGCAGTGGTTATATAATTGCAACTGAAGCATGTCTCGACAAGCTCAATATGGATAGATACTTTACTTGCGTCAATGAAACCTGTGTTCTTTCTCTTCTGCTAAGCTCCCATTTCTGAAACCAAATCAACATTGTTTGAAATCTGGAATCACTAACATCTATGTATGGAAAGAAAAAATGGATATATCTGATAATGGAACATCAATCGTTGCAAATGTTAAAGACTTGAAAATTGGTTTTATCATATTTAAAACTGGAAAACTATTTGGAAAAAAAAGTAATTTTGATTTTATTGGATGCCCCAAAGAATGTTCTTAAAGGATGAATGTCAAATTTTCTTAATGGCAATATAAAAAAATTGAGGGAGTGTCCTTTGGAAACTATATAAATTGGAACAATATTTTAATAAATGTGTAAGTAGAGTTATGGGGAAATCTCTTTTATATGTTGACTTACATTCCAGAAATATAGAATCTGACTTTTCTTAAAGAACTTAGGTTGCATAGGTGATGGGCAATTGCTAAAGGAATTATTCTGAGAAATTGGACAACTATAATTCTAGATATTAAAAAATCAGTCATGTGTAGTTTATCCATTTTTGAAAAAGCATTTTTCCTAATAAAGACATGACATAATATATTTGCCTTTCACCTACATTCCACAATAGATTACTAGGTTTTAATAATAGAAGGAAAATTCAGCATATGGTTTGCTTAAATTCTATTATAAATTCTCTCTTGTTATTTTGCCCTATGTGCACATAAATAAACAATATCACCTCTGCAGAAAGGAGGAAATTAAGGATACACTTTTAGGAACAAATGCAGCATTTCTGCTATCACCTATGAGCATAAGATTTGATGCCCTCATTACTGTCTTCATTATGCTGTCTTCATTGCCTCAGTTTCCAATTAACCACAGACACCCAAAGTTTTTCCAAGGTAGCCACCCAAAAGCTCTCTTTGAAGAAGCGGCGAAGTGCAAATGGGGTAAGAGGCAAATATTTAGATGAGGTAGTTAAGGGCACCGCCTTTCTCACTCACAGGGTGAGGACGAGAGAAAAGCAACGTCAAGAGGAAAAGTAAGAAAGTGTTGCCAGAGTTATGACCGTGCCCTAGTTATGTGCAAGCCCATGTTTGCAATGAAAAGCATCACTGGTGCAACAGCCTTTAAGTAGTTTGGTAATGAAACTTCTGCAGGGAAACAGCCAAATTCAGAGGTCACCAAAGTTCAGTCTGGAGCTACAAATATGCTCTTTTTATTGATACCTGCTAAGATTAATCCAACTTAAACCAAATGCTTTCCATGACTTTTAAAAATACAGGTAGTCCTCGACTTACAACAGTTCGTTTAGTGACCGTTCAAAGTTACAACGGCACTGAAAAAAGGGACTTAGGACCGTTTTTCACGCTTACGACCATTGGAGCATCCGTCTGGTCATGTAATCAAAATTCAGACAGTTGGAAGCTGACTCATATTTACGACGGTGGTAGGGTCCCAACTTACAGCAGTTCATTTAGTGACTGAAATTACAACGGCACTGAAAAAAAGGGGCTTATGTCTGTTTTTTCACACTTATGACCATAGCCGCATCCCCATGGTCACGTGGTCAGAATTCAGCCGCTTGACCACCGACTCACACTTATGACGGTTGCGGTGTCCCGACTTACAACAGTTCATTTAATGACTGTTTCAAAGTTACAACAGCACTGAAAAAAGGGACTTATGTCTGTTGTTTCACACTTATGACCATAGCCGCATCCCCATGGTCACGTGGTCAGAATTCAGCCGCTTGGCCACCGACTCGCATTTATGACGGTCGCAGTGTCTCGGGGGGTCACGTGATCCCCTTTTGTGACCTTCTGGCAAGCAAGGTCAATGGGGAAGCCGGATTCACTTAATAACCGTATTATTCACTTAAAAAGCTGCTGTGATTCACTTAGCAACTGTGGCAAGGAAGGCCTTAAAACGGGGCAAAGCTCACTCCAACGTCTTCCCTTGACAGAAATTTTGGGCTCAACTGCGGTCGTAAGTCGAGGACTACCTGCAAAGTCCTCCCGGGGTTTGTCACCCACCGCCCTTCGCTCGTGCAAACCTGAAGACCCGCTCCTTGGCTTGGCTTTGGGCGCTGAAACGGACCCAGGAATCCATGGCGGAGCCCGACGGGGTGATAAAAGGCTGGAACAAACCGAGCAGCCTCGGCCTGAACCCTCGCCCGTCTGTCGGGCCCTCGGAGGAGAGGTAAACACCCCCACTTCCGCCTCCGTTACAGGAGCGCGTGAGGGTCAAATTTATCCCAGGCTTACGATTGGCTCCCGCTGAAGGGCTCGGGATGGAAGACGTGACGCAATCGCAGGAGCGTCCGCCTGCTTCTGTCCTCGATTTATCCGAGGCTTACGATTGGCTCCCGCGGAAGGAATCGGGATGGAAGACGTGACGTAAACCCAGGAGCGTCCGCCTGCTTCTGTCCTCGATTTATCCGAGGCTTACGATTGGCTCCCGCGGAAGGAATCGGGATGGAAGACGTGACGTAAACCCAGGAGCGTCCGCCTGCTTCTGTCCTCGATCCCCATTGGCTAAGGCCTCGCCGATGAACCTTCCCAACTCCAACACCAACTCCGTCTCCTCACTTACGGAGAGACTCACGACGGCGATTGGGCAAGAGGGTGGAGAAAGCCCGCCTCCTGCCGATGAAGGCGCTCTGCCATTGGTCGGTGGCCAGGGCTTGACTGACACCTCGCCGTGAGGCGACTCCGCGTCTCTTCGCCTCGGCCGTCGGCAACGGAGAGAGGGATGGAGTCGCTCCGCGTCCAGCGGCTGCAGCCGGGCGTCGGCGGCGGGACGCTGCGCTCGCTGCGGCCCGGCGTGACGACGGGGGCGCTTCCCTCGGCCGCCTCAGCGCCGCCTCTCCCGCCGCCCCCGCCGCCGCTCGGGCTGACGCTCACCTTGGGGCCGCCGCCGCCGCCCCCTCCGCCGCTCCCGCCCTCCCTCTTGGCCGGAGTGACGGCCGGCGCCACCGCCGCCAGCCCCCCGGGAGCCGCCGGAGGCCCTCCCGCCGTCCTGAGGGAAGCCGTGGAGGCCGTAGTGCGGAGCTTCGCTAAGCACACGCAGGGATACGGCCGCGGTGAGGAGCCGCCACCTTCCTGCCGAAGGCCCGGTCCCCTCAGCTTTGCCTCCTGGCGGGGGTCGAACGAGGGAGGGGGGAGCAGTCTGGAGAACCGTTAGATGCCGGTAGTCCTCGACTTACGACCGCTACACAAAAACAGACACACAAAGAGACAGACACACACACACACACACAGAGAGAGAAAGACAGAGACACACACACACACAGACAGACACACACACAGAGAGACAGAGACAGAGAGACACACACACAGAGAGACACACACACTAACAGACACACAGAAACACACACACACAGACAGAAAGACACAGAGAGAGAGAGACACACACAGAGAGAAAGACACAGACACACACACACAGAGAGAGACAGACACACAGAGAGAGAAAGACAGACACACACACAGAGAGAGACACACAGACAGACACACACACAGACACACACAGAGACAGAAAGACACAGACACACACACACACAGAAAGACACACACACACACACACACAGAGACACAGAGAGAGAAAGACAGACACACACAAACACAGACACACACACACACACAGAGACAGACAGAGAGAGAAAGACAGAGACACACACACACAAACAGACAGAGAGAGACAGACAGACACACACACACAGACAGACAGACACACACACAGAGACAGAGAAAGAGAGAGAGACACACAGAGAGAGACACAGACACACACACACACAGAGACAGAGAAAGATACAGAGAGAGAGAGATACACACACAAACACAGAGAGACACACACAAACAGACACAGAGACACACAAAGACGGAGAGAGAGACACACACACAAAGAGAGAGACACACAGAGAGCAAATTTCCATCGCTGATCAAAGACGTTGTGAAGGGGGGGTGTCTTGCCCCCATTTCACAACCTTCCTGGCCTGCCGTCTTTAAGCGAATCCCTGCTGCCGTTAAAAAGTTAGTCATCACCCGGTCGTTCAATGAATCTGGCTTCCCCTTTCTGACATGGGCTTGTCTTGGAAGGTCGCCAAAGGTGGAGGACGGGGACATTGCGACCGTCATAAAATAGGAACCGGGTTTGCCAAGCGTCCGAATTTTGATCCCGTGATCGTGGGGAGGATGCCACAAGGGTCGTAAGTGTGCAAAACAGTCCTAAGTTATTTCTTCAGTGCCGTTTTAATCTTGAATCGTCACTAAATGAAATGTAAGTCGAGGACTGCCTGTAATTCCTTCTACCAAAGACACATTCCTTGTGTGTCCGATCACACTTGGCCAATAAAGAATTCTATTCCTATTCTATTCTATTTATTCTATTCTATTTTCTATTCTATTCTTATTTTACTCTACATTTATTCTATTTTCTATTCTATTCAGAATCCTATTTTTTTCTATTCTATTATTTTACTCTACATTTATTCTGTTCTGTTCTGTTCTATTCTATTCTATTCTATTCTATTCTATTCTATTCTATTCAATTCTACTCCATGTTGCCTACAGATAATTCTTGACTCATGACATACTAATGGTATTATATATGCAAACCAGTTGCCAAGCATCTGAATTTGGATCACGTGACCACGGGGAGGCTGCAATGGAATTTTCACAGAAGTGTGAAAAAAGGGATTAGCCGCTTTTTTTTTTCAGTGCTGCTGTAACTTTGGTCACTAAACGGATGGTTGTAAGTCATGGACTACCGGACTAATGGCTTAGCCTTAGAGAAGTGGGAGCAGGGCGGAATGGGACAACTCGCTGCAGCACAATTTAACAATTCAATTTAATTACTTCAAATATTTTAGAAAATACTTTTGTTTTTGTCATTCACATTTTATTTTGTCCCTCCTTTGGCATCCTTTCTTTAATGATTCTATTTTATTTCTTCGATATTAGTGTAAGTATTGTCCCATGGTGAGTTGGCTGTGGTGAGTTGTCCTATGGGGAGTTGGCATGACGAGTTGTTGTAGACTTGGTCATTGGTTTATTTATGAAGGCTGTGCCTCTGAACATACGCAGAGGGCTTTTCTCATTGGTGTGCTGCGCTTCTTTTTTCCGCCCATAAATTCTGTTTATACATTTTCTTTAACATAAATGAATGCTTAATAAACTCTATTGTCTGGGTCAATTTACTTATACATAATATCAATAATAATAACCATTTACTTTTATAAGGTGGTATTCCTCCAACTTCTAATTTCTACCTTTATTGTCTAACCACTTATAAAACAAATCCCATATTAAAAAATATTCTGTATCTTCTTTATCGTTATCTTTAACCTTAAACTATCCATTGCCGCACAGTCTGATATTTTTAAAATTACACTCTTCATCTGTAGGAATTTCCTCATTTTTCCAATATTGTGTGATTACAATTCTTGCTGCTGTCAACACACGTAATATTAAATAGGTGTGCTGCGCTTCTGATCTTGCGTGGAACCTTTTTCTGAACATAAGGCTATCAAATGCGGAGGCCATTCTGAGATAGAGAGTAGGGTGCACTTCATTGTTGGTGATAAATGCAGCAAGAGATGAGAATAGAGGGTAAGCAGGCATGGACTCACTCCTCTCAAGTTGATTTATCGTATCAAGGTGGTGAACTCTTCATCTTTGTAGTTTTTTTTAAGAGGACCATCTCTCAAGGACAGTTTGGTTGTTTTTACTGAAGATTGCAGAAAGTTGGACCCTATAATTGTGGTTTCTTTTAATTTTGTATTGTAATTGCAGGTTTCCTTTTCTGGGAGGCTGTTTGATGGAGCTCTGTGCTTCCGAGTAAAGGTTTTTGTTTCTGTCAATCTGATGTGACATCTTGTTTTAATAATAGCACTTTCATGCGAGTCATTGTGAAACAGACTGCATTATTGACTTTGTGTAGTTTTTCCGATTTTATTATGTTTTCATGATTATGACTAGTAAGGAAGGGACAATTTACTCAATACAAAGTTACTTGGCTAGAGGAATGCATGCAATCATAACATATAGAGTGGCGGTGGCGCAGTGGTTAGAGTGCAGTACTGCAGGCTACTTGTGCTGCCTGCAGGCTGCCTGCAATTTGGCAGTTCGAATCTCACCAGGCTCAAGGTTGACTCAGCCTTCCATCTTTCCGAGGTCGGTAAAATGAGGCTCCAGATTGTTGGTGGCAATATGCTGACTCTCTAAACCACTTAGAGAGGTCTGTAAAATCACTGTAAAGCGGTATATAAGTCTAAATGCTGTTGCTATTTAACGGAGAGGCTGTCTGTTGAACAGTCCTTTGAAGTAGATTCCTGGAAAGCATCCACTTGGATCGGGAGTCAAACAGAAGCAATTTGTTTTCATCTCAGGCATCAAATTGCTGTTATCCATACTTTAAAAACTTGTATTTCCTCAAACACGGTGGGCAACATTAAGAGAACTGGTGAAGCACCCCAAGAATTTTCACATTGGGTTCAAAAAATCAGGTGTGTAATTTTTTTGATTGTTAGAAGAGGCTTGGAAACGGTTATGAATGTGGATCCTGAATCCACATGTAGAGACAAAAGAAGGTACGGAGTCTCCTTAGTTCCAGATTGCTTCTCTCCTTGGTCAGTTTCCATCCATTGCTTCTTGTCTTGCCTTCTGGTGCTTTGGAAATTGCTTGCTCCTCTCTTCTTTGTGGCAGCCCTTCAAATACTGGAAGACTGCTATCATGTCATCCCTAGTCCTTCTTCTCACTAAACTAGACAAACCCATTCCTGCAACTGTTCTTCATATATATTAGCCTCCAGCCCCTAATCCTCTTCGTTGCTCTTCTCTGCACTCTTTCCAGAGTCTCAACATCTTTTTTATATTTTGTGGTGACCAAAACTGGATGCAATATTCCAAGTCGGGTCTTACCAAGTTCTTATACTGTAAAGCGGTACTAACCCTTCACATGATCTTAATTCTAATCCTCTGTTAACGCAGCCTAGAACTGCATTAGCTTTTTTTGATGGCTGTTGCACACTGCTGGCTCATATTTAAGTAGTTGTCCACGAGGTCTTTTACATTCCTCTTGCAGTTACTGCTATTAAGCCAGGTTCCACCTATTCTATACCTGTACATTTGGTTTTTCTTGCCTAAGAGTAAAATTTTCCTTTTCTCACCATCGGATTTCATTTTATTAGACAGGGCTCAGAACTTCTGTATCTTGAGCCTATCTTCTGGAGTGTTGACTGTTCCTGCCAGCTTGGTATCATCTGCAGATTTGATTAGTCCCCCTTCTATTCCTTCCTCTACTTAATTGTTTATAAAGGTATTGAAGAGTATTGGGCCTAAGATAGAACCTTGGGGTACCCCACAGCTTACTTCAGTATCTCCATGTAGATGTGGTTCCATTAAGGACTACATATTGAGTATGGTTGGTCAGCCAGTTACAAATCCATTTGGTGGTGATGCTGTCTATCCCACATTTTTTTAGCATACCAGGAAGTAGGATGTGGTCTACTTTGTCAAATGCCTTACTGAAATCCAAGCATACTATGTCCACTACATTTTGCTGGTCCACTAATTTAGTCACTTTGTCAAAGAATGAAATAAGATTTGGCATGATCTGTTTTTGACAAACCCATGTTGGCTTCTGGTTGTAACTTTGCTTGCTTCAAGATGTTTGCAAATCTGTTGCTTGATTATCTTTTCCAGGAGCTTCCCAGGTATTGAGGTCAGGCTGATTGGTCTCTAATTTTTTGAACATGGAAACCAGTTGAAGGAGTGGATGGTTTTAATTTTGCTATCAGCATAATTTATGAACATTTTTCTTTATATTTTCAACATCACACAAAAATTATACCAGCTAAAACATAATATTTTGGGGGATCTAATAATTTAACCTCTGGGACTTCATGCCTGAAAGTTTTATGTATATTTTAGTTGGCAAAAGGAGGCTTTATCTTTCAGAATTCTCTATTAATAATAAGTAGCCTTATTTTATGATAGCCTTTGTTTCTATTTATACTTGGCTGCAAGAAAGCTTATTCAAGTTTGAAACATGTTTGGACTGCAAACAATTTGTTTTGGAATTCTGTAAAGTTCTGTCGAATTATTTTCTCAAAACCTATTTGATTGTTTTAAGAAACACATGTAAGAATAGAGAAATATATATTAAAGTCTTTTATATGATTGTAAGGAGAAAAAACTTCCACTGTTTTCATATTGAGGTCATTGGCTATAATTGTTTGAGTGGCTGTTGTTGGGTAGCATCCCAATGGATGCTGTTTTGTACATTTTTAAACAGTAAATGCTTGGCAGGCAGTCTGTAATTTAGCTGAGAGCTGCTTTTTTGGCTCTGAAAAGCCTGCAAGGCCATATGGAATCATTTACTCTGTCTTCTTTAAATATGCAAGTCAGATGTGTGTCATACTCAAGGCAAGGACCAGAGTTTGGGACCAAGAGAGTAAACAATGTTTATAAATAACATAGTTTGACTTCTGACTGTAAACATTTGCACTTTGGTAGCAGGAAGTGTAGAAAAGAAATGCTTTTCTTCATGAGCATTTTTAGATTATTATTTTTTGCATCAAAAGCTCTCCTGCTTCACATGGAGATTTTCATATATGGAGGAGCTGTACTTTCCAGCTAAAGGCTGGTGTTTCTTCCGTTGTTTAGGATTCATAAATATTTAGCACGCAGATAATCCTTACAACCATAATTGAGGCCAAAGTTTGTCCAAAGTTCACAACGGCACTGAAAACATGACTTATGACCGTTTTTGACACTTACAGCCATCACATCTTCCCCATGGTCACCTGATCAAAATTCAGATGCTTGGCAACTGATTCATATTTATGATGGTTACAGTGTTTTGGGGTCACTTGATCCCCTTTTGCAATCTTCTGTCAAGCAAAGTCAACGGGAAAGTCAGATTCACTTAACTGTTACTAATTTAACAACTGCAGTGATTCACTTAACAACAGTGGCAAGGAAAGTCGTAAAATGAGCAAAACTAACTTAACAAATGTTTCACTTAGCAACGGAAATTTGGGGCTCAGTTGTGGTTGTACGTCACGGACTACCTGAATGTCCAGCATTTTCCAGTTGATTAGTAATCCTTATTTTTTAGTTTTCTGTTTGGTTCTAAAAGGCCACACTAATATCTTCTACTTACTATTTAAAAATTGTAGTGTCTGTGTATGAATTAATTGTAGAAGCTGTGTGGGCATCCTAGAGGAGTGTCTTGCGCTATAAGTAGTCCTTGACTTATAGCCGATCACTTAGCGACCATTCCAGGTTATGATGAACTTCCCTAGGGCTACTTGCAATCTTGTTCCGCAGTTATGAGAGAGAACCCAATTGTGGTTGTAAGTTGAGGACTACCAGTATCTGCAATAGCTCTCTGGATTCTCCAATTGCAGCAGTGATCGGGAAAGCTTTAGGCTGCGTGTAAATAATTGTTAATATTCTTACAGGTTCTCCTTTTCTATTTTCAGTCAATGTTGTTGAAGCGCTTCAGGAATTCTGGCAGATGAAGCAATCCCGTGGTGCTGATCTGAAAAATGGCGCTCTGGTGGTTTACGAGATGGTCCCATCCAACAGTCCTCCTTACATTTGCTATGTTACGTTGCCAGGAGGGAGCTGCTTCGGCAGTTTTCAGGTTAGATCGTCTTGCTTAACGGAATCTTAGATTTGAACCATGAGGTGTCCTCCCACTCGGAAGGTTGAGAGTTCAGTTCTAGGTGGCGACAGATGTTTCTCTATCATGGCGCAAAGAGAAAATATCTGCTGTGAACTTCATGTAGGCATCAGGAAGGGCATCCGGCCAGTTCCATTCAGTCGCCCCGACCCTACCTCAAAAGCAAGGGTTTACAGCAGGGGTCCTCAAACTACGGCCAGGGGGCTGGATACGGCCTGGCAAAGCCATTAATCCGGCCCACGCAGGACCACAAGATTGCCCCGCCTACATCGCCCCACCTATTCGCCGGCCCCCACCTGCCTTCTGGAGGCTGGGGAGGCCAAAAATGGGACGTGCAGAGGCCTCTGGAGGCTAAAAACGGGCCAGCTTTTTGCCTCCCCGGCCTCCAGAGAGAGAGAGAGACATACACACACACACAGAGAGACACAAACAGAAGTCCCTCATACACACCCCAAGGCAGCCACATCCCTTCACTAACCTGCTTTCCACCCTCCAGAGCATAACAAAGTTTAATTTGTATGTATTGTTTGGACTGCTAAATTGGCCATGCCCACCCAGTCACATGACCACCTAGCCACGCCCACCCAGCTGGTCCGGCCCCGAACTGTCTGAGGGACCGTGGATCGGCCCCCTGTTTAAAAAGTTTGAGGACCCCTGGTTTACAGGTTGTAAAAAGAAAAAAAAAATTTACAGAATCCCAGTCAGGTGGAATTCATGGAAATATCTTTAGTTTTGAACAGCTTTTCTTTTCATGAAAAGACAAGCTATGAGACGTAGTAATGTTCTGTAGTGTAAATGTGAAAAATGCAAAGTGTGTGCCACTTTTAACTGCATAACATCAGCAATAAGTTTCAGGAACTCTGTAATCCCCATCTATTCCAAATCCTGGGCTTAACAGTTAGAACCTAAAGCAGCAGAGATTTGGGGGGTAAATTATTTCGTATGTGAGATTTTAAGCAGGCATCTGAAATAAACAGGAATGTCTGAACCCTTGGAAATAGCACTGGGTCTTTAGAATCAAGTACCTAGAGTTTGGTTTTAAACCAATTAATTTTACTGGCAAATATTACTGTGGCATTTTTCCCCTATAAATGTACATGCTGATGATTTTTAGGATCCTGTGAGGTTCGTTCTTTCTAGGACGCTGAGCTTTCTTTCTGATGGTTGCAACCTATCAAAGAACAGCAATTCTATAGTGCCCTTTACAGCATAATTTAGGGATAACTTTGTTAATTTACTCTGGTAATTTCCGTTCTTATGTCTACCTCGTGTTCTTCTCCAACCCCACCTCAGTTTTGTCCAACGAAAGCAGAAGCCAGGAGAAGTGCTGCAAAAATTGCCCTGATGAATTCAGTCTTCAATGAACATCCATCCCGTAGAATCACGGATGACTTTATTGAGAAAAGTGTCCTAGAGGCTTTGGCCTGTTTCAACGTAAGTGCTTTTGAAGGTCCTGTCATTAGTAGGAAAAATTCAAAAATCTTTAGGAATCCTTCTGGAATCCTTTTATCAGTAAGGCCTCTAAACAGCTCTCCAGGTGTGTAAAATAAGTAACTTAACCATTTTGTGTACTTCTCCCAGTTATAAGTATGTGTACAATATTTATCCTTGGCCCTTTCAATATCATCATCTCTTTTTTTTGGATGACCAACAACGTTCCTTTTGCATTGACAAGATTTTTAGAAGTGTTTTTTTTCCTGCCTAACAGTAATTGAGCCCACAAGTTCATTCGTACGTTGTGATGATCTTAAAGTGGCCATCGTGTGACTCTGCTCAATTTTACAAACTTTTTTGTGTTGGTCACTAAGCAAACATAGCTTATCTACTGCTTCACAGTCCTTTACAGCTCTCTCTCAGCGGTTTACAGACTCAATCTATTGCTCCCAACAATCCGAGTCCTCATTTTACTGACCTCAAAAGGATGGAAGGCTGAGTCAGCTTTGAGGATCGAACTGCTGGCAGTCGACAGAATTAGCCTGCAATACTGCGTTCTAAACACTGCGCCACCAGAGCAGTCATTAAGCAAATGCTGCGGTTGTTGTAGGAGACAACCAGGTGGGGTCAAAGACTTCATCAGTTTGGAGTCTCTATGTTCGTGTAAGAGACATAACTCCAGCCCATGTCCCCCCCCCCCCCCCCCGAATTATCTGGTGCCAATTTGCTTTGACTATTAGTAGTTCAGATTCTTGTGTATCAGTAGCATGAAATCAATTTGTAGTATTTTGAATTGTATCATGGTTCTTCTTGCACCTGACAATTGTTAAGTGAACCCATAAAGTTCATTAAGCGAACTTCAAATCCAGATTGTAAATCCCTTTTGGGGGGGGGGGGGTCAGTTGTAACTTTAGATGGTTGCTAAACACTACCTCTGCCACAGCCCTATAGAATATTCATATTATACAACTAACTTCCAAAAACTGCAGCTCTGTGAAAACTCTTCTTAAAGTAGGAATCCTTCTTATACAGAAAAGATAATCCTTTTACTCAAAATCCAGTCTAACCTGCAATGTTTGTCTTTCCCACAGGGCAACAGAGAGGAAGCTGATAACCCAAGTACAGGCATTGGTGCGTTCCGCTTCATGTTGGAGTCCAACAAAGGGAAATCCATGTTAGAGTTCCAGGTATTCTTAATTGGATTATGCGATCCAGACTTTTGCTGCTATTGCCTTAATTTCGAGTAACTGTTTGTGAAGAGGAAATGCAAAATATGCAGGATGTCAGGGTTCCAAGTAACACACCCCCAACGAAAGAAAACTCCGAGTTTCCTCAAGGTTACATTTTATTAGAGATGTCCTATTGGCACGTCTGGGAAAACCCGAATCTGAAAGTTTCCAGGTTTTCCCCATCCCCCCAAAAACGTTCAAATCCCTGCCCAGCACCCACAAGTCCATCACACGGTCCAATCAAAGCATCGTCCCAGCTGGGGATGCCTCCCAGTTCCAGCCTTCCAGGTGCAGGGCAAGTTTGTCCTTGACTTCTTGAGAAAGGAATGTTGTTACGACTATATATCACCCATGCTCCATACAATCCCCCCCTCCCAATTTCCCACAGTAGTAAACCTGGCAGGTCTGAAGCAGTGGTGGGTTCCTCCCGGTTCCGCCAAGCCAGTAGCGGTGACGATATGATGTCACCGCACCGGTTCTGCCCCATCCCCTGCCCCCCCCTACGTTATTCTTACCTTTTATTTGACCCCACCCCCGATCTATTGCTGCCTCCTGAGTCCCAGGTGATGGGCTATAAGGAAAAAAACTGTTTAAACTCTTGCCGTGGGGCTTCAAAGGGCCGCCCTACAGCTGATCAGTGGTAAAAAGGAAGTTTGGTGGTAGACCAGTGCCTCCAAAAATAAATGGGTAGACCAGTGCCTGCAAAAATACATGAGTAGACCGGTGCCTGCGAAAATAAATGGGTAGACCGGTACAGCTCTGCAAGCAGTTAAAAGCCTGGTAGACCAGTACCTCTGCTAAATCCTAAATAATTGTCACATGACCATCAAGCCACGCCCACAAAATAAGCCACGCCCACAGAACCGGTAGTAAAAAATGTGGAACCCACCCCTGGTCTGAAGGATGAAAAATGGCTTCCAGAGCTGACACAGGAGGGGTGGAATTGGCACGGAAATGTAGTATTCTTCATAATCTGTCGACCAACTCAGGACTCTGAAATATCATCAGATATCCTACGATCAAAGCCGGTTGCAATGCCTTTATAATAAACTCTTAAGGAATTAACGGTTGATGGTAAACCGAGAATCTGTTTCTGACATTATCAGAATTAGATTTAAAAAAAAAAGTTTGGAAACTTCCGCGTATTGTTGAATGATGAATCACCCGGTAGTTTTTAAGGTAACAACCTGAAGGGCAAATTATCGTGTGCGATATTCAGAAAGATGAGGGCAGAGGGAATGGCTTTGGGCACATCTAGTCATACCTTTCGTCTGCTGATAACCATGATCAAATTTTGGCCTGTTTTCCTTTGTCAGGAACTGATGACCGTTTTCCAGCTGCTGCACTGGAACGGAAGCCTTAAAGCCATGCGAGAGAGGCAGTGTTCACGACAGGTAGGTTCGTTCAAAGGATCTGCAGAATTTGGGCCTGTAGCCGGCGAGGTGCCTCTTTGCTAATAGCTTCCCGAAGCTGCTTGAACTCAGTACCACCCGGAGGGCCACAGGTTCACGGCACGAAGCAGTCTCCCTGACTGGAGAGAGCATCTCCTTCGCTGGTTCTGGGATCTGGAAGACCTCCTTTTCCCCCATTCATTTATATCTTCTTTCTTCCCTCCTTCCCAGGAGGTGCTGGCACACTACTCCCATCGTGCTCTGGATGATGATATACGGAACCAGATGGCAACGGATTGGGTCAACCGGGAGCAGAACATCCCCGGGGCCCTTTCCAGGGAGCTGGCCTCGACCGAGCGTGAACTGGACGAAGCTCGACTAGCTGGGAAGGAGCTGAGATTTCACAAGGAGAAGAAAGACATCCTGATGTTGGCGGCTGGCCAGCTGGGGAACATGCATTCTTCCAACTGCTAGGACTCACGTAGCTCTTTTCTCTCCCCCTCGTCTAACTACTCTCTCTCTCCCCACAATAGTTTGCTGAAGAAGGAATGTTACAAATATGAAGAAGCCCCATGTTCAACCCGATTTTTCCTAATTTTTATTGTGCAATGTGATGTTTGTGTTTGGGAGACCTTTAGTGCAGGATTTGAAAATAATCTTAATTGCCTTAATTTTTTTAGTTCTAAGTGAAAGGTATCCTCCCATTAGAGTAGGAAACCTGAATTAACCTTTTGGGGGGAAAAAACCATCGAGTTTGTTCAGAACTCGGCTTCGGTCCCGATCACCTGAACTGTGTCATTGAAAAGCTGCCAATCGGATGGGATTCAGCCGGTTCCTGGAGAACTGGATGCTAAATTTACATCTGGTTTGGCAAACCAGTAGTTGCAAGGACTGGCTGGCCCCATTCACCCACCCCACCCCACCCCTCTCCACACGGCCCATTTTGGATGCCAGGTAAGTGCAGGGCCCACGCAGAGGCTCTGGGAGGGCGAAAAACAGGCTTCCCGGAAGTCTGGAAACGGCTGTTTCTGGCCTCTGGAGCCCGGGAGAGGCCGTTTCCACCATCTCGGAGGCTCAAGAAAAGCCTCTGGAGCCTGGGGAGGGCAAAAAGCCCCCCCCCTCCGCCATGGTGCAGGAGGCCGAGTAAGCCACACCCACCATGGCCACGCCCACCCAGTAACCAGGCAGAGAACCGGTTGCTAAAATTTTTTGAATCCCACCTCTGCTGCCAATGCCTTGTTTCCAAGAACAGAGGACCAATTGCACACTTAAAAAAAAAAAGATTGTTGAAAATTCTGTATAGATTTTATACGTGGACCTCTGTGGAGGTCTTTTCACTCTGCTGAAGGAACTTTTTGTAGAACATACTTATAATGTAACTTTTTTTTTTCTTTCTGGAGAAATAGACCTTTGCTCGAATCTTGATTCTATCCAGGTATTTGTACAGTCATCAGTATTTAGTAGAAAAGTAACACTGCCGTCAAAGAAAGCCAGTGTTTGTTATTAAGGTATAATGCATCGATATATGCTACGCGGATGTGTACCTACAGTTAAAGTAGTTTGATATACACCATCTTTTCTTACCAGTTGTAAGTAGAGCACTTAAAACGCCCTGTTTCCATTATTGTCCAACCACCAGTATTCTATTTTAACTGGACTGGTCGCCCCTTTTTTCAGCGCCATTAACTTTGGAACAGTCCCTACACTACCGTTGTAAATCAAGCACTACCTATATATTTTTTTTTTTTTTTTTGATTTATATGCCGCCCTTCTCCGGAGACTCAGGGCAGCTTACAATGTGCTTAGCAATAGCCTTCATCCTTTTGTATATTTATACAAAGTCAGCTTATTGCCCCCACAATCCGGGTCCTCATTTCACCTACCTTAGAAAGGATGGAAGGCTGAGTCAACCTTGAGCCTGGGGAGATTCGAACTTGCAGTAATTGCAGGCAGCTGGTGTTAATAACAGGCTCTTAGTCTGCTGCGCCACCAGGCTCTTATAAAGTCATAAAGTCATATAATACAAAGTCATATTGACCATGACTTTAATTAGGGCAGGGGTCTTCAACCTTGGCAACTTTTAAGACTTGTGGACTTCAACTCCCAGAATTCTTCAGCAAAGCTGGCTGAGGAACTCTGGGAGTTGAAGTCCACAGGTCTTTTAAGAGTTGCCAAGGTTGGAGACCCCTGCATTAGGGGAATGTTGGGTCTCCTCCATGCTAGGTTAGTTTGGTTTTTTGCTGGGTTGTTTTTTTTTTTTTTTAATGTCATGTATAAACAAGCTTCAAGCCCTGATCCGGTACAAAAACTTGGCATAAGAGATCTCTTGATGAAAAACTTCAAGGCCTCTTAAGGTAAAGGGAGCAATTTGCAAAATGGAGGTGTTCTGGACAGACATTTGTCTTTAAAATAGTATAGGATCTCGTTCTTGAGCATGGGGTTGGACTAGATGTCCTCCAAGGTCCCTTCCAACTCTGTTATTTTGTGCCAGTCTATGATTATAGTAAAAGATTTGATTGATTGGTGGAAATATTAGCCGGTGATCAGCGGGCTCAAGAAAATGCAGCGTGTTTTTTTTTTCAATATCTTGCCATTTGTATACATGAAATAATAAAACAATATCCTCTTTTATATATATATATATATATATATATTTATATATTTTATACATAGCTATTGTTTACACAATATTAATGTTTAAACATTTATAAAGTTAGCTGATAACTAAATTCTTTGAAGAATTTACATGAATGTCTCCCTCTATTGTTCAGTCTGGCCGACTGGTAGGTTACCATATTTGGGGTTATTTCTCTTGCCTGAACCTGTCCAGAGACTGAATATGTCTCGGTTTTTACACGACCCAGATGCGAATCCTGTACTTGCCCCTCCTGCCGATTTCTTTCCTGACCACGCAGCTTTCCTTCTCTTGTTTTCTGTAACTACAGTATTGATAATCTCCAGATTATCCATGCCAGTATTACCTACGATATTCCCCTACGCTGCTTGCCTCTTTCACGATTTGTGCGTTCAGGATTTCGTTTGTAATGCATAGTTTTTGTGTAATAAAACAGGATTTGGGAAAAGTTCTTCCTCTTGTTCATTCCATTGCTTAGAAGTCAAGCCGTCAGCCATCATTTTTATATTTTCTATCTGTGTCTTGGGGAAAAATACAGAAGCACGGCGTCTTACTCAAGGGAGGCCTCCATCCCTCCAGAGGTGCCTGCAACTTCTTCCTCTATTGCTGCTGCTCAGTGTACAGGTAGTCCTCGATTTACGACCACAACTGAACCCAAGATCTTCGTTACTCTTAAGTGAAACATTTGTTAATAGCAATAGCACTTAGACTTAATTACTGCTTTACAGTGCCTTTACAGCCCTCTCTAAGCAGTTTACGGAGTCAGCTTCTTGTCCCCCAACAATTTTGAGTCCTCATTTTACCCACCTCGGAAGGATGGAAGGTTGAGTTGACCTTGAGCTGGTCAGGATCGAACTCCTGGCAGTGGGCAGAGTTTAGCCTGCAATACTGCATTCTAACCACTGGATAAGGAGGGAAGGAAGGAAGGAAATTAAAAGGAAGGAAGGAAACAGGAAGAGTGGATGGATGGAAGGAAGGAAGGACAGTAGCAATAGCACTTAGACTTATATACCGCTTCACAGAGCTTCACAGCCCTCTCTAAGCCGTTTACAGAGTCGGCCTCTTGCCCCCAACAATCGGGGTCCTCATTTTACCCACCTTGGAAGGCTGGAAGGCTGAGTCAACCTTGAGCCTGGTGAGATTTGAACTGCCAAATTGCAGGCAGCAGAAGTAGCCTGCAGTACTGCACTCTTAACCACTGTGCCACCAAGGCTCAGTTAAGTTGAGTTTTGCCCCATTTTACGACCTTTTGTGCCACCATCGTTCAGTGAATCACTGCAGGTGTTAAGCTAGTAACATGGTAAGCGAATCACTGCAGATAAGTTAGTAACACAGTTACTAAACAAATCTGGCTTCCTCATTGATTTTGCTTGTCGGAAGGTCGCAAAAGGGAATCACGGGACACTGCGACCGTCATAAATATGAGTCAAGCCTCTTGAATTTTGATCATGGGACTATGGGGATACTACAACGGTCGTAAGTATGAAAAAAATGGCCATGCCACTTTTTTTCCAGTGCCGTTGTAACTTTGGAATGGTCACCGAATAAACCGTCGTAAGTGGAGGACCACCTGTACATGCCTGTTGCCACACCTCTGAATTTTGATCACAGGACTATAGGGGGAAATACTGCAAGTGTAAGTGGGAAAACTGTCATGTCGCCGACACTAAATGAACTGTCATAGGTCGAGGAGAGTCTATAGAAGCAGGCTTGCTTTAGCTGGGATCTGTTAACTTTTGCAAAGCTCTGGTTGGGGGGGTGGACTAGATGACCTCCAAGGTCCCTTCCAATATTATTCTGTTATTATTCAGAAGTTGTGGGAGCTTCATCCCTGGAGGCTTTCAAGAAGAGACTGGACTGCCATCTGTCAGAAATGGTGTAGGATCTCCTGGGTTGGGCGTGTTGGGGGGTTGGACTAGATGACCTCCAAGGTCCCTTCCAACCCTGTTAAATCTGTAATAGGAGGGACCAAAATTCAAGCGAATCAAATTCAAGGGTGGAATTTTGACGCTGCAATGACCGGCGCCGCCGCAAGGGGCAGTCTGCCACTTGTCTCTTATCATTCCGATTAGAATCCTTCTCAATGTGAGTGCGCCCAGATCGGCGCTTTTCCCCAAGAGCCACGCCTCCGAAAGTGCCGCGCAGACTCAGTTGCCGTCTTCTCTAAAAATGGCTGCCGGGACCGCTCTCTCTCTCTCTCTCTCGCTCTCTTTTCTTCCCAGGAGGAGGAGGAGGTTGCAACTTCCTGCCACGGCCGGAAGCTATCCCGTCCTCCCTTGCGAATTTGTAGGCCAGTAAATTTCGACGGCCGCCTCGGACGAGTTTCGCTTAGTGGGACAGAATGGCTGACGTGCTGGACCTTCACGAGGCGGGGGGCGAGGACTTCGCCATGGACGAGGACGGCGACGGTAGGAATCTCACGCCGTTCCCCGTTTAGCCCCCCGCTCCCACCCCCGTCCGCGGTCGCAACAGCCCTGCGAGGTAGGCCGGTGAAGACCGGCTGGGCCTGTTGGGAGGCGGAGCAGCTAATCTGCGCATGCGCGCTTGCGTTTTATTCCTTTCATGGCTTGAGACGTCCATGGAACACATTTTTTACTGGCTGTTTTACTGAAATTTCCCAACAATTAACCAGTGGAACTGCTTGCCACCAGAAGTTGTGGGTTGCTCCATCACTGGAAGCTTTCAAGAAGAGCCATTCGTCTTAAAAAAGGGTATAGGATCTCCTGCTTGAGAGCAGGGGGTTGGACTAGATGACCTCCAAGGTCCCTTCCAACTCTTGTTCCTCTGTTGTTTTGTGGAGCTTCCCAAAAGCTCAACCAGTGTCCTGCACACTGGATGAGAGAGAGAAAACATTTCATTTCATATATATATATATATAAAACAGTTTTTTTTATTTTATAGACGAACAAACATACAATACATAATCAGCTATCATCTGAGTACATCTTTTGTGTCTTCTTCCTGCTCCTCCACTATTTCATATCTTAATATTATCATTTCATTTATTATTTCTTGCTTTTCTATTAATGCATTTATCTATCTTCTTTCTTCTTCACTCATTTCATTACAACATTACCCTGTCTATCTATCTATCTATCTATCTATCTATCTATCTATCTATCTATCTATCTATCTTTGTTTTCTTTTCGTAGGCTTTATGTGTATTTCTCTTTAGCCAGGTTCTTCCTATGTAAACCAAGATTTTTATGCAGCCCTAGTTCAGTGAAATCACAATCCATTAGTTTCTAGGCTTTTTTTCTTCAGGCAGCCAGCAAGCAGCATTAGTCTCCCAATGGGCAGCAGAGTGTTTGCTGGCTGCCAGAAAAGGAAAAAAAGCCTAGAAACGAGTGGATTGTGATTTCACTGAACTAGGGCTGCATAAAAATCTTGGTTTACGTAGGAAGAACCTGGCTAAAGAGAAATACATATACATACATACATACATACATACATACATACATACATATTCTCTAACCAATGATAAAATTGTCCCCATACCTTAAAATATTCCGATTCCCCTCTTTCTTTAATTGTCAAAGTCAATCTATTCATTTCTGCACAGTCCCAATATTTTCTTAATTGCTTCTCCCTCTGTAGGGATTTTCTCTGCTTTCCATCTTTGCGCAAATACTATCCTCGCTGCAGTTATAGCATGTATAATCAAATATGTATTTTTTTTACTAAATTCCTCTGGTAAGATACCCAATAGGAACAGTTCAGGTTTTAAATCCATATATTGTTGTATCATTTCTTCTAACCACGTTTTAATTAAAATCCAATAATTTCTCGCTTCTGGAAAAGAGCGAGAACAGACCTTGAGGTTGAGGCATGGCTTCGTCTTTCATATATTTGGAAAAACGTCATCATACATCCCTCAGTTATCTTTTTCTCAAGACTAAACTTAGTCAAATTGTCTTTGGGCCTCTCCTCCATTTATCTGAAATGGTCTTGGGTTTCCTGCCTGAGTAGGGGGTTGGACTAGAAGACCTCCAAGGTCCCTTCCACAACCCTCTTATTCTCCTCTGTTCTGATTATATTGTACATCACCCAAAGCTCCTCGGAGGAAGGTAGAGAAATATGAAGTATAAATAGGAAATAAGTAAAGGAAATGTATTTATTTATTTATTTATTTTGTCAAGCATGTATTAGATAACAGATATAGGTATAAGCATGGTTATTATTATTATTATTTTTTATTGAAAAAGTTTTCAAATACAGAATTTTTTTCCCCACATTTTTCTCCCCCCCTCCTCCCTAACCCCCCCTCACCACCCATCCCCCCCATGACTTCCTCACAACAAAAACCTAATTCATAACAGATTATATAATATTTTACCATCCCCTTACTCCCTCCTCTAAATACTGACCCTTATTTACTAATAATATTATTAATATTACTTCCCCCTTTTACCATACATTTCAAAAAATCATTTTACTATAGCATTGCGTAATAACTTCTAATTTAACATAATATTATTATAACTCCCGATTTATCAATAATCTGCCCTATTTCTCCTCCCCATACTTATATCTGTATATTAATACAACATTTCATAACAATCTTCCATTTTAAAACTATGTAATAAATCCTGCTTTAACACTTAATCTTTTGTATATATTAATATAACATTTCAAAGCAGCCTTCCCCATAAATCCTAATTTAGCATTTATTCAGCTCCGTCCATTTGCTCCAATCCCATAAGTATATCACTTAAGCATCCCTTTTCTTAAACTAAACAATCTATAAACTAACCTATCTCCACCCACTTTCCTACAAAGTTGCCATACACAACAGCTCTTAATATCTTTAATCTACTACCCACCCTACTAAAAAAAAGTATTCCATTATATAGAAAAAATCAATAACTTTAAGTTTGTAATCCATATAATATCTTCTTTAGTATCTTTCCACTAGATTGTTTTTTTTTAATTGCAAAAGTTTTACAATTACATTTTCACCCCTTTCCCCCCCCCCTCAACCCACCCCAAACTTCCCAACCTCCCTAACCCTCCCTAGCCCTCCCCTCCCCCCGGACTTCCACACAATATACTCATGTCAAGTAAAAAAAAACCCCCTTTTTATAAAACTTGAACCCCACCCTCCCCCGTATAATTTTTCATCTTCATTACATTAAAATATTACTGTCTTGACATATCATTTTCAAATGAAAGCTATTTGATACTTCCTAGTTTGATATTTGTTCTGAACATAATCTATCCACTTTTTCCATTCCCATTCATAAGTCTCTTGTGAACAATCTTTTAAGTATGCTGAAATCTTCGCCATCTCTGCAAAACTGGCCATCTTCAAAGTCCATTCCTCGATAGTGGGCAAAGCTTCATTCTTCCAGTATTTACCTATCAACAATCTTGCTGCTGTTATCATATACAATATCAATTTTGTTTCACCCAATGTAAAACCCTTAACTATACCCAATAAAAACAGTTGTGGAGAAAATTGAATTTTTTTCTTCAAAACATTCTGCATGACCCACCAAATTTTTATCCAAAAAGCCTTAACTTTCCTACAAGTCCACCAAACATGATAATATGTAGCATCTAAACAATCACATCTCCAACATTTTGGCTGAACATTAGGGTACATACACGACAATTTTTTGGGGTCTAAATGCCATCTATAAAACATTTTATAGAAATTTTCCCTCAAATTCTGCGACACTGTAAATTTAACGTTCTGAACCCAAATTTTTTCCCATGTTTCCAGCATCACTGGTTCTTCAAAATTTTGTGCCCACTTAATCATACAATCTTTAACTAATTCAATTTCTGAATCCCTTTCTAACAAAATATTATAAAGCCTTTTAATATGCATTGGACCTTTCTCTTTTATGTGTCTAACCAATTCTTCCTCATGCAACATAATACCAGTTTTTTGGTCCTCTTTCCATCTCAATTGTAACTGATTATATTGTAACCAAGTTAAATTAATCCCTTCATCCAACAGTGTCTGTAATGTCTTCAACTGCCATCTGCCCGCATCTGTAAAAAGAACCTCTTTGTATAAAAACCCCCCGAGTGACATTATATTTGTATTCCACATAATATGACCAAGATCCAGCCATAGCGGTATTTTATAATCCCATTTGAATCGGTGCTTCTTCCAAACTCTCATCAAAGAGTCTCTGAGAGGCTTTTAAATACTTTATCCACTTTGTTGTCATAAAATAAGTAAGCATGCCATCCAAATTCAAGATCAAAACTTTCAATATTCAGTATTCCAGTCTTTTTCCTTCCAAACCAATCACTTGCTAAGGTCAAAGCTGCTGCTTCATAATATAACTGTAGGTTTGGAAGTTTAAGACCTCCCCTTTCTGGAACATCCTGCATAATTTTCAATTTCACTCTCGGTTTTTTCTCGTTCCAGACAAACTTATTCACTCCAGTTTGCCAGACTTTCAGTTGTTTATCACTTTTAAGCACCAGAATCATTTGAAACAGAAAAAGAAATCTTGGCAAAATGTTCATCTTAACTGCTGCTATTCTTCCAAGTAGAGACAGCTGCAGTTTTTTCCAGGTCTCCATATCTTTCTGCACCTCTCGCCACAACACCTCATAATTATTTTGAAACAATTTCATGTTTGATTCTGCAACCTGAACTAGATATTTTACCTTCGGTACAATCTCAAAACCTGCCCTCCTTTCAAGCTCGTGTTTACGATCTTGTGTCATATTTTTGACTATCATCTTAGTTTTTTTCTGATTCAGTCTAAAACCTGAAACTTTACCATAGTCTTGTATAATGTCCTTCATCTGGATTATTGATTCCATTGGCTGTATTAGGGTAACGACCAGATCATCTGCAAATGCCTTTATTCTATAATCCTCTTGCCTTATCCTTATACCTTTCAAAATATTAGAGTCCCGTATTGTATTTAACAAGACTTCTAGTGTTAGAATAAATAGCAATGGGGATAGCGGACATCCCTGTCTTGTACCTTTTTCAATTTTAAACTCTGTTGTCAAACTTCCATTAATAATAATCTGTGCCTTTTGCTCTTGGTAAATTGCTGAAACCGCCTGTATAAATTCCACTAGATTGTTGAGTACATCATCCATATTAGGGTAACATAGCATCCTAGTTGCAACAGATTGTTCCAAATCCTCAGTTGTCTTCTGCCCCCATCAATAATAAATCTCCTCCTATATATATAAAAAAGAAAAACAACCACCCGAGTGACATTATAATTATATTCCATACAGTATCTGTAATTGTGGTTATCTGCAGGATTATTCATTCCCATCATCATAATGGGTAACAACTAGATCTTCTGCATGCCCCAGCGTAATTCTCTTGCCTTATAACTTGACATAAATATAATACATTTATCAATAAAAAGAACTCCAAAATAGATAATTCCAATCCAACCGGTTTAAGGCTCTTTTCACATCCCAAAATTACGACATTGCAGAGATCTGTCACTCTCCTCAGGATATTGTTGACCAATACTTCGCCTCAACTGTCTTTTCATATATTCGTTCATTTTTTTTTTAAAAAAAAGAACTGGCTTCACTGTTGCTTAATTTAGAAATTTTTATTTTTGTGAGACCTGGATATGGAAATGGATATGACTGTAGGCACGTTGGTGCGCTTATGCACGCCCCTTTTTAAAACCAAAGTTTAAAATTATTAATGTTTTACATATTGATGTTAAAATCATGTTATAGTTAAAAAAAACTGTTCTCCCCGGTTTTCTGTTGATGGGCTTATTTCCCCTCCCCTTGTGTGGATTCTGGGTCCTTGTCTTTGTGTTTATTCTTTTTTGCATCTAACAGTTAAGGGGCTTAGTCTGAATTTTGTTACGTTCCACCGAAGACCCTTTCTTTCAGGTCATCTAGCCGGTCCGGAGATTGTAAGGCAAACGACCCTTTTCTGAGCTCGTTGGTTCTGTTCTTACCATCAAGATTTTTTTTTCCCTAGTGTTTACTTATAATCCGTTTCCTATTTCAGGTGGTCCTCGACTTACCACCACAATTGAGCCCCAAAATTGATGTTGCTAAGCGACGAATTTTTAGAGAGAGTTTTGCCCCATTTTACAACTTTTCTTGCCCCAGTTGCTAAGCGAATCACTGCCGTTGTTAAATTAGTAACCTGGTTGTTAAGTGGATCTGGCTTCCCCGTGGACTTTGTCAGAAGGTCACAAAAGGGGAGACTGCGACTGTCATAAATATGTACCGGTTGTCAAGCATCTGAATGTAAACCACGGGGATGCTGCAGTGGTCATAATTGTGAAAAACGGTCATAAGTCCCATTTTTCAGTGCCGTTGTAACTTTGAACAGTCACTAAATGAATGGTTGTAA
This sequence comes from Pituophis catenifer annectens, assembly GCF_029215685.1. NCBI lineage: Eukaryota > Metazoa > Chordata > Lepidosauria > Squamata > Colubridae > Pituophis > Pituophis catenifer. Next base: position 26,478,550 of record NW_027256890.1, read on the forward strand.
GTCGGATACTTACGTGTATTGTGAATTGGGCTTGCAGAGTGACTGCAGTCAAAAAGGCTAAGCTCTTTCCATTCTTTGTTGTTGTTGATTGATTGATCTAACTATATGTGATTTCTTTCCAGAAAGCATCCACAAATTGAAGGAAAAGGCAAAGAAAAGAAAAGGCAGAGGTTTTGGGTCAGGTAAGTTGTTCTTTCAGTTTGACTGCAGTTGTTCATGAGGGCTAGAAACCTGGAGAATGGTGGGTTCCAGTCCCACCTTAGGCATAAAAACTGATTGGGTGACTGGGTCAGTTAGCTTAACTTACCCCCACAGGGTGGCTGTTTTGAGAAGAATGGGAGGTTGGAGTATTAGGCGTGTTTGCCATCTTGAATCACGTAGAGTCGTGATGGTGAACCTATGGCATGTGTAGCAGAGGTGGCACACAGAGCCCTCTCTGTGGGTATGTGCGCCATCACCAGCTGGTCTTCACGGGCGCCGGAAAATAGCCCCAAAAACAGCGAAAGGGGAGTGGAGTTTGCAGGAGACAATTAATTTGCCTAATTGGTTCGTGACTCTCCGAGACTCCTTGCCAAGTTTTGAAGATATCGGCCTGGCAGCTGTCCAAGCTAGATAAGGTCTGTGACTGTAAATTCTCCCTTGAAAGACTTTGCTGGATGTGAATGAAAGGAATTCACAGTAATAAAAAGGGATTTTTGTCAGGACAAGGAGTCTGCTTTGTGCTCTTGGGAAGGCTAGGTCAGAACAAGCACTTTGAAGCGGCATATAAGTGCTGTGGCTATCTCATCTTCATTGTCTAAGAGGGGCGATGTGCCACACAGGTTTCTCATTTGCTATTCTGTGAACCAGCTTACAATACCTCCAGGAATGCGTACAGTTGCTACTTGTATTTAATTACACACTGTGTGTGTGTGTGTGTGTGTGTGTGTGTGTGTGTGTGTGTGTGTCAAAAGTTTTGTTTCTCTTCTTTAATCTAAAAACATTGTTTTCTCTTTTTTTATTTTTGCTTGCGGGTGTATTTGAACAGAGGAGGGTTCCAGAGCCCGAGTTCGTGAGGACTACGACAGTGTGGAGCAAGATGGTGACGAACCAGGACCTCAAAGATGTGAGTGAGACGATATCCTTGCTTTTTTCTTTCCTTTCGGCATGTCAAAGTTTTCATTTACCGTATTTTTCAGAGTATATGACTCACCTTAGTTTTTGGGGAGGAAAATAGAGCGGGGGGGGGATTCTGCCTACCAGGTATTCATCTGGCTAGTCCTTAGCACATTAGTACTAAGTCACTAGGTCAGCTTCAGCACATTAGTTCGCTCGCTGGTTTTGAGGTTGGGGCTGTGCTTCTAAAGTACAGCTGATGGTCAGAGGGAGCAGCATTAGAAAAGCAGGCAAAGCACGGAAGATAGCTTCTCTCACATTGGGGCTGAAAAACAGCTTCAAAAGCAAGCTGATCGTCGGAGGGAGCAGCAATTAGAAAAGCAGGCAAAGCACGGAAGATAGCTTCGCTCGCATTGGGGCTGAAAAACAGCTTCAAAAGCAAGCTGATTGTCGGAGGGAGCAGCAATTAGAAAAGCAGGCAAAGCACAGAAGATAGCTTCGCTCGTGTTGGGGTTGAAAAACAGCTTCAAAAGCACAGCTGATCCTCGGAGGGAGTTCCAGCAACTAAAGTAGGCAAAGTGTGGAAGGGGTAAGAGGAGGCAGCAGCTGTCCCGGGTAGCCATTTTGGGCACTGCGCGTCAAGCGTTCGGAGTCTGAAAACGCAACGCACAGACCCCAAAAACACAAGCCATTGTCGATGGCAATCTCTGCAGCCAGGAAGAGGATGCGTGGAGGCCGAAGGGTGGGGGTGGGCGGGGCTCCATTCGAAGTATAAGATGCACCCAAATTCTCAGCCTCTTTTAGGAGGGAAAAAAAGTGCGTCTTATACTCCGAAAAATACGGTGTGTATATATATATATACATACACACACACACACACACACACATATATATATATATATATATATATATATATATTTCAAACGGGCCTCACTTTCGACTCCTTGTGTTGCCGCAGCGGTGGAAGGTTGGATCCTCTTTGTCACGGGTGTGCATGAGGAGGCTACAGAGGAGGACATTCACGACAAGTTCGCCGAGTTCGGGGAGATCAAGAACCTCCACTTGAATCTGGACCGGCGGACAGGCTACCTGAAGGTATGCAGGATCCAATCTGGGTCGGTCAACGGGAGACCGGAGATTTTGTCTTCTGAGTTTTTGGATTCTTGCTGTGGAGCTCTCTAGCGGAGCGTGTGCTGTTCTGCGTGTGGCTTTCTAGCTATTGATTGCTGGGTGTTGATGGCTGGCTTTTAAGTCATTGGCTGTTGTTTCCTTCCGCCGCTCACCTTGTAAGTAATGGATAGGCTGGTGGTAAATCAGCACTCCTGTTGACTGTCAAGGTGCCTGTTTCCTAGGCTTCAATCAGTTCCCTGGCTGTTTTTGTCCCTGCTCCGCCAACAATCTTAATGTGGTTTTTTTTTTTTTTTATCCGAGCTGAGTTTAAATGACCATTCATAAGCTGATTGCTCTACACCAGGGGTGTCAAACTCAATTTCATTGAGGGCCGCATCAGGGTTGGTGTTTGACCTTGGGGGGGGGGTCAGGGGTGGGCGTGGCCAGCTCGACCTCCTGCAGCCCACACGGGCTGTTTTCAGCTGTGACAGCCTCCTACAGCTTCCCTGTTAGCAAAAACGGAGTCCGTGTATGGCCCCCCCAAGCTCCATTTTCACTGGCAGAGGCACCACAGGCCAGTCCTTTGCTATTTCCAGGGCGGCCCCGCGGACCAGATCTAAGCACCCCGTGGGCCGCATCCGGCCCCCGGACCTTGAGTTTGACACCCTTGCTCTACAGCTTTCTCTGGGAAGAAAAAAATCCCCACAAGCAGCCCAGATTTAGACATATCTGAAGGTATGTATATACATGGACTGCTTGTGGGGCCTTTTTCTTCCCAAGGAAAGTTGAAGAACAGTTACCTAATGGTCATTTAGACTCAGCTGGGATGGAAAAAGCAGTTAGATTAACAGAGTTGGAAGGGACCTTAGAGGTCATCTAGTCCAGCCCCTCGGCCAAGCAGGAGGCCCTACACCATTTCTGACAGATGGCAGTCTGGTCTCTTCTGGAAAGCCTCCAGGGATGAAGCTCCCAGAACCTCTGAAGGCAACTTCTGCTCCATGGGTTGACTGCTCTCACTGTCAGAAGATTCCTCCTTATTTCCAGGTTGAATCTCTCCTTGGTCAGTTTCCATCCATTGTTCCTTGTCTGGCCTTCAGGTGCTTTGGAGAATAGCTTGGCCCCCTTCCTCCTCTCTGGGGCAGCCCCCCACATATTGGAAGATGCTCTCCTGTCTCCCCTGGTCCTTCCCCTCACTAGACTAGCCAGGCCCAGTTCCTACAACTGTTCATTGTTATGTTTTAGTCTCCAGTCCCCTCATCATCCTGGTTGCTCTTCTCTGCGCTCTTTCTCGAGTCTCAACATCTGTTTTTATAGTATGGTGACCAAAACTGGATGCGGTACTTTCCTACAATGAGTGAGAGTGTGTGGCTCCCAAATACCCCTTCCCAAAGCTAAGAATCGAGATGAAGGCCCTTGGAGTGGCAATTATTCCAGATTGCCTGGTTTTTTAACATGGGTTAAGTTTACAAACTACAGGTAGTCCTCAAGTTACGGCCACAATTGAGCCCAACGTTTCTCTAGTTAAGTGAGACATTCGTTAAGTGAGTTTTGTCCCATCTTACAACCTTTCTTGCCACCGTTGTTAAGTGAATCACTGCAGCTGATTAGTTAGTAACCCGATTGTTAAGTGAATCCGACTTCCCCGTTGACTTCGCTTGCCAGAAGGTCGCAAAAGGAGAACACAGGACTCTTGGGATACTGCAACTGTCATAAATGTGAGTCGGTTGCCGAGCATCTGAATTTTGATCAGGTGACCATGGGGATGCTGGAAAGGTCATAACTGTGAAAAATGGTCATAAGTCACTTTTTTCCAGTGTCGTCGTAACTTTGAAGGGTCACTAAACGAGCTGTTGTAATTCAAGGACTGCCTGTACTAGGCCAACATTTGGTTTGCTTGTTTATGGCATAGTCTGTGACTTATTCTCTAAACCATGGCTAAGGAAGTCAAAGATAGTCTTCGTTTAGTTTAGTTTAGTTTACTTTATTGTCATTGCACATGGTACAATGCCGTCTTCAGTGTACATTATAACTACAAAAAATAAAAACACAAACATACATCCTTTACATTCTATAGAATTGAAATTGAAAACCCGATATTGCACTATATCGTAGAATTCAATATGGTTATTGCCCTGGGATAGCAGCTGTTTTTCAGCCTTTTTGTCCTTGTTTTTATTGCCCTGTACCGTCTGCCAGATGGTAATAGTTAAAAAAAAAAAGGGTGCCCAGGATGAGATGGATCTTTAAGAATGTTTTGAACATTCGGGATTCCGTGCGCACAGTCACTCATGCCCTCGTCACCTCTCACCTGGACTACTGCAATGCCCTCTACATGGGGCTCCCCTTGAGGAGCACCCGGAGGCTTCAACTGGTCCAGAATGCGGCCGCGCGGGTAATTATGGGAGCTGCATGGCGCTCCCACATAACACCGCTCCTGCGCGAGCTACACTGGCTCCCAGTGGTCTATCGGGTGCGCTTCAAGGTGTTGGTTACCACCTTTAAAGCGCTCCATGGCATAGGACCTAGTTATCTTCGAGACCACCTTCTGCCACCAACGACCTCCCATCGACCCGTGCGCTCCGACAGAGAGGGCCTCCTCGGGGTGCCATCAGCCAAGCAATGCAGACTGGTGACCCCCAGGGGGAGGGCCTTCTCTGTGGGGGCTCCCACCCTCTGGAATCAGCTGCCCCCAGAGATAAGGAGAATCCAAGACCTCCGTGCCTTCCGCCGTGCCCTTAAAACTTTCCTTTTCCAACAAGCCGGGCTGGCCTAACAAATCTTTTAAATGATTTTAAATTTGTTTGTCTTTTTAAATTTTGGGCCAAATTGAGATATTTTCTTTTAATCTGTTCTTAATGTATTTATTATGTGTTTTTATTTGGCTGTACACCACCCTGAGTCCCTAGGGAGAAGGGCGGTATATAAATTTGAAGTAAAAAAATAAAATAAAAACTTTCTTAAGGCAGCAAGAGCTATAAAGCTCTTCCAAGGAGGGGAGAGGGCAATCAGTGATCCTCTGGGCAATGACGTTGACCCTCTGGAGCACTGTCCTGTCTGCCACTGTGCAGTTGGCAAACCAGACACAGGTGCAGTAAGTTCAAATACTCTTTTTGGTGCAGCGGTAGAAGGTCACCAGCATATGTGCTAGTATTGAGTGACATCTAAGTACGCGTCAATGAATAGGGTGTTTCTGAGCACTCGCATCTCTTTTCCCAAACGTCTCGCAGGGTTACACACTGGTGGAGTACGAGACCTACAAAGAAGCCCAAGCGGCCATGGAGGGCCTGAACGGGCAGGATCTAATGGGGCAGCCCATCAGCGTGGATTGGTGCTTTGTCAGAGGGCCTCCGAAAGGAAAACGAAGGTGGGTTTATTTGTTGTTTGTTTTTTTGAAGCCCCAAAATAAACTTTCGCAAATATCAAGCTCCATTTAACATCCTCTTGGTCCGTTTCTGTTTCTAGGAGTGGCCGTAGAAGAAGCCGAAGTCCTGACCGAAGACGCCGTTGAAGGGGCTTCCGTTTCGCAACTCCCACCGCTGTGGGTGCTTCCGAGAGCAACTTCCACACGAGCTGAATTCAGGAGGGAAGCACAGTTGGGGAAGGCTGCTTTAGCGTGTAGTCTTGGCAAAGCGAAGAGAGGTTCTCATTGATTTGCCCTAATTGCCACCTGTTTTTAATTTTGTATTTGCCTAATTGTTTTTTGTTTTTTTTCCGCCCCCCCCCCCCCCCCAACCTTTGGACCGTTGTAGCAAATGACTTGAGGTTTTCATTTCATTTCTGTCTTTTGGACTCCGCCCTCTTTTCTGTGTTTGTAAACATAATTCTGTAAACACTGTAAAGGATCTCTGAAGCAGCATTCAGAATAAAAGACGATGTTTTTTTAACTGCGTTAACCCTTTATTATTATAAAGCCCTAAATATGATTTACGCTTACGACTCCTTGTTCATTGAGTCCATTTCAAAATTCTACCATATGCGGGTAACCCATTTCTGTTCAACCCAATTGCTGGTTCTGATGAGGGTGTCAATCTCAGCAACCCACAAAACCTTTTCAAAGAAGCAGAAGCCCTGGAGAACATGTCCCTCTTCAGAAACCCTGATTTTTTAGATTAATTCTGCCCCCTTTAGGGGAAAACAATAAATAAACCCTACCCCACGGGCAGCTGAGACGGGCCCCTTTGGAATAATTACAATGACATGTAATCATTTAACTTCAACATACAGGTTAGTCGTCGGCTTACGACCACAAATTGAGCCTGAAATGTATGTTCTTAAGTGAGGCATTTGTTGTTTTGCCCCGTTTTACAACTTCTTACCATATCTGTTAAGTGAATCACTGCCTGCAATGTTGCAAATCGAGGTGTACCTCTACTTCCCTGCCTGGGATTGTAACCAGCTTCTCTGAACAGACCCTGCTTGGGCTTAGCGTTCCAGTGCCGTGGGAATTGGCCCATCGCATATCAGTGGCCATGGTGGCTGGGCCAACTTGGGTGCAGCCGGTCCTGGGAAGGCAGTCTTCCCTCTCACAATTTGGGCTATTCCTTCAGTTTTGCTTGTGAGTAGTTGAATTTAAAACAGTTCATTTAGTGACCATTCAAAGTTACAATAATTCTTCTTGTGCCATATCCATCATCGGACGTTGGCGATCATGTTGGCAATCCTATTTTTGTCAACAGCCACACAAAAAAGTGCTGCCGAGTTTTGTCCAAACCAGTCAGTCCCTTAGGTTTTGAAGCCATGATGTTCATCTTCTGCCTGGACCTCGTTTGCCTTCAATCTTTCCTTGGAGGATGAAGTGAAGGATGCTGTATTTTTCCAGGGGTCTCATCACATGTCCGTAATATTCTAACTTTCACTTTTTTATGGTTTTGATGATTTCCCTTGGCTTTCCCAGGTGGCTTATCCCCTCCTCATTTCTGATTTTGTCAACCCAGTTTATACGTAACAGCCGCCTGTAAATCCACATTTCAAATGCTTCTAGTTTCTTCAAGTGGTTTTCTATCGGAGACCCAACTCTCCACTCCGTAGAGCAGGATAGAAAAGATGTAACATCTGATAAGCCTGATTTTCAGTCAAAATTTACAATGGCACTGAAAAAAATGTGACTTAGGACCATTTTTCACACTTTATGACCATTGTTGACACCACCATTTACAGCATCCCCTCGGTCACGTGATCAAATCTTCAGACTGCTTGAGAACGGACTCACGTTTATGACCATTGCAGTCTCCATGTGTGTGTGTGTGTGTGTGTGTGTGTCACATAATCCCCTTTTGCGACTTTCTAACAAGCCAAATCAAAAAGGGGGAAGCCAGATTCGCTTAATGCCCGCATTCTTAATTTATCAACTGCAGCTATTCCCTTAACAACCGGGGCAAGAAAAGTCGTCAAACGGAACAAAACTCCCTTAGAGTTTTAGAGTAGTGGCCAAAATTGTGGAAACCTTTTGAGAAAAGTATTTTTGAGGTTTGATGGCTAATAACACCATTTTTTTTTTATTTATTTTTTTTGGAGTTTCAAGATAATCCTATTCCACTGCTGGAATGGCCTGGGAATAGCCCAGACCTTCACCCAATTGAAACTCTATGGAGCTGACTAAAGAAACTGGTTAGTCAAAAGCAACCCAGCAATAAAACCCAGTTAATAGAAGCCATCATTCGATCTTGGTATCACATGAGAACAGCTGCAGAACTAAAAGACTTGGTTCCCTCCATGGGAAGACATTGTAAGGCCGTCATTCAGGCTAAAAGTTACCCAACTAAGTATTAACTGACATGGTGATAATTTTTGTATACCTCGTTTTTTCTATGGTGATAATTTTTGTATATCTCCTTTTTTGAGGGGAATTGGGGTGGGTGGGAGCGTGTTTGGGGATTGTTATGTGTGAATTTCGTAGTATGAGTATACTGTGTATACACGTACAATGACAATAAATTTATTATTTTTCTATGGGTTTAACTTCTCTTCTTTATACTATATGTATTATGTATACTGTAACCTGCTATTCTGATAGCAAATCCTTCCTAAAAGTTATTGCATTCATGCTAAAGGTTACCCAACGAAGTATTAACTGACATGGGGATCATTTTTGTATATCTCGTTTTTTTCTATCCGTTTCCCTTTTCTTCTTTATACCGCAACTGCTATTCTAATAGCAAATCCTTCCTAAAAGTTATTGCCTGACATTCTTGATTAAATTATCTTTCCATCCATATATACTTTTATGGTACTGCTCCAAAAAAAAAAAAAGTGGTGTTATTAGCTAAAGTTTTAGAAAATACACTTTTCCCAAAAGGTTTCCACAATTTTGGCCACTAATGTACTTAGCAACATTTTTGGGGGGGGGGGGGCGCTTTTCATGGCGGTCGTAAATCGAGGACTACCCCTCCTATGGCGTCTTTCCCCCCTTTTTCAATCCCCTGACGCGCGTCTCTCTCTGAACGTGGGAAGGCACCGAGGCGGGGCAGGGAGGTGCCTCCGGCCTCCCTCCCTCCCTCCTTGGGGCCGCGGCGGCGGCGGCGGCTCCTCCTCCTCGTGGCGGGGCGAGGGAACGTGGCAGCCGGCGGAGGCGGCCCCGGGGCCGAGAACCGCCCCTCCATTTTGCACCGGGCGCCGAGCGGGAGGCTGAGGTGAGGCGGCGCGGGGGGCTTTCACTTCACTGGTGGGGTGGGGGGGATGGGAGGGGTCTTCTCTGAGGGAGGAAACATTATGATATTATGATGATTATTATTATTAATGGGTGAGGGTCGTGCTTTTAACATTGGGGGGCGGGAGGGAGGCTCAAAGCCCCCCCTCCACTCTCCCCTCACGAAGGGATTATCGCCCTCGCTGTGCTCGCGCGCGGCACACGAGCGCGCGCCCGGCCCTTCAGCCCCGCTGTGTGTGTGTGTATGTGGGATGGGGGGGGAGGAAGGCAAGTGGCTCGGTGGGGGAGGGGGAGGCACGCACACGCCCCGCGGCGGCGGCGGCGCAACGGAGCGTATTGCCGAGACGTGGCAATGCCGGCCCGCGCGTGCGCAAGCGGGGGCTATACCAGCCGGATCAGCCGCCCCCTCCCGCCCCGTGGCATGTCGGGAGTCGTAGTTCTCGATGCAGATGCGGCCTGCATCTTTTCTGTGGCTTCTCTTCGTTGTTATTTTTTCTTCTTCTCCTCCTCCTCCTCTTCTTCTCCTCCTCCTCCTCCTTCTCCTCCTATTCTTCTTCTTCGTCTCCTCCTCCTCCGTTATTTTTTCTTCTTCTTTTTCTTCTCCTCCTCCTTCTCCTATTCTTCTTCGTCTCCTCCTCCTCCTGTTCTTCTCCTCCTTCTCCTTTTCCTCTCCTCTTCCTTCTCCTTCTCCTATTCTTCTTCTTTGTCTCTTCCTCCTCCTCCTCTTCTTCTTCTCCTCCTCCTCCTCTTCCTCTCCTCCTCCTCCTTCTCCTCCTCCTATTCTTCTTTTCCTCTTCCTTCTCCTTCTCCTCTTCTTCTTCTCCTCCTCCTCTTCCTCTCCTCCTTCTCCTCCTATTCTTCTTCTTCGCCTCTTCCTCTTTCCTCCTTCTCCTCCTCCTATTCTTCTTCTTCTCTTCCTCTTCCTCTCCTCCTCCTACTCTTCTTCTTCTTCTTCGTCTCCTCCTTCTCCTCTTCTTCTTCTTCTCCTCCTCCTTTTCCTTCTCCTCCTCCTCTTCTTCTTCGTCTCCTCCTCCTCTTCCTCTCCTCTTCCTTCTCCTTCTCCTTTTCTTCTTCTTTGTCTCTTCCTCTCCTCTTCTTCTTCTTCTCCTCCTCCTCTTCCTCTCCTCCTCCTCCTTCTCCTCCTCCTATTCTTCTTCTTCCTCTCCTCCTTCTCCTCCTCTTCTTCTTCTTCTTCATCTCCTCCTCCTCTTCCTCTCCTCCTCCTCCTCCTCCTCTTCTTCTTCTTCTTGTCTTCCTCCTTCTCCTCCACCACCTCTTCCTTTCCTCCTTCTCCTTCTCCTCCTCCTCCTCTTCATCTTCTGAGAAGGACCTGTAACTGCATTCACAGGTCCTTCTCACTCGGCTGATCTTAGTTTTGGGGGTGGCTTTCCTTGGGCACCCAACCAGTGGTGAAATCCTCCATGAGTTGCCACCGGTTTGTTACCAAACATGCGCTTCGTGCGGAAAAAGGAGGCTTAAGAAGGTAAGTAGAACAGTGAGCGGGAGAACAGCTGTGCCACAAGATTTAGATTTGAATATTTATATATATAATTTATACTCTAGCGAATATAAATCGTGTGGCACAGCTGACCATCGGAAATACCGGTTTGCTAGCTTTTTTTTAACTACCAGTTTGTCTGAACCGGTAGCTTTTATTACTACCGGTTTGCGCGAACCGGTACAAACCGGTAGCATTTCACCCCTGTACCCAACCCAACATATTTTATTTTAATTTGAACATTTCTTGTGCAAACCCAGAACATTATTTTTGAGTTCTTCAGGTTGTGTAAATCCAGCCTCCCTCCTGTTATTCCTTTTTTTTTTTTTTTTTTTCTTGTTTGCATTGCATATCCCTCTCTCAGCAGTGCGGTGGCCTAGAGGTGGAGCTCTCGCCTCACAATTGGGAGGCTATGAGTTCGATCCCAGGTACAGGCTGATATTTCTCTCCCTGGGCATGTTGAGAATATATCTGTTGAAAAAAAAACTCCGCATTGGCAACAGGAAGGGCATCCGGCCAGTAAATACTCGGCTCCATTCATTCAGTTGCCTGGATTCCACCCTGCAAGGGATTATGAGGTTGTTAAAAGAAGATAATTGCTATCCCACTCTTTCTTTCTCCATTCCTCTCCTCCAGGACAAAGTTTGAAGCACAATGGAAGGTGTCATTCTGTGAACAGGGAAACCAGCAGGAGGGCAGGTGAGCGATCCTTCCACTTAAAATCCAGGTAGTCCATGACTTACAGGTAGTCACTTTGTGAAGTTACAACCTACCTGAAAAAAGGAGACTTACGATCAGATCCGGAATGCAGAAATGGATTAGTGTCTCCTGCTTGAGCAGGGGGTTGGACTAGATGACCTCCAAGCTCCCTTCCAACTCTGTTATCCTGTTCATTCATCTATCCCCTCCCCTCACAGTCACGTGACTGCGTTTTGGGCACTCGGCAACACATCCACATTTTCAGCCATTTGCAGTGTCATGTGGTCACTTCCAATGACTGCCAATCTCGACGCCTCCAATTTTTGGCACAATCATGCCAAGGGGAGCAGTGGGTTTACTTAATGACTGTAAAGGTAAAGGTTCCCCTCGCACATTCGTGCTAGTCGTTCCTGACTCTAGGGGGCGCTGCTCATCTCCGTTTCAAAGCCGAAGAGCCAGCGCTGACCGAAGACGTCTCCGTGGTCATGTGGCCGGCATGATTCAACCCCAAAGGCGCACGGAACGCTGTTCCCTTCCCACCAAAGGTGGTCCCTGTTTTTCCACTTGCATTTTTTACCTGCTTTCGAACTGCTAGGTTGGCAGAAGCTGGGACAAGGAACGGGAGCTCACCCCGTTAGGCGGCTGCACTAGGGATTCGAACTGCTGAACTGCCGACCTTTTAATCGACAAGCTCAGCATCTTAGCCACTGAGGCACCTCGACCCATTTAATGACCATAGTATTCATTTAATGAACCCTGTAAAATCCCCTATAAAATTGGGCCAGTTGTGTGACCAGCCCATTTTACTTCTCTTGTGACTTTTCACCGTCATGGGCGGGCTCCATTATGTTCATAACTCAAGGACTACCTGCAAGAGTCTCCAGGATTAGAAGCAGACAGTCCTGCAAAGAATAACATCAGAAGAAAGTTCTACAGATAGTCCCCGACGTACGACCAAAATTTCTGTTGCTCAGCGAGACAGTTGTTAAGTGAGATTTGCCCCGTTTTACGACCTTCCTTGCCACGGTTGTTAAATGAATCACTGCCAGTTGTTCAGATAGTCCCAGGGTTGTTAAGTGAATCTGGCTTCTGACCCTTTTGTCAGAAGTTTGCAAAAGTTGATTCCCCGGAGCACTGCGACCGTCATAAATATGAATCGATGGCTAGACATCTGAATTTTGATCACATGATCCTGGGGAATGCTGTGACAGTCATAACTGTGAAAAGCCGTCCTAACTTAAGTCACCATTTTCAGTGAGCTTGTAACTTCGGACAGTCACTAAGTGAATTGTTGTAAATCGAGAACTACCTGTATCGCTTCGATATCTTGTTGATCAATGTATTTGGTTGTCCCTTGTTGGATTCTGGGATTCCCCCTTTATCCTGACTAGAATATTCTTTTTCCCACAGGATTGTGTTGCTGAAAAAAACATGATGGAAGAGAGCGGGATAGAGACAACGCCCCCCACGACCCCCCCACCCACCACAACCTGGGCTGCTTCTTCTCCTGCACCCCCAGTCTCACAAGGTACCCCTTCTTCCGATCGTGTCCCATCTTTTTCACGTTTGAAAAATATAAAAATATAGAAAGAGTGCAGAGAAGAGCAACCAGGAGGATGAGGGGACTGGAGGCTAAAACATAACAATGAACAGTTGCAGGAACTGGGCATGGCTGGTCTAGTGAAGAGAAGGACCAGGGGAGACAGGAGAGCATCTTCCAATATTTGAGGGGCTGCCCCAGAGAGGAGGGGGTCAAGCTATTCTCTAAAGCACTCAAAGGCCAGACAAGGAATAATGGATGGAAACTGATCAATCTATCTGAATCTATCTAAAATGATCAAAGGACTGGAGGCTAAAACATAACAATGAACGGTTGCAGGAACTGGGCCTGGCTGGTCTAGTGAAGAGAAGGACCAGGGGAGACAGGAGAGCCTCTTCCAGTATTTGAGGGGCTGCTCCAGAGAGGAGGAAGGGGGTCAAGCTATTCTCCAAAGCATCTTTGAAAGTCAGACAAGGAAGAATGGATGGAAACTGACCAAGGAGAGATTCAAATGAGAAATTTTCTGACAGTGAGAGCAATCAACCCATGGAACAGAAGTTGCCTTCAGAAGTTGTGGGAGCTTCATCACTGGAAGCTTTCAAGAAGAGACTGGACAACCACTTGTCAGAAATGGTATAGGGCAGGGATCAGCAACTGTGGCTCTGGAGCCGCATGTGGCTCTTTCACCCCTCTGCTGCGGCTCCCTGTCACTCAAAATATGCGTCACAATTTCCAATGTGTGACACCCGATTTATTGATCTTTTCAACCCCCGGTAGGCCAACCATGGATAAATCCAAGAAAAGTTTCAGAAGAAAACAGAACGTTTTAATTCAACTACATATGCTAGTTTTGTGGCCGCTCAAGAAATAGTCAGGCACGGGAAGGGTTTTTGTGACTCCCGGTGTTTTCTTTTCTGTGGGAAACGGTCCAAATGGTTCTTTTGAGTGTTTAAGGTTGCAGACCCTTGGTGTAAGGTCTTCTGCTTGGGCAGGGAGGTTGGACTAGATGACCTCCAAGGTCCCTTCCAACTCTTGTTAATCTGTTTATTGTTTATTATTGTTTATTGGTTTGATTTATATGCTGCCCTTTCTCCGGAGACTCAGGGCGGCTTACAATGCGTTAAGCAATAGCCTTCATACTTTTGTATATACCTGCTTAGTAGGGCTTTCGGGCCCCCCTAAGCGGTGTTCTTTTTTATACAAAGTCAGTTTATTGCCCCCACAATCCGGGTCCTCATTTTACCTACCTCGAAAGGATGGAAGGCTGAGTCAACCTTGAGCCTGGTGAGATTCGAACTTGCAATAATTGCAGGCACCTGGTGCTACTTAACAGCACTTTAATCTGCTGCGCCACCAAGGCTCTTTCATGCTTTATGTTTGCACCCAGAAGCTTCCTGATTTCCCAAAGCAGAATTTGCAAACTAGGCATGTGGGGTGGGGGTGGTTGAACAATTGTGGGTGACACCCCCCACCTTCTTTCAGCAAGGTAATTTAATTTCACTACACCACAATATACTAAAGAGATAAAATACCTTATCATCCACATCTTGACAGCGGCATGCATATTGTACGCCCAAAATTGGAAATCCGAACTACTACCAACAGAAGCAAAAATAATTGCAAAAATAACCGAATGTGCAGAAATGGATAGACTCACTAAAGAACTCCAAGAGAAGGAAGATACCGATTACTATATAGTTTGGCAAAGATGGTACTCATGGCTGGAGAGAAGGATAGGGCCAGTAAAATAAGATGTTAGGAAAACTTAAATAAGAGTACAGAAATTGGCACATGAGGAAAATAGTAGGATGGTATTTATGAATGGTTAGTACGATTTGCAGAAAGCTATGCTTAGAAATGCATAATTACGTTAAAGCGCAGACAAGCAGAAATGCAAACTTCTAAATAAAGAAATAACAGGTAAATTAGAAAATAACCACCGATGCGATAGCTTCTTAGTAGTCAATAGACTTCCTTTTTGTGTGTGTGTATTGTATTAATGTATATGTACCTGTTTTTACATGTATTTACGTTGTATGTTCGTATTTAAAAAAATTTTTTTTTAATAATTTCACCATCTTGGTCAGTCCCCTTAAAAATGACCGCCCATTCCTTTGTTGCAGGAATCTTATAAGTCTCCATTAACACACGGAAGTCTTGCTGCGGGAATTCGACAGACGGGTAGTTGACCTGGAGTTACGACCACAAGGGAGCCCCAAATTTATGTTGCTAAGTCAAAATATTTCTAAAGTGAGCTTTGACCCATTGCGCAAACCTCTCTTGCCGCTAGTGGTGAAGCGAACCGCTGCCGTTGTTAAGTGAGTAAAACACGGTTGTTAAGCGAATCTGGCTTCCCCATCGACTTTGCTTGTCAGAAATTTGCAAAAGGGGATCACTTGAGCCCGGGAACTGTCATAAATACGAGTCAGTTGCCAAGCATCTGAATTTTTTTTTTATCATGTGACCATGGGGAACGATGCAGCAGTCGTAAGTGTGAAAAACGGACCTAAGTCCCTTTTTTCAGTGCCGCGGTAACTTAGGTCACTAAATGAGCTGTTGTAAGTCGAGGACTCCCTGTATATGTCTGTATGTGGGAGGGGTGTCTGTGTGTATGTTCTGGAAGAAGGGAAGGCAAGCCACGCCTGTTTAAAAAACACGCACCAAAGTCGAACCCAACTTCCATGGAAAGTGAGAGCTTCACATTTCCTCAACTTACGACAGTCCACTTAGCGACCATTCAAAGTTACGACGGCAGCGAAAAAAGTGACCCGGGACCGTTTTCCACATGGCCGTTGCAGCCTCCCCCATGGTTGCGTGATCAAAACTCAAGACGTTTGGCAAACTGACTCGTATTTATGACAGTTCCCATTTCCGAGGGTCGCATGATTCCCTTTGGCGAACTTCTGACAAGCCAAGTCAAGGGGGAAGCCAGATTCGCTTAACAACCGTGTGACTCACTTAACAACGGCAGCGATTCGCCTATCTCGCTTTAGAAATGTTTCACTTAGCAACATAAATTTTGGGCTCCATTGTGGTCGTAACTCCGGGGCTACCTTTCTGTCTAATTTACTAACTTACTTACTAGCTTAACAAAAATGCAGTCATTTACGTAACAACTGTGGCAAGCAAAGTTGTAAACGCCGGCGAAACTCACTTAAAGGTTTCACTGAGCGACATAAACTGCCGTCATAACCCGAGGACTGTCTCTATTTCACATTTCGATACTTCTTCAAAGAAGGAGCCGATTTTAATACCCTTTCTTTGTTTTGTTTTTTCCCCCCTCCCCTGACGGCAGCCCCTCTCCCTGTCCCAAAAGACCCCCCTACATCCTCTTTTCCTTCTTCCGTCTTCTCCCCCGCCGTACCCCCCCTGGTCTCCTCCCTTCCTTCTGCACCCCCCGCTTCCTTTTTGCCTCCTGCAGCCATTTGCACAAGCCCCCCTCCTGGGACCGCCAGCCTGCCCTCCGTCGCCACTCCGATGACCTCCGCTTTTGGTAACCCCGCGACTCAGTTTCCCGCGGTTTCGCCTCCGCCGAGCTGTGCTCCCGGGCCCCCGGGGTTTTCCGTGCCTCCCACTGGGCCTCCGATCTCGGGCTTTTCCATGACTTCCAGTTACGACATCACTAAAGGCCACGCGGGACGAGCACCCCAGACCCCTCTGATGCCCTCCTACACAGCTCTGCCCGTCACAGGTACGCAGAGAAGCCTCCCTCGAACCTTCTCAGTTCTAAACACGGATGCCTGGCTCAAACCGTTGGGTGCCAAGTCCCAAAGGTGCTTTTTTCAGGAGGCGATTGGACTTCCTTGGTTTTTCTTTTGAAGACGTTTTGCTTCTCATCCCAGAAGCTTCTTCAGCTCTGACCAGATGGTGGAGAATTGGAAGGATTGATACTCCTTGCAGACAGCTGGTCATTTGCTTCCTTTTAGAGGGTCCATGAGGCCACTTGGAGGTTTCTCTGTGTCCTCAGGATCACCTGAGTGGTGCAAATGGTTCCTGTAGTCTGCAGTTTTTTCCTCTGGAAATCCATTCCTACTCTCACATCGTTCAAAGGGTGTCCATCCCAAATTGTATAAGCTAAAAGTCTGTAGAGATTTCTCCGTCATCCAGGTCCCAGTTGTCCCAAAGGCGCTTTATTCCCTCGTCCCAAAAGGATGAGAAGGGAAACATCTTCAAACAAACAACAACAAACAAACAAAGAGCCTTGATAGTACAGGGGTTTAGTGCACCCTGTTATTAACACAGCTGCCTGCAATTTCTGCTGGTTCGAATCTCTCCAAGGCTCAAGGTTGACTCAGCCTTCCATCCTTTCTAAGGTAGGTGAAATGAGGACCCAGTTGTGGGGGCAATAAGCTGACTTTGTATAAATATACAAAAGGATGAAGGCTATTGCTTAACACATTGTAAGCCGCCCTGAATCTCCGGAGAAGGGCGGCATATAAATCAAATTAAAAAAAAAAAGCAAAAAGTCCAGTTGCCTCCTGAAAAAGCACCTTTGGTGCAACCTGGAATCTCTACAGACATTGGATGTCGTGTCTACAGCCTGTCAGACTTCGATGCTATCTCAAAATAAATGAATTTCCAAACTGCCAATCTTTAAGGAAATCTTTTCTTTAATTGAGCACAGCCACCGGATCATGACTCGATGCGGACAAGACTGACCTTTTGCCCCCCAATCCCTCCCTTTCCGATCCCCAAATCTCTGCTTCTCATTGGCTATCTTCCAATCATTCTTCAGACTTCTTGTCTCGTCATTTCCCAGGAATGTCCCCCCTCCTCATTTCCACGACAACCCAACTTCAAAGGGATTTAGCAGGCAAAAGTTCAGAGCTTATCTCTCTCTCCTCTGCTCTCTATGCCAGTGTTGAAACGCTGACACAGCCCTTACGTGCCTGTATTCTGTTTTTCAGGTGCCTTGGCAAGCCCTTTGTCGCAGCCGGTCCCTATGGCTGCCTCCACCTTACCAAGCGGCTCTTCCATCACTTTTCCGGAGGATCATGGAGACCCCCAGAGCATTGGGGTGCACAACGAAGCATCTGCGGGAGGACTGTGGGGCTTTATAAAAGTAAGCTGTACTTTTCTAGCGGCCACGTAATGCAACGATCCCCAGCTGTTGCAGCATGGCGGCCCGGCTGGAGGGAAGAGACGGGAATCGGGAAGCATGAGGGGCAGCGAGCTGGCGCATGCGTGGGCAGGCGCACCAGCCCGCCACTCGTGCAAATCGATCTTGCACACGTGCCAGCCCACTGCTCGCGCAGCCTGGGTGATTGTGGACCTCTGACGTAATAGATGTTTCTCTTAGGCCGAACTAGCTCACTTCATCTCTAGTTGTTTGGGGTTAGAAAGCTATTTGAGCTATGTTGTGGCCCGCTGGCAGCAGAGTCGGACAGTGAGGAGGTTGGGGAGGAACATGGGCCAGTCCTGGGGGTTGGGGAAAGCTCAGACGAGGGCTCTGCGTCGGAGGCAGAGAGGGAGTTAGCAGCGAGGAAGAGGAACAGCTGGAGCCTGTTCCCAGTGTGCGCATGCACAGAGCTGCCAGAAGACAAGAACAAGTAAGAAAGCAGGGTTGACTCAGGAGTAAAGCCACACCTTGGAGATGATTGGCCCCTCCCCTAGGACATAAAAGAGGAGCGAACGGGATGTGGGTTTTTGCAGGAAGCAATTAGTTCATCTCGTTTCAAGATTGGAAAATCCTGTTCGCGACTCTTAATAGACTCGGTGCCAAGTTTGGCCTTGCTCTGCGTTTGGAAATTGGTGCTCTGGCAGCGTTCCAAATGAGATAAGGTTTGTGTTGATAAATATTCCTCTGAAAGACTGCTTGCCAAAGCCTCGTTGACTGTGAATGAACGGAATTCACCGTCGTGTTAATAAAAGAGGTTTTACCGGGATTAAGACTTTGCTCCACGCTTTCTAAGGAAGTCTAGGTCAGAGCAAGCTGGATGCTGTCCTTGGAAACTTATAGCACAGGTGTTTCCCAACTTCCAGGCGTGGACTTCAAATCCACAGAATCCTCCTCAGGGGTCAGGCTGGCTGTGGCATTCTGGGATTTGGAGTCCACACTCCTGGCCGTTGCCGAACGCCGCGTTCGCAGGCTGAGATCGAGAGTTCTGGAAGAGCATCTGTGTGCATCTTCCCCAGCCAGACGGCTCTTCACTGAGTGTGTTTCTGAGCCAAACAAAAATGTATTTGCGACCTTCTGACAAACAAAGTCAAAGTCAAAGCCAGATTCACTTAACAGACGGTTTACTCACTTATCCACTGCAGGGATTCACTTAACAACTGTGGCAAGGAAGGTCGTAAAACGGGGCAAATCTCACTTAACCAATGTCTCACTTAACCACAGAAATGTTGGGCTCCATGGTGGTCGTAGGTCGAGGACTACCTGTCCTGGGGGTTGGAATTTTTGGAATTGCATACTGCTTAAGTTGGCAGGATTGAAAAACCATGGCCTAACCCAGGGGTGAGAAATTGTGGCTCTTTCACAACCTGTGGACTTCAACTCCCAGAATTCCTGAGACAGCCAAGCTTGGCTGTCTCAGGAATTCTGGGAGTTGAAGTCCACAGGTTGTAAAAGAGCCACAATTGCCCATCCCTGGCCTAACCAATCTATCCTGCCGTTACTGATTCAGGAAATGCTCAATATCCCGTTTCTTCCCCAAAATAACCGAGCTAGCAAAGGAGAGATGAAACCAAATTTGGGGGCTCGTGTTAGCCTGGCAGGCAAGCCAAGTTTGGTGACTTCCACATTTGTTCCCCGCACAGGGTGTAGCTGGCAATCCTGTGGTCAAGTCGGTGCTGGATAAGACCAAACACTCGGTGGAGACCATGATCACAACGCTGGATCCTGGCATGGCCCCGTATATCAGTAAGGAGAAGCTGCCACGTATTGTGTCATCCTGAACCAGGACTTGGCCCGCTCTTAACTGTCAGTCCTGCCCCAGTCAAGTCCCTTAGGAAAGGAAGACTCTCGATTACATTTAAGTCAGTGGGCTCCAACCTTTTGGGCAACAAGGAGCGGTTCCGTTGAGAGAAGTTTTTCCATGGACCGGAGGGGGCATGGTTTCACATGCTTCCTGCATCCCACAGATGGGGTTTCGCTTGTTGTGCAGCCCAGTTTCTGGCATGCTGCGGGCCAGGGCCGGTGCTGGTCCATGGGATCCCTGATTTAGGTGACGTGATAAGTTCTTTTACTAAAGGTTGCTGGTTGCAGCCAGCAAACTTGGCAAATTTTAAGACTTCTGGACTTCAACTCCCAGAATTCCCCAGCCAGCAAACTGAGTAACTTCAAGACTTGTGGACTTCAACTCCCAGAATTCCCCAGCCAGGAAGCTTGGCAAATTTTAAGACTTGTGGACTTCAACTCCCAGAATTCCCCAGCCAGGAAACTTGGCAAATTTTAAGACTTCTGGACTTCAACTCCCAGAATTCCCCAGCCAGCAAACTGAGTAACTTCAAGACTTGTGGACTTCAACTCCCAGAATTCCCCAGCCAGGAAGCTTGGCAAATTTTAAGACTTGTGGACTTCAACTCCCAGAATTCCCCAGCCAGGAAACTTGGCAAATTTTAAGACTTCTGGACTTCAACTCCCAGAATTCTCCAGCCAGCAAACTTGGTAACTTCCAAGACTTGTGGACTTCAACTCCCAGAATTCCCCAGCCAGCATGACTGGGTGACGAATTCTGGGAGTTGAAGTCCACAAATCTTAAAGTAGTCAAGGTTGGAGACCCTTGGTCTAAGGCCATGATGATGAACCTATGGCACGCGTGCCACAGGTGGCAGGCAGAGCCATATCTATGGGCATGCGAGCATTGCCCTAGCTCAGCTCCAGCGCGCATATGCGTGCTGGCCAGCTGATTTTCGGGCCTTCCAGAAGTCGGGAAATGGGCTGTTTCCGGCCTCCGGAGGACCTCCAGGGGGTGGGGAAGACTGTTTTCGCCCTCCCCAGGCTCCTAGAAAGCCTCTGGAGCCTGGGGAGGGCGAAAAATGGACCTTCCGGTCCTACCAGAAGTTGGGAAATGGGCCAGCTGATTTTTGGGCCTTCCGGAAGTCAGGAAATGGGCTGTTTCCGGCCTCCGGAAGACCTCCACGGGGTGGGGAAGGCCGTTTTCGCCCTCCCCAGGCTCCTAGAAAGTTTCTGGAGCCTGGGGAGGGCGAAAAATGGGCCTAAAAGGTCCACCGTGCCATCGCATGCTAAAAGTGGGGGAGCGCAGGGGGTGGTGTGCATTGAATTATGGGTGTGGCCACACTCCATCTGCTTTTGGCATGCGACGGCAAAAAGGTTAGCCATCACTGGTCTAAGGTCTTCAGAAGCATCCATTCTTGGCACTCGGCCTTCCTTCTGGTCCAACACTCACAGCCATCCATTACTCCTGGGAAAACCATAACTTTGACTCGACAGACCTTTTTTGGCAAGTTTTTCAAGGGTGTTTTGCGATGAAAGCGATCGTCTTTAAGTTACGGTGTGGCCAGCTTGTTTCGGCCTCGTCTTCGGCACGAAGATAATTTTGGGCGTTTCTGCTTCCTAGAATCTGGAGGAGAGTTGGACATCGTGGTCACCTCCCTGAAAGAGATCAAGGTCGCTGCAGTGAGACAAGCTTTCCAGGATGTGTTTGGTATGGCTACCGTAACGGGGGAGGACGGCCACTCCAACATAGCCCCCCAGCCTGTTGGCTACGCAGCTGGATTGAAAGTGAGTGATTTGGGAAAGTGTGGAATTTCCAAAGATTTGCAGGAGTAGAGTAGAGTAGAATAGAGTAGAGTAGGGTAAGGTAGGGTAGGGTAGGGTAGAGTAGAATAGAATGGAATGGAATGGAATGGAATGGAATGGAATAGGAATAGGAATAGGAATAGGAATAGGAATAGGAATAAATAGGAATAGGTATAGGATTAGAATATTCTTTATTGGCCAAGTGTGATTGGACACACAAGGAATTTGACTTTGGGGCATAAGCTCTCAGTGTACATAAAAGATATAAGTGATAAATCAGGATCATAGTCATCATAAAATGAAGGTAAAGGTTCCCCTCGCTAGTTGTTCCCGACTCTAGGGGGCGGTGCTCATCTCCATTTCCAAGCCAGAAAGCCAGCGCCGTCCAAAGACGGCATGACTCAATGCCAAAGGCACACAGAATGCTCTTACCTTCCCACCAAAGGTGGTCCCTAGAAAAAAAAATGCCTTTAAAAGCCTCTGACGATCCCAGCTGAGTTGCCTGATCGTCAGAGGCTTTTAAAAGCATTTTTTTACCAACCTCTTCGGCCGAAGAGGTGGTAGAAAAAATGCTTTTAAAAGTGTTTTAAAAAAAAAAAAAAGTTGACCACGCCCACCCAGTCACATTACCCCCACCACTACCAAGCCACGCCCACAGAACCGGTAGTAACAAATTTTACATTTCACCACTGTACCCACATCATTGGGCTCAATATTTATTTATTTTTATTTATTTTATAAAATTTGTATGCTGCCCTATCTCCAAGGACTCAGGGCGGCTCACAACGACAGTCGACCAAGCGACTGTTAAAAACAACGAATATACATAAAAATCAAGAAAGTTTAAAAAAAAAAAAACTAAAATATACTACCCCATCAATCCAGACAATAGCTGGATGAAAATGCCAAATTCAATCTGAACATCAAGTTGACTTACACCAATTTATATCATCATAATACAGCCAAAAGCCAGAAACATTTTCTTTTTTATTGAAAAGTTTTATAAAGAATACAAACATTTTCTCCCCCCTACCCTTCCCCCCTCCCTCCCCCCTTGCCCTCCCACCCATCCCCCTCCCCCTTCCCCCCACCCCCCTCCCTAGACTTCCCAGAACAAGCACAGGGTATAGCACTCACAAACATAAAACTAAAATATGCTAACAAATTGTTGACTTCAAATTCTTTCTAGGTCTTTAACTCCTTATAACTCAAGAACTATAAACATAAACTACTTAAAAATATTTCATTCATAAGCTATATGAATCTTCTTGTTCGGATACTTTTTTTGCATATAGTCAATCCATCTTCTCTATTCTGATATGTATCTTTCATTTGAATGATCTTTAAGATATGATGAAATTTTTGCCATCTCAGCCAGATGCACAACTTTTAATGTCCATTCCTCAATGGTAGGTGGATCTTCCTTCTTCCAATACTGTGCCACCAGTAACCTGGCAGCTGTTATTAAATTCAAAACCAACTTAGTTTCTATTACATTACAGTCCATAACTATTCCCAACAAAAAAAACTGTGGTGTAAATTTAATCTTTTTCTTTAAAATATTTTGAATAATCCACCCTATTTTTATCCAAAAAGCCTTAATTTTTTTTTACATGTCCACCATATATGAAAATACGTAGCATCTTCACATTCGCATCGCCAACACTTAGCTTGTAAGTTTGGATACATACAGGATAGTTTTTTTGGATCTAAATGCCACCTATAAAACATTTTATAAAAGTTCTCTCTTAAGTTTTGGGCTTGTGTAAATCTTACATTTCTAACCCATATCTCTTCCCATGTTTCCATCAAAGGCCAGAAACATTTAATACCGCCAAAAACTGCAACACAGTGCAACACAATTACAGCCTACCAAATTCAATAAAAACATTAGAATGGATAACACATGAATTAGATTGTAATTGGCAATCGTTTTCCATTGCCGCCCCCCACAAGATTTTGCGGCCCGCTGGATTAAGGAAGGTTCCGCATTTGAAAAGGAACCAAATCAGATGAAAATTGTCTGTCCATCCTGGGCTTTGGAATAAAGGAGAGGTAAAATAGAGACAGTTTAGAGATAATAGAATTCAAAGAAGTCCGTTCAGGCTGATCCTTGGATGCCCCACCTATAAAAGCTGACTTTGTATAAAATATACAAAAGGATGAAGGCCATTGCTTAATGCGTTGTAAGCCGCTCTGAGTCTCTGGAGAAGGGCGGCATATAGGGAAAAAAAAAAAAAAGCTTAATTTTTTTAGAAAATACGCTGAGCAGAAATAAATCCAGTGGTCAGCAGGGCGGTTTTGCTCTTGGGGCAGCACCCGCAGGGCCTCAATTTGATTTGGTGTCTTCCAATTATTTAAGAAGGGACTGGACATTCACTTGTCTGAGATGGTATACAGTAGGCTCTCCTGCTTGAGCAAGGGGATGGACTAGACGTCCTCTAAGGTCCCTTCCAGCTTCTATTCTATTCCTATTTATTTACTATTCTATTCTGCATTCTTTCTATTCTATTCTATTCTATTCCTATTTATTTACTATTCTATTTTATTCTGCATTCTTTCTATTCTATTCTATTCCTATTTATTTACTATTCTATTTTATTCTGCAATCTTTCTATTTTATTCCTATTTATTTTCTATTCTATTCTATTCTATTCTATTCTGCATTCTTTCTATTCTATTCTATTCCTATTTATTTACTATTCTATTTTATTCTGCATTCTTTCTATTCTATTCCTATTTATTTTCTATTCTATTCTATTCTGCATTCTTTCTATTCTATTCTGCATTCTTTCTATTCTATTCTATTCCTATTTATTTACTATTCTATTTTATTCTGCAATCTTTCTATTCTATTCCTATTTATTTTCTATTCTATTCTGCATTCTTTCTATTCTATTCTATTCTATTCCTATTTATTTACTATTCTATTTTATTCTGCAATCTTTCTATTTTATTCCTATTTATTTTCTATTCTATTCTATTCTATTCTATTCTATTCTATTCTATTCTGCATTCTTTCTATTCTATTCTATTCCTATTTATTTACTATTCTATTTTATTCTGCATTCTTTCTATTCTATTCCTATTTATTTTCTATTCTATTCTATTCTGCATTCTTTCTATTCTATTCTGCATTCTTTCTATTCTATTCTATTCCTATTTATTTACTATTCTATTTTATTCTGCAATCTTTCTATTCTATTCCTACTTATTTTCTATTCTATTCTATTTTATTCTGCATTCTATTCTATTCCGCATTCTTTCTATTCTATTCCGCATTCTTTCTATTCTATTCCGCATTCTTTCTATTCTATTCTATTCTATTCCTAGAAAGATCTGCGTGCTTTCCGCCGTGCCATCAAAACATTTTTATTCCAACAGGCCAGCCTGGCCTAACCTCCCTTTTAAATTGTTTTTAAAATATTTTTTAATTTTTTAAGTTTTAAATTTGTCTTATGAATTTGGGCTGTTTTAAATTTCGTTTTCTGGGCCAATTATTTAATTGTATTTTAAAGGTTTTTTAACATTTGTATTATATGTATTTTATTTGGCTGTTCACCGCCCTGAGTCCTTCGGGAGTAGGGTGGTATACAAATTCAATAAAAAATAATAAATAATAATAATAATATTTATTTACTATTCTATTTTATTCTGCATTCTTTCTATTCTATTCCTATTTATTTTCTATTCTATTCTGCATTCTATTCTATTCTGCATTCTTTCTATTCTATTCTATTCTATTCCTATTTATTTACTATTCTATTCTGTTTTATTCTGTTCTGCATTCTTTCTATTCTATTCTATTCCCATTTATTTTCTATTCTATTCTGCAATCTTTCTATTCTATTCCTATTTATTTTCTATTCTATTCTACTCTAATCTGTTTTATTCTGTTCTGCAATCTTTCTATTCTATTCCTATTTATTTTCTATTCTATTCTATTCTATTCTGTTTTATTCTGTTCTGCATTCTTTCTATTCTATTCTATTCCCATTTATTTTCTATTCTATTCTGCAATCTTTCTATTCTATTCCTATTTATTTTCTATTCTATTCTATTCTACTCTAATCTGTTTTATTCTGTTCTGCAATCTTTCTATTCTATTCCTATTTATTTTCTATTCTATTCTATTCTACTCTATTCTGTTTTATTCTGTTCTGCATTCTTTCTATTCTATTCCATTCTGCATTCTATTCTGCATTTTTTTCTGTTCTGTTCTGCATTCTATTCTATTCAACTCAACCATGAAGTAAAGGGCCACCATTGCTGAGCTGTTGGACAGCATTACTTGGTCTCTTGTGTGGATGTTTGGGTGGTTTAGGGGTGGGGAATTGTGGGTGGGTGGGTGGGGTATCTGGGGATTGTCGTATGTGTTGGGCTTGGTCTCTGGGTATTATGTGAATTTCGTTGTATGGGTATACTGTGCATACGTACAATGACAATAAACTTTATATATATATATTCCTATCCTATCTTATTCTTTCTATTCTGTTCTGTTCTATTCTATTCTGGGCCTTGTTTTGGTTTTGTGGACGTCGTTGGTCTGAAGTAAGTGGCCAGCTCTGTGTTGATTCCTGCTTTTGGTACATTCCTTGACTTTTAGGGGGCCCAAGAGAGGCTGGACAGTTTACGCAGGACCGGGGTCATCCACCAGAAGCAACCAGGCGTGTCCGTGGAGAGCTTTATTGCAGAATTGCTCCCTGACAAGTAAGATACAGGACTTCAAACGCAGCTGGGAATTATGTGGAGTTAGATTAAGAATTGCCATCTCCCCCTCTTCCTCCTCTTCCTGCCCCTCCCCCCCCTTATACAGGTAGTCCTGGACTTACAATCACAATACAGCCCAAAATTCCTGTTGCTAAGTGAGACATTGGTTGAGTTTTGCAATTTTACAATGCAAAATTTTACAATCAAGATTAAAAACTAACGCAAACGAATAAAAAGAAACAGCAGAAAAGTAAGATAAGAAAGAAAAAAAAACCCCAAAGCACAGAAATAAGACCAGAGAAGCTTCCAATTTCTTTCAAGCAAACCTATGTGCGATTATAAAATTTTCTCTTTTTCTGAGAGCAAAAGAAAGTTCACCCTTTTCTATTATCAAGGCTTTTCTTTTCTAATTAAAAAAAACCCCACTAAATCATGTGCATTTTTTCCCATTCTGCGCAAAAACTTAACAGTGGTCTTGTGAGGAGGCTGAGCTAAGAGAGAGTTTTGCCCCATTTTACGACCTTGCTTACGCCAGTCGTTAAAGTGAACCCCTGCAGTTGTTAAGCGAGTCACCCGGTTGTTAAGTGAATCCAGCTTCCCCACCGCCTTTGCTTGTCAGAAGGTCGCAAAAATGTGACCTCGGGATACTGCAACCGTCATAAATACGAGTCAGTTCAGCCAAGCGTCCGAATTTTTTTCACGTGACCTTGGGGATGTTGCAACGGTCGTTAAGTGTGAAAAATGGTCACGTTTTTCCAGTGCTGTGGCAACTTCATAGTCACTAAATGGATTATTGTTAATCAAGGACTACTTGTATTAAGAGGCAGAATCCCGAACTGGGGGACATTGGGAAGCATTTGCCTAATTAGTCTCCAGGTAATCAGGGATGCGGTGGCTCAATGGCTAAGACGCTGAGCTTGTCGATCGAAAGGTCGGCAGTTCAGCGGTTCGAATCCCTAGTGTAATCCGCGTAACGGGGTGAGCTCCCGTGACTTGTCCCAGCTTCTGCCAACCTAGTAGTTCGAAAGCACGTAAAAAATGCAAGTAGAAAAATAGGGACCACCTTTGGTGGGAAGGGAACAGCATTTTCCGTGCGCCTTTGGCGTTGAGTCATGCTGGCCACATGACCACGGAGACGTCTTCAGACAGCGCTGGCTCTTCGGCTTCGAAACGGAGATGAGCACTGCCCCCTAGGGTCAGGAACGACTAGCATATGTGTGCGAGGGAAATCTTTATCTTTTACCTTTTAGACATCAGTATGATGGAACAAAATCTTAAAATCTTCCCCCAAAAAATCTTTACAGATGGTTTGATATTGGCTGCCTGATCCTGGAGGATCCAGTCCATGGGATTCACCTGGAAAGCTTTACTCAAGCCACGCCGATACCTGTGGAATACATACAACAGGTGAGTCTTTATGTGTCCCCCCACCCAAAGTCAGATCATTCCCCCAAGCAGGGATAACAATTTCAAAACTGGTTGTTGTTTGTTGTTGTTTTTTTTCTTTTTTGGCAAATTCAACTTTGCCCCCAAGGTTCCAACAAGGAAAGCTGATTTTTTTTTTGAGGCAGGAAATTTAGAAAAGCGGCTGTTTTTCTAAAGAGGTTTCATTCAGTCTTTTTTTCAGTATTGGGGGTGGAAAAAATACATCCGTCGGAATAAAATCAAGGAGAAAAAAACCTGACTCCTATGATAGAAATAAGGAGACATTTTCTGACAGTGAGAGGAATCAACTGATGGAAGAGAAGTTGCCTTCGGAGGTTGTGGGAGCTTCATCCCTGGAGGCTTTCAAGAAGAGACTGGACTTCCATCTCTCAGAAATGGTGTAGGGTTTCCTGCTTGGGCAGAGGGTTGGACTAGATGACCTTCCAAGGTCCCTTCCAACTCTGTTAATCTGTAATATGTGATTTTGCTCTTTTGGTTTATGTTCTTCCTTTCGTGAATAAAATGTCAAAGCAGGCTGTAAAAGTGGGCAGGTCCATAGGCAGGTCTGGCCGGATTGTCAAATCTGGTTTAATCTCTGGTGTACATCCGCCACCTATGTTTTAATATTTCGTTGAGACCCAGCCAGTTGTGGCTTGTTCGACAAAGAACAACCATTGTGTCAGAATGACAGGGTTGAAACCCTCTGCTGAAGGAGGAGAATCCTATACCATTCTGGACGAATCTCCAATCTCTTCTTAAAAATCCCCGGTGATGAAGAGCCTTGGTGGCGCAGCGGACTAAAGTGCTGTTAAAGTAGCACTTAGCTGCCAGCTGCCTGCAATTACTGCGAGTTCAAATCTCACCAGGCTCAAGGTTGACTCAGCCTTCCATCCTTCCGAGGTAGGTAAAATGAGGACCCGGATTGTGGGGGCAATGGGGTGGGGTGGGAATGGGGATTTTGCAGTATCCTTCCCCTGGAGTAGGGTGGGAATGGGGACTTTGCAGTATCCTTCCCCTGGAGTAGGGTGGGAATGGGGATTTTGCAGTGTCCTTCCCCTGCCACACCAACCAAGCCACGCCCACAGAACCGGTAGTAAAAAAAATTGGATTTTACCACTGATGTGATCCCTTTTTGCAACCTTCCGACAAGCAAAGTCAATTTTGGGAGCGGGGGGCGGAAGCCAGATTCACTTAACAACCAGGTTATTAACTTACTGACCGCAGGGATTCACTTAATAAGTGTGGCAAGAAAGTTGTAAAATGGGGCAAAACTCACCTAACAAATGTCTCGCTTAACAACGGAATGTTTGGTCTCCATCATGGTCGAATGTTTAAGGACTTCCTGTACTCCTAAAATCATTCCCCTCTAACCAACAGGTCGTCTCTTCATTCCCGGCTCACGCAAATTACCGTCGCCGAGGAAAACGCAGGGAGAAACCAAGGCCCCGGACCTCACCGTGCTTCTCTCCGCTCACCCGCCTTTCCTTCGTTTTGCAGGCGCAGAGTTTGACCCCCGCGGACTACAACCTCCGATGGTCGGGCTTGTTGGTGACGGTGGGCGAGGTGATTGCCAGGAACTTGCCGCACGTCAACTCCACCGACTGGCACGCGGCGTTCACGGGTATGTCGCGCCAACAGATGATCTACAGCGCAGCCAAAGCCATCGCAGGGATGTACAAGCAGCGTTTACCGCAAAGGACCGTTTGAAAGGAAAATCGAAAATACCCCAAGACGGAAAAAAAAAAACCCATGGAACCAACATTTTTATTGCAGGGTTTGGGGAGGTGGTGGAAAAAATAGTTATTTACTCATCCTTTCTCACCCTGGTGCTACCCCATAGTACGTTGGGCTGGAACTTCTGGGTTTGCAGGCCAGCATTTTTGAAAAGGCACCAGGTTGGAGAAGGGTTGCATTGATTAAAATGCATTGAGAGAGGTGCACACATTTCAATTTAAAACAAGTAAAGCTGCTGATATATATTAGCCTGTAATTAGGGGCTGGAGAAAAGTTCCATTTGGAATCATTGGAAATCCAAAGTCTGAAAATTCCCATTTCTTGACGTTTTGATGTTTAAGGATGGACGACCGTCGGGGTAAATATTTGGCCTCGTGAAATAACCCCTTTTTAAATTTTGTACCCGTCTGTCTTCATCCTTAGAGGGGTTAAAATAGAGGCCGAAGCAACCAAAATGGGATTTTAAAACAAAGAAGAGAGAAAAATTCCAGATTTGTCTATACCTTGCAAAAGTTAACTCAGATCCAGTGGACAATTCTTGGATCTTCCCCCCCAAAAATTAAAAATTAGGGCATTATGGAATAGTTGTAATTCAGGGTTCTTTTTCTATTTTTAGTTTTGTTTTTTTTTGTTTTTTTTTAAAAAGGAGAGTTTTATACGAGACCCCCCGTTTAAATCGTTCCATTTTACGCAAAGGCGTAAAATGCCTTTGAAACTGATCAGTTCAGACCTACGGTTCCTATCGTGGAATTTAAAACGCCGGTTTCAAAAAACAATTGAACTGTTCGGTTGAATTTGATCCAGAGATTTTTTTTTGTTGATTTTAAACATTTCATCATTTTCTTCCAACACATCTATTCAGGGGAATTGCCTTCCGGTTAGATTTCAGAATCAAAATTTACGTAGCCGTCTTATCGGGGGTTTAGTAAGACATTATTGTCCCTTCAAGGAAACCTTTTCCCCGTTGTGTCTCGAGCCATATTGCATTATAGAAGGACGATGTATGGCCACCGTTAACACAAGCGGATAAATTGCATTTTGTGGGCAGTTAAATGTAATCGCTACTTTCCAAAAAAGCAGATTCTTAATCCCTTTTCTGTCTCTGTTCTCTCTATCCCATGTTCTGTACTTGGGATGCCCTCAATTCATATTTATAAACTGCTGAGGAAGAGGATATTTTGATAACGTTTAGTACAAGCTTCTCAAAATTTATATTGCTTAAATCTCTCTCTTTTTTCTAGAGGCTTTCAAAATACAATTTTATATAGAATAACCTGGTTAGCCAGTTTCTTAATATTTTCCCAAGAATGTTAGCTTTGTTTTGATGTAAATCTGAATTAAATCAATACTGCTCCAGTAGAACTCTTTTGTTTTTTCCCATTTAAGCATCTTCAGTTTCTAAAACCTGACAATCGTTTCCACCTACCATAGGATTTGGGGGACGTCCTATTTCCATTAAGTTGGAAGGGACCTTGGAGATCTTCTAGTCCAACCCCCTGCTCAAGCAGGAGACCCTATATGATTTCAGATACGTGGCTGTCCAGTCTCTTCTTTAAAACCTCCAATAATGATGGAGCACCCACTTCTGGTGGCAAGCTGTTCCACTGGTTAATTGTCCTCAGTTAGGAAGTTTCTCCTTAATTCCAGGTTGCTTCTCTCATTGATGAGTTTCCATCCATCGTTTCATGTCCTGCCTTCTGTTGCTTTGGGAGATAAATTGATCCCCTCCTCTTTGTGGCAGCCCCTCAAATACTGGAATATTGCTACCATGTCCACCCTAGTCCCAAATCCTGCAACCGTTCTTCATGTTTTAGTCTCCAGGCCTTTTAATCATCTTAGTTGCTCTTCTTTGCACTTTTTCCAAAGACTCAACATCTCCTTTGCAACGTGGTGACCAAAACTGGACGCAGCATTCCAGGTGTGGCCTTAATAAGGCTTTATAAAGCAGTACTAATATTAATATCATACTAATATGATTCTATGCCTGTTTATACAACCAAGGATTGTTTTTAATATTTGTATTCTATGTTCTTATCTTGGCTGTACTCCGCCCTGAGTCCTCAGGGAGAAGGGCGGTATATAAATTGGAAATTAAATTAAATTAAATTAGCTTTTTCGGCTGTTGCCACACAGAGCTGGCTCATATGTTTATGACAAGGGTCTGCAACCTTAAACACTCAAAAGAGCCATTTGGACCCAGTTTCCCACAGAAAAGAAAACACCGGGAGCCACAAAAACCTTCCCATGCCTATTTCTTGAGCGGCCACAAAACTAGCATATGTAATTGAATTAAAATGTTCTGGTTTTTTCTGAAACTTTTTTTTTTCTTGGATTTATTCATGGTTGGCCTACCAGGGGTTGAAAACCTCAATAAATCATGTGCTGGCAATTGTTGCACATTGGCAGTTTTGACGCATATTGTGAGTGACGGGGAGCCGCAGCAGAGGGGTCAAAGAGCCACATGCAGCTCCAGAGCCGCAGGTTGCTGACCCCTGGTTTAAGGGATCGTCCACAAATTTCTTTGAAACTTAAAAAACTTTTCTTGCCACATTTAAGTGAATCACTGTTAAATCAGTGACAGAGTTAAGTGACTCTCGACTTTGCTTGTCAGAAGGCCAAAAAATATGGTTATATGACCCCAGGATAGTGTAATCATCATTAATAGGAACTAGTTGTCAGGCATCCAAATGGAAAACATATGGGCTTGGGGATCCTAAGTGTGAATAATGGTCGCAAGTCACTTTTTTCAGTGCCGTTGTAGCTTTGGTCACTTAATGAACAGTTGTAAGTCAAGGACTACATGTACTTTGCTTCATTAATCATAAATGAGCATCGGATCAAAAAAAAACTTGTGTTAATACCAGAGTTTTGAGTCCCTCTTGTTTGCCCACGGACAAATTTATTTATTTATTTATTTGTTTAAATTTCTATACCGCCCTTCTCCAATATAGGACTCAGGGCGGTGAACAGCCAAAGTAAAAACAAGACATACAAAATCTAAAAACTGTTTAAAATAATTAAATATTCTGGCCGTAATTAAAAAATTCCAATTTAAAATCAGTTTAAAATTTAACTCAAGCCAGCCCAGCTAGCTGAAATAAATGGGTTTTCAGGGCCCGACGAAAAATCCGGAGGTCTGTTATTGTACGTATCTCGGGGGGGATACGTACTTTTCTTGAAAATCTTGAAATTATCAATTAATAATTTAGGAAACCTGAATACCAGCCCTTTTCACTTCGAAAAGAACATTCCTTTCACTCACTGGTTGTGTTCAGGCAACATACCGAACCTTATTAAAGGAGCCCATCTCTTGGGGCACACCCAAATTATTCAATCTTGCACCAACAAGAGGTTGAATTTATTCAATCCAGAGTTAACACCCCAAATTTAATAAAAGCATGTGAACAGCGCCACCGACTTTCACTGACCAAAGGATTACAAAAACACAACTCCGTCTTAACTGAAAACACAAGTTTATTTTCATAATTTTTACAAAAATTCAATATAGTAACCAAAACCGATATAGGTAGTCCTCAACGTGTGAAATGTGTTGAGTTTTGCCCCATTTTACGACTTTTTCTCATCTGATTTCTCCATTGACTTTGCTTGTCAGAAGGTTGCAAAAAGGGGAATTCACTACCTGTATGTCTTTTGTAGAAAATATATATAGATATATTTGAGGGTGCGTATGGTCTTTTGGTTCAGGATCATAACTCAAATAAATCCAAGTATTTTTTTGCCAACTTCTCTCACATCCTGAGGAAAAATTCCAATACACCGTGAATTTGATGGCATCTTTATATTGGGATCCTTCCACTTTTTGAGGTGGAAAATTTCAGTTGAGATCTCGGTAAGTAAGGTATCTTCGGCCATTCTGAGCAACTGAAAAAGTTTTTTTTTTCTCCCTACCAAGACCCACAAAAAAGCAAAATTAATTTTAATGGGCAATATTGATTCATTTCTGAACACAAGTATTACTGCAAGCCTCCTGAAATTACATGTGGAAGGATCCCAATTCCTCCCAAATGTGAGGAAATAATGGTGTTAAAACCTAACACCGTTGCAATCCAGGTTTCCTTAGTTATCAACCCTATTGCATGGGCTGGAAGGGACCTTAGAGGTCTTCTAGTCTAACCCTTTGCCCAAGGCAAAAGACCGTATATCATTCTGAGAAATAGCTGTCTAATCTTTTCTTGAAAACCTCCAATGATGGAGCACCCACAACTCTCTCTGGGAAATGAATTGTCTACCCGTTGACCAATTTTTCTGCAGTTTTGTTATTTTATACTATATCTTTGGATGATCAAGCTGAGAAAAAGAATACAGGTAGTCCTCAACTTACAACAATTCACTTATTGACTGTTCGAAGTTACAACGGGGACCGGAAAAAAGCAGACTTATGCACGCTGTTCTTATGCACGCTGTTCTCATTTACGACCCTTTCAGCATCCCCATTTGTCACGTGAGCAAAATTCAGACACTTGGCAACTGACTTGTATTTATGACGGTTGCAATGTCCCGGGGTCATGTGATCCCCTTTTACGACCTGACAAAGTCAATGGGGAAGCCAGATTCACTTAACAACCGTGTTACTAATTTAACAACTGCAGTGATTCACTTAACAGATATGGCAAGTCGTAAAATGAGGCCAAAGTCCCTTAAAACAAATTTCTCTTAGCAACATAAATTGTGGTCTTAAATTGAGGGCTACCTGTATTTCCTTGTATCTACCTTGTAAAAAATAGGTGGCATTTCTAAAACAAAAGAACAGAGTTAAGGCAAAGAAACTTTTACAATCCAGTTTTGATTTCTTCCCTTTCCAACTGATTAATAAAATAGATTATTAATACATAAAGAAGCATTCAATATCGTAGCAAACGGACGGGCATTATTGGACCAAGCATGAGGCCGTGTTAAGGGGACGCAATTCAGGTGGTGCTTCAAAAGTTCTGCAGCCAATCCACCCTTTTTTCCCCATCTCGGGCCACGCCGTCACTCTTGTGGCAAACTTTGCCAAAATCTCCTCCCAGACAATCGGCCAATCCCATTCAAACAGGTGTTTCTTTTGCTGGTGCTAAGTTGCAACTGGAAACTCTTGTGTAAGGCTTCTCACTTTTTTCTTCATGAAAATGGAAGCCCTGATGAGCAGAACTGAGGCGAGTCTTCTACTTCAGATTCCCTCCGCCAAGCGTACAAAAAAGGACCAAAAAAACCACACGCACCCAACTGCATCTGGATGAAAGCAAAGGCATCGCAGGGACTTGAACCCCGTCCTGGATTCCAGAAGTGCCAACCACCAATGCCTTTTGCTTTTTTTTTGGCTTGGGCAATGCAGCAAGGTGAAAAGCAAAACCTGAGAAAACACAATTTGTTCTCTCAGGAAAAGAAAAACCTGGTTTTTTTTTCTGCCTCCACTTCTGACCACGTACGGTACCACGACCTGAAAGAGTCTTAGCACAATTGCAAACACCCTCCCCCCCCCTCAAACAGCCACCTACACTGCCTAGTAACTAGGTCGGCCCAAGAGGCTCCCCACCCGCATTATGTCCCTCAAAGACAGGAAACATCGATCGTGTCAAATGTACAGCATTTCGTTGTTACTTGTTTGTTGCTAACACACTTTAGAGATTTTACTTGATTTGTGCCTGGCACAATGAACATCGTAGGAAAACTAAAAAGAACCAAAAATTTTACCTTCCTTGAACTGGGCTGTTGGCTTCCAACTTTAGAAGTTACAGGCAACATTTGCTCTGATGTTTTCATATATTTTTTTTAACAGATTACCTTGTGAACAGCAGCCCTGGGCAGGATCCATGTTTTAGCATGAAGTCAACTGGTTTTTTGATTTGGTTTTTTTGTTTGTGGTTTTGAGCTACATGTTGAACAGCTTGTTCCTGGAAAATTCTTAGCAAAAAAAACCTGGTTGCAGTACAACCCCCTACCCTCCTTCACCCTACGAGACACTGGCCAACGGGCTTTTCTATTGTAGACTATGACCGGCAATTACGACTATGGTTTAAAGGAATGTTAGGCATTTGGGCAATCAATCTTGCATTTACTGCAAGAAGGCTGGTCCCAAGACGTCTTTTTTTGTTTTTTTTGCACAAGTTTGGTGATTATTCCAAACAAGGCGGTCTCATTACGTTTAAAACATCTGCCTCTGCTGTAATAGTTACAGGGTCCATTTTAAGGAGCACCTGTTGATGAGGATACCCGAGACTTAAGTACACCAGGTCTCGACTCATATTTCAACACCCAAAGGATGGAATTCTTACAGAACCAATCTAAAATGCCCTCAAATCAGCAGCATGAAGCTGGGTCAAGTTTAAGAGGCAGAAGGGAGACCAGTTTTTCCTATCTTTGTAACATGGAAAAGAAAAATATGTTCACCTGTTTATTTCTGTCCACTGCAGTGTGAAAGTCTTGTCTGGAGGAGGTTCCTTCTTACTGATCTGTGGAAAGCAATCTAGACCCATGGGTCCCCCCCACAGCTCCTCCCATTAATCCCATCACATGAAGAGAGAGAAAAAATGGGTTTTTAGGAAGGCTATTCTTACTGGAGGAGTGGCTTCTGTGCCGCCTCATGAGGAGCTGGTTTTTTTGAGTGTTGTATGCTCTTGAATCAAACTGTTAAGAAAATACAACAGGAAGAAAAACACCCCCACACACACAAAGCATTCCGACTTTGGGTCAGGAATTGGGTAGAACTGTGAAGTTGACTTGCCAGTTAAGCTTCCTGGAGCTGTGATTTTTCTCGTGTCACTTAGAGCCTAAGCTGCATCTGGAAAAAAACTAAAGGCTTCAGTACCCACCCCAAGCCCTCCCCCACAATAAGCTTGAGAGGAACAAAGAAGAAAAGTCGCACAGGTTACCTAAAAGCAGTACCGTCAACTGCACTCTCGTCTCTCAGCCATACAAGAACTGGCTACACTGCAGGATCGTATTTGGATGGTCAGAGATCTCCTTTCAAACCACAGGCATATTTTTTTTTCTGTCATTCATCAACTGGACTTCTCTTTCAACTAGCATTATTTACTCTGCCCAAGAAAAGCTGGTTTCATATGCGCTACACAAGCAGATCAAGCACACTGCATCACATTACTTGCCAACTGAACAGACGTGCTTCAGATAGGGTTTTTTTTTCTCTTGGTGGAGTCTGAAAAAGAACTGGAAGAAACAGTGAGCCCCTCCCTCCCTCCCCCACAAACACGCCAAGCTGAGCCAAAAAATTGTGCCGTTATTACATGAGTAACTCACTGCCAAGGCCTTCACAGGAAGCACTGCATACAGGGTGGGAGCAACTGATGGGTAAATCACCCTGGAGAACTTCGCAAATAGCTATCATCTATGCAGTACACGAAGCCTCTGAAACATAACACCAACAAATGGTTGCCCCCCCTCAGCCCCCCAATCCCTTCCATGGATGGAATTGGAGCAGATGTCACTAGTGCTACGAGAGAGGAATGCAAGCAGATTTAAGTGGCATGCAGATTTCTAAATTTAGAAGCTGAGGTGTGTTATTCATACGGTTAATGCACACACTTGATCCTCATGAATTTAGGGGTTACCCAGTTTAGCTGAGCAAACGATGTAAAACTTTTGGGTAGACCGGAGCTTCCTAAGCTAGCATACATTAAAGGAATAGCATTACTTACCCCAAAACCTCTAAGTATTTTTCCCCAACTTGTCTAGTTTTTAAGCATTTTAGAAATCGTCCGAGAGAAGAGCATTCTTAGTTAGAGCATCACTATACAGTATTGCCAAGCGCCTGGATTTTACAATTTTTCTCAATGATGGAGGGAAGAGAGGAAAACATTGTACAAAGAAAACCTCCTGCCTGATTTAGAGAGTCTTCAGCTCTATTTTTCTGTTCTTGTCCAATAGAGATCAGATGATGTTTCACGGAGAGAGATTCTGAAAGAGCAAGAAGAATACCCCACCCACCCCACACCAAATGCCACACAACTTATTCACAAAGTAACTATTAAAAATGAACCCAGAAACAAGCATGTTTTATTTGAACAGTTTAAAAAGATTACAACTTCCTAGCCCTTTGGCAAATTCTGAGCATTTTTATTACTGTACAAAAATGACTTTATACAGGTACTCAAGGGGGCTACACAAAATGCACTCCTGTGCTGTCCTGGGCAAGAACCGGCAGTTAAGTGCCACTTGAAGTGGCTTCTATAGCACGAGAAGGCAAGGCAGTCGAGGCCGGGGAATATATGATAAAAGAGCCTTTATAAACTGAGCAGTAGCTCAAGTAGGAGGTATCTGGGGGCCAAAGGCAACCCAGCAAGCATCTTAAAACCTGAAAGGGACTAGAATGCATTATGAAATTCCAAGATTTCATTCGTAAAGCCCTGAAAATGAACATTTAACTCACATTTTCCCTAATATGCAATGCGCTTTTAGAAAGGGTCAAACTTATCTGTTACCAGTTCAGCTCCCAGGCGGAATGAAGCAAACCTTTTGGTGAGGCCAACAACCAACACAAATGGCCAAATTGCTCTCCAGTCCCAAAGACGATTGATCCAATTCTACCATGCTTTTTTATTTTTTTTTCCTCATTATTCTCTCTTCAATTCCATCTTAAGATTTAGGAAATCAATTCACACATCAAACATTTTGAAGCCAGCTGGGTAGAGAAAGCACCTTTGCCATTTTTTTTCCCTGAAGATTCTCTTAATTGGTTAATATTTGCATTTGTAGACACTGGCCTTCATGCACTGGTTTTTTAACGTGTGCTCCTCCTCATTTCCATTAAGGTTAGGAAATTTCACATTTTTGATTTCATACACTTCAAATTTGCCTGCTTCACTGCTTATAGCTTTGTGGATCTTTTTTTCCCCTGTTGGCAGAGATTCTGGCTTTTTCACCTGTTACAACATCTGGGACCTTTTCCATCAAGCAAGAGGCCATCTAGGATATTTCTGCCTTTATCGTTCGCAACGATTTTTGCTCCCTCTGCTTTTTATGATGCCAAGGCTTTTTCAGCAGGTTAATGTTGAGAGGACGGATCTGAAAAAGGTCTAGACAAGAGTTGTTCCCCAGGCCTCCCTCCCCCGCACCCCCACCCACAATACAAGACAAGATACATCATGAGCTATGAGCAGTCAATGGAGGTTATGATTACTGTTATATTAATTAGGTACTCAAAAGTCTGCAATCACTAATCATTCAATTTTTTTCAGACTCTTACAAAATTATTGCAACTCATTCTTAGAACCAATGATTTGAATTACAAAAAAAGGGAAACAATCAAAAGCAGAATCTTACTTGCAAAAATTATACAAACTACCCCGGAACGATTATACACACAGGATCATTCAGTTCCTTGTCTTTTCTCCCTGAAGTCTCTTAAGAGAGAGATTAAGTACCTGGAAAAGATGCCAAAAGAGAACCAGAAACTACTATATCTAAAGATTATGATTTCCTCTTTCACTTGTCAGTTTCCTACCTGGGCATTGCAGCCCCAGAATTTTACATTACCAAAGCCTTTCCTTTCAGAAAAATCCACTTTCTCAGGGGCTTTCCTTCTCCTCCCCTTAATAGGAAATGTGGGAGTTGGATCTATTTTTACAGATCAGTCATCATACACAGCTTTTTAGCTGGAAATTACTTGCGTATAAGCATTTGCCATTAAAGGCCCATTTCTTCCAATTGTCTCAATTTCTACTGCAGAAAATTACTTGCCAGACTAGGCTATTTTTCCAGACCTAAAAGTTATGGATATCCTGGAGAACTAATCTTAAAAAAAACACAGAAAATTATTTTCTCCCCTCCCCAACCCTAATGCTGGTTAATTAAAAAGCTCCCCTCCACTTCATATCAAACACTAGTGGGGTTTTGTTTTTTCCTTAAGAACTTAGCTTTCAAAACTTCCCAGCTCTTCTGCAAAGGCTGCGTAAATGGATCACAATTCCACAACCACTTCCAATTCTAGGCACTGTCCTTTCTTCCCAGGAAAGTGAGGTCCAGCCTCAGAGGGAGGGTGGTCTTGGCCGTAAGAACAGCAACTTCTAAGTCAAGCCACCAGAGGATGCTATAGTACCTGCAGAGAAGCTAGAAAGAAGGTGGCATTTATCCTCCCCGCCTTCCCAAAAAAAACCACAACTCCCAGATCAAATAGTTTGCTATCTATAAACATCTGTATACTTAACCCTCTTGCAGGGGAAAAAAAAAGAGTGGTTACAACCCAAGGTTGGGACTTATGGTCCTGCGCGGCTCCTCCCCCACTACAGATGCCAAGAAGCCACTTCCTCCTAGGAGTTAAGTTTTCATCGGCCACGCCTGGTTTCATTATGTTCCTTCCTTTGCTTGTTTACACTGGAGTTATTCAAGTCATCCTCTCAAGTCACTTCCTTCCTTGGCATCTTTTTCCTTATGGAAACACATCTGGACTTTTTGTGGATTCCTGTGGCTCTACATAACACCTGAAGGGACAAAATCTCAACACAACATTGCAACGCCCACCCCGTCACCCACAATAACTCTCCACCCGGCAGATGGCTATAAATCAAAATACAATTCTCGCCCTTGCAAAAATGCTGTCGTTTCCCCACCAGGGATTTCAACTCACCCATTCTGGGGAGGGTGGTTTACACACAGCCTCAAGGATTCTAGCTATTTTCTTGGGGGGGGGGAGAAGAGGGAGCAAACAAACAATGGCTACTTTTAAAGCACAGGAACTGCTGACTTGAGTTGGCTTGCGAAGACTGCCCAATAGCTTCCCAGCAAACAGCCGACTAAGTACACCTGTAAAGAGAGAGACCAACATCCCCCCCTCCCCTGCAGCCTCTTGAGAATAAACCCCAATTTACAACAAACCCAATTTACGAAGAGCGCAGCCCTAAATAAAAAGACGCTGCCAGAAGATCGAGGCGGTTACCAACTATACACGATTCACACGGGACTTTTTTACGGGTCGTCTTCACGGGTTTTCCCCCTAACACAGGATTCTTGGGTTGTTCTAGAAGCATCTATAAAGGGATCTTCCCATAACCTCTTCTACTTGCTTTTCCTGCTTTTCTTTCCCTGCTTCACCAGTGGGTTGGCTTCCTTCCTTGAGGGGGGGGGTGTCTACCGACTTCCTAGCTTCTTTCTTTCACGCCAGTTGCGAAAACTGATTTTTTAAAGTCTTTTTTGGCGTCCAATTGCCTTTAACAGCATCCTGACCAATATATATCTCAAGTGAGCTTCCAAACAAAAGTCCTCGGGAAAATTAAAACCAAAATGGCCCCCTTAGAACCACTTTTGGTTCACCATCGCCACAGCCTTAGTTAAAAACTTAAAACTAGCACTGGGCATTGTTTTAGAATGGTTTTAAGTCCTTTTTTTTTTTGCCTTCCTCTTCGCTAATTTTTCTACTTCTTTAGCCGAGATCTTTGCTTCTTTTTTTCCCCCACCCGTCTTTCCTTCTCTCTTCAATCTTCTAAAATGCCTTTTTCACCCTTCTCTCTTCTAAGTCTTGCCTCTGATTGAAGTCTTCCGTCTTGGTTTTCCTACTTCAGCAACAAGGCTTTCAAGCTTTTTTTAAAAAAAGAGTATCTTGTTGCCACTTCTTTTAAAGAAACCCTTTAAATTTTTTTTCTTCCTTTTTGTCACTCTGCTTGAAGCAGACTTTGTATTCAAGCTACCCTCTACAGCTAATTTTAATTTCTAAAGCTGAAACTTCAAGCGGTTGTTAATTTTCTACCGTCTTCCATTATATCTTGTTTTTCTATCTTCCATTTTCTTGATCTTTCATCAAAGCCTTGAGCCGTATTTTTCTTATCCTTTCAGTTTGCTTGTCCGAGGGCTTTTTTTTTTTTTTAAGTAAGCCCTTTTTCTGTAATTTGCCCCTCATATTTTAAAGATATCTTCAATCCAATCTTCTTATATTTTCTGGTTTAATTTAGAATTTGCCTCAGTTGCCTATACTTTTTAAGTATTAAGTAGCTGCTAACTAAGATTTCAATTGAATAAAAAGCCTCATTTGCTTTAAAAAAAATCCTTAGCTATCCCCTTTTAAAGAATTTTAGGCTGTTTTAGTCTCCTTTTTAAAGTCTAGTTATCTCTTCAGCCAAAACCACCCTCCCTCTCTCTCCTAGCCTCCCTGCAGCTCTGACAACGGAACAGCTCGAGCCACTATTTATAGGTGGACAACTCACACCCTGGAATCTGCAGCTCCTTCCACCACCTACCTCAGAAAAAATAGTCCCCTGCATACAAAGGCCCTCTACTGGGCAAGGACTTGTTGATTAGTTTGTATAATTAGCATTTCTTCCCAAACTAATACATGAATCTCACAACAGTTAAAATTTCATATTGTTCCTTGCGTTCTATGCCCCCCCCCCTTAAAAAGCTAAGCCTTTTAAGGAAAAAAAAAACAATTTAGGAAAAATTATGCAAGATTGTTCCTGTATTCTGCCCCAATAGGTAGCCATACAGGATGTTGTTACGACTTCATTTAGTGACAGTTCAAAGTTACAACGGCACTGGGGGGGGAAGTGACTTGTGACCGTTTTTCACACTTATGACCATTGCAGCATCCCCAAGGTCACGTGACTTAACGATTGGATGCTTGGCTTAACCTGAGTCGTAAAGGCGAGTTGTAAACTCACATTTACGACGGTCGCAGTGTCCCGGAGTCACGTGATTCCCCCCTTTTTGCAACCTTCTAACAGGCAAAGTCAACGGGGAAGCCAGATTCACCTAACAAAGGTGTTGCTAACTTAACAACTGCAGTGATTCACTTTTAACGACTGTGGCCAGAAAGGTCGTAAAAATGAGGCAAAGCTCACTTAATGCATTTTTCAACATCAATTTTGGGTTCAATCGTGGCCGTAATTCGAGGATGACCTGCACTTATACTGTGAGACTAAACTCCAAATTGCATATTTGGTTTGTAAACTAGAATATAACGATCCCCAAGTTACAGAAAATGCCCCAAATGTTTAGTTTACAAAGGGCAGGTACTGCTTTTTTCCCCAAATGCCACTATTAGGTTTTAATATTAGGTTTTGTTTTGATTTTTAAAAAAGGGCTTATATCGCCTTGTTCTATGTAGTGCAGCCTCCATGCAGACCAGCCCTGCAAGGTAGACCAGATCAGCCCTGCAAGGTAGACCAGTCAGGGATCAGCCCTGCAAGGTAGACCAGACCAGACCTGCAAGGTAGACCAGATCAGGGAATTATCAACCAAAGGCCTTAATTGTTTACCAGGATTTGACCCCCTGTGAGTTTGCAAAGCATTCTTAATAAGGCAAAAGCCATGTTGTATAATTGTGAAAATATAGCTTGCTTGCCCACTCCCACTCTTCCTCCACCCCCCACCCCCCAATACACATTAAATCCTATGGGTTTGAAACGGCATTTTCTTAATTCTTTTAGTTGCTTTGTCCTTCAAAAGCCTGTTTTGAACTCCTGATTACATTTAATTAACTTCATGCAATAGCAGCATGGAAATCCAACCCGGGAAGGGGGGGGCAACCCCCCCCGCAACCCCCCCAGCCCCCCAGCAGCAGTCGAGACGACGCAGCTGGGCGGCCATTTTGTTGGCTGTCGGCGCCGACGCCATCTTAAACATTGAGAGAGGGAAAAAGGGGGCGGGGCTCACGCGGCGCGCGGAGGGATACCCTGAGCGAAGGACGCGGCGTGGGACGAGAGGCCGTTTGTGTCGCAGCAGAAAGCCTCTCCGCCAGGCGAAGGGAGGGGGTGAGTAGGAGCGGCCGGTTCTAACCAGCTCAAACCAGTTCTCGCAGCCGAGAAGATTCCGGATGCCGCAGGGCCGCAGTGCGCATGCGCAACTCTGCTACGCCACTCGCCTCCCCTCCCCCCCCCACAACTCGGCTCTGCTTCCGGCCTTGTCTGAGGGGAAATTTTTTTCCCTCCGTTTTTACTTTATTCACAATATGTGAGGAAATAATGTTTGTTACGTATTTCAACGCAGGGCTGGTATATCTTCTCGCGTTATGCCCCGGGTGACAGAAAGGACGGCTAGGCCCGAGTTTCCATTTTTCTCTTGATTGTGTATAAACAACCCAACATGACTGAATTCAGAAGTATAAGGCATTTAAAAAAAAAAAAAACCGGGCAAAGGCCTGGAAGTGATGTAAAAAAAAAAAAAAAG
Source organism: Pituophis catenifer annectens (assembly GCF_029215685.1). NCBI lineage: Eukaryota > Metazoa > Chordata > Lepidosauria > Squamata > Colubridae > Pituophis > Pituophis catenifer. The sequence goes on from NW_027256890.1 coordinate 26,521,823, forward strand.
ACTGGACAGCCATTTGTCCGGAATGGGATAAATTGGAAGGGACCTTGGAGGTCCCTTGGAGGTCATCTAGTCCACCCACTGCCCAAGCAGGAGACCATACACCATTTTGGACAGGTGGCAGCCCAGTCTCTTCTTGAAAGCTTCCAGTGATGAAGCTCCCACAACTTCCGAAGGCAACTTCTGTTCCATGGGTTGATTGCTCTCACTGTTCTTCCCTAACTGGGTGGTACCCATAGGTTGGGGAAGACGTAAAGAGATTGCCCTGGTAGGAGCTCATTTTGGGGGTGCTACAAGATTCAGTGCCCTCACCCCTACGTTAACCAGGATAGTAGTTGCTTTGAAGACCGTTACCATCAATATCAATCTCTGGAGATTCTCAGTCATCCAGGTCATGGTTGTCCCAAAGGTGCTTTTTCAGGAGGCAAAAAAGTCCAGTTGCCTTCCTTTGGGACATCCATATCAATATTTCCATCTGGATGGGTCCAGATATGCTGTAGAAGCCAGATATGGTGTCTTGACATCTTGGTGGGATGAAATAGGGTGAAAGTAAATAAATATTAACCAGATATATGCTTTGTTTAGGGACCACTTGTGTGCTCCAATCTTAACTTTGGATGGGGGTGTCGTCAGCAAATCCTCAAACTGGAAATCCTGGTGGATGCACGGTGGAGGCCATGGCTGGAGTCCTCTGCCCAACTCTGGCCGGTGTAGCAGTTGCAGCTTTATTTGGAGCTGGACCTTATGACCACCTGATCAGATCGCTACCATGTGCCGCTGAAGATTACACAGAAACTTGACTACTTGGATGCTGTTTCAGATACCCATGTTGTGGGTGCTCCGTTGACTGTCGGTAGGTTTCTGGCTTCAATTCAAAATGCTGTTTTGACCTTTAGAGCAGGGGTTTCCAACCTTGGCATGTTTAAGACTTGTGGACTTCAACTCCCAGAATTCTGGAGTTGAAGTCCATAAGTCTTAAAGTGGCCAAGGTTGGAGACCCCTACTTTAGAGCCTCTCATGGATTTGGCTCCTTAAATATTTCCAGGCCACTGTTTGCAAATACTGGTTTCTGCACTGGTCATTGTTGGAGATGCTTTTAGTCCAGGGGTGAAATTCAGCAGGTTCTGACAGGTTCTGGATAACCGGTAGCAGAAATTTTGAGCAGTTCGGAGAACGGCAAATACCACCTCTGGCTGGTCCCAGAGTGGGGTGGGAATGGAGATTTTGCAGTATCCTTCCCCCAGGAGTGGGGAGGGAATGGGGATTTTGCAGTATCCTTCCCCTGGAGTGGGATGGGAATGGAGATTTTGTAGTATCCTTCCCCTGCCACACCCACCAAGCCATACTATGACCACCAAGCCACCCCCACAGAACCAGTAGTAAAAAAATTTGAACTTCACCACTGTTTTAGTCCCCTCTATTTAGGAGATTAAGAAGGGCATATAGAGTTTTCTGAGGTGGCCTCCATCTGGTGGAATGGCCTCCTTTAGAAATCTCAATTCCCTTCCTAGATGTTTATGAGATTGATTAGATTGGATTTGCTGCCGATGAGTTTTCTCACTATGACCATTTTACTCCTTTTAAGTTTTCTGTCTTCAGTTTTTATCATTTATGATTTTATCCAGTTTTATATTTTGTGACGATGGCTGCCCAGAGGTGGTGGTAATTAGCTGCAAAGAAATGGCCGCAGAAAATAATGATTCATCGCTTGTGCTTTTCCACTGTCATGGAAGGCTCTGCCTTTTTAGCTGCCTTGAGTCCTAAGAAGGATAAGCTATGTCAGATGGAGGTTCCTGGAGATGATTGAATTTACAGAAGATTAAAGAGACTGGCATTAGGGCGATGACATTGCCGACAATTCTGAGTTGTTCACCACACCTCCTTTTATAAATTATACTACAGTCAGCCAGGAACCTCGGCTTCCAAAATACCGAACTAAAACCAAGTGAACCATAGTGGGGCACACAGGGTATCTAAATCCAGATACTGAATGGCACTTTGAATTAAGCCGTGAAGTGTTTTTATCCTTGTCCGTTTAAAATAAATAGTAAAGCTATGTTCCTGTGAGCCCTAAATCGTGGCTTACAAACCAGTATGCCTGCACAAATGTGTATTTGTGTCACTGTGCACAAACAAGGGCGTCAGATGCCTATGCATAAGGTACAGACTGGGGTAAAGGCCATGCTTAACTGATGTGGGGCATGTAGTTTCTGTGACTGAGGGGGTTGGGTGGGAACCTGTTGCACAAGGCATCTGGAAGACCGAGTCATGCAAGAAGTAAAAAAGAAAAACAGTCAATATTTTGTTCTTTTGTTTATTTAGAGGGATTTAGAAATCCAGCCTCTCTCTCCTTTCGTTCCGGATTTGCTGTGTTGTATACATCCAGAAGAAAAAAGAACTTTTGTGCGCATGTGTTGGTTTTCCAAACAGAATGCCTCGCCTGTTCTGACAACAGCAACTGCAGAATTATATAAATGTGCAAACTCACCCTAAGGGTGGGGGCTCCCCCCTCCCCCCAATTTCGATTGCATTCTGTACCATGCAGCTATTTGTGGTGGCTTGGAGGGGGAGGATCTGCAAGATGGCGAATCAGCAGCCGGATCTTGTTTTACTTCCTCTTCCCCTCCACTCCACCCCCCCACCCCCCACCCCCATCATCACCGACTCCCTGGAGCTGCATGGAATTTTCCTCCATCCGAGCTTGTGCGTATGATGAATGTGTGGATGTGTGAGAGTTCAGTTCCAGGAGTTTTGGAGGGCACCGAAAGGAAAGAAGGTATCCAGAGCTTTCTCTGTGTACCTGCCTTCTATGAGGTGAGATTAACAGGCGCAAGGGGTTGGCGGGGCGGGGGGGGCACCCTCTTTAAGGAGTGCCTGGACCTGTGGGACTGCTTGCAAGAATCCAGGCAGCCACTAAGTGGCCAGCAAACAGAATACAGAAAGCCCTGTATCCTTGTTCGATGGTCTGGACTTTGCACCCAGATGTGGCTTCCCTTCCCTTTGCCTCTTTTTTCTATTTGATGTGGTTGTCCGGTGTTGCGTTAATTTATTGTCGATCTCAAGAGTCTAGCAATACCGTTGTAAAAACATCTCGAAAGCTCTTTGATGGCCCAGCGATCAATACGAAAGAACCCACTCCGCCCCAAGGATCACAAAGCAGAAAAGAAGTTGAGACTGAAGGAATGTGATAAAGATCGAAAGAAAGAGGGTTGAAGGCATGGAACGAATCTTAAGAGAGGCAAATGCATCCTGTGCTTCATTGAATATTTTTATCTAAGTTATGAGTACTATTTTTTCCCCCTGTAAAAAAAAGCAGACCATAAATCCTAATAAAAGATGATAACACGAAGGCATATATATCCATTGGGGAAATAGGCATTTGGCCAAGAAAGGTCCAGGGTTCAACTAAATGTTTTTCTCCGTGCAGTATCTGCTTTGTGTCCATGGCCATGTTAGCAATAAAAGGTGGGATCTTGTATCTAGGATAAGAGTGGGAGGATGAGGTGGCTTGGTTCGGGTCTGTGGTTTGGGGGCAGAGAATCTTGTCAGTTTCCAGCTAGATCCCAGAGAGAGGTAGTGCTAAGATCACAATGTGTTTATTGAAACAGTTCCGTTTGCTTTAATGAGGGAAACCAAGCAGATGATTCAACAGATGGGCTTATAAAATGCATGGCCTAATATATGCAATTGCTAGTAGAAGCTCACAGAAGTGCCCAACTGATCAGAATTTGTTAACGTGAGCAGATTTGTGCTGGAAAACTTAATTTTCTGAGATGGGGGGGGGAGAGAAAGCTCTCTGCACACCCATTCAAATATAAAATATTCTTCATCGTCATCACCTTCTTTGCTTCTCTGTTTTTTCCTGCCTCATAGATACAGTAACTAAAATCTCAATGTGATTATGCCTGGAATTCACTTTTCGCCCTCAGAATAAAAGATGATGGCATTTGGGGAGGAGGTGTGGACAGCAGAAATAGCAGGAGAAAAAGCCTGTATTTGTGGCCCCATTTTCTGGTGCAGAATCCTATCTCTATAAAACCAAGATATTTGGGGTAGTTATCAGGGATGCTTTATTTAGCATTTTCTGGGCCTGAACCAGCTTTCCCTGACTTAAATCCCAAACAGCTGTTGCAGGAAAAAGGAAGATTTTTTTTCACAAGGAAACCTTTTTCCCCTCCAATAATTTATGATGGATCGAGGAGCAAGTAAGGGTGACCTGAGAACACAAAATTGGACCATTTAGCAACATCTGTCATTTGACTAGTCCGGCATTAGTTTATTCCCAGGGAACCCTGGTTATAGGAGTCATAGGAGATGCTGTGCTAAATTGGGCCAAGGCAGTGTTGGTTCTTCATGCGGCCTTGGGGGTCCTTTCCTCCCCTGCCCCCTCTCTTCCCATGTATCTCTTAGTTACACTCTTCAATTGCAATAGTCCTTGATAGACCTCTTCCTTTAATGTACTCAGTTTCACATTTTGTGGCAATGACTTCCACAAATTAATGACGTGCTATCTTGATAATCTCCCTGTGCACTTTTTCTGAGTTATGCATGGTTTTATATCTTTTTTCTGAGATATGGAAACCCAAATATCGTAAGGAAGACGTTTGAGCCTCTTTTTGGTTTAATATGTCACTTATCACTCAACTTCATTTCATTGATGCAGAAGTTGGCATGAGTCTGGGATGAACGCATGCCTGTTATCTGAGAAAGGCCTTGAATGCAGTCCCTTATGTTCTCACACTACTACAACCTCTTTTAAACGGCAACCCAAAACTCTGCCTGTATAATCACACTCCCTACAGAAGTGAAGTTAATTTTCCTTGAACTAATAATGTATATGACACTGCCTTGCTTTATACAACATAGTTGAGTCTAAACCAAGGTGACATAATCCATACTATGTATATTATGTACACGTGTAATACAATGTTAAGACAATAGTTGTATTCCTACAATATGCTTGACAGAAAGTATCCAACAGTATTTTAGGCTCGTAATGATACATAAGATACATAGATACATAATGAGATCCATTCACCAAAAAGGATACAGGTCAGAAACACTTCCTCTTACTAGAGAATCTCACCTGACTTCTATTCCCCTAGATATGGGAAAATCTTGTTGCAGTTTGTAACTATTTTAAGTGACAGAACAACAAAAAGACATTTCTTCAAAATTGAAAATTGAAACTGATCAGAATAAGCTGAGGAGCACAATGTCTCAAGAATGATCCTCTGAACATTGAATATCAAAATTAAGACAGCTGCTAGGCTTAACCTTAAATAAGCGGGCATCCTTCAGCCTATACTAGTTTTGGTAACAAAATAATTTATTTCTAATTATAAACATAATAAATGTGTGTAGAATAAATATTTAATATGAAACAGAATATATCAATTGAATTTATTGATCTTTAGAGTTCATCTACCTTTCCTGACTTTGTTCTTGTACCTGGTTGCTGCAGTGTTCCTAGGATCAGTTTGTGAGCCAAACTGAAGATAGAAAATGCCTAAGCGAAAGTGCGTCTTTACTGACAAACTGAAGCAGAAATATCCTCATTTTCGCAAAGGAAGAGATGACTATGAAGCAGAGTGCTTGGTCTGCAAAGCTGGCACGTTTGTGTCAGTTGCACATAAAGGTGCCAGTGATCTGGAGTACCACATGTCCTCTGAAAAGCACAAGAAAGCTCTTGGAGGAGACAGCTGGTCTGCAAAACTGACCGAATTTTTGGGGACTCCAGGCACGAAAGCCGAGGATGCTCTTGCTGCAGCAGACAGCACGCTACCCTTGCACACCATCCCAAGTTGCAACAGCTACAAATCAACAGGCCGCACGTCTGACTTGTTCAGAAAAATATTTCCTGATGCAGAGATAGCGCAAAAATTTTCCAACACCCGGAGCAGGACAGAAAGTCTTGAGAACTCTGTGCTTGCCCAGCATGCAGTGAGCCTCGACCTGAAGGCCTTGGAGGAACACGGCATCCCTTTCTGCGGGGTGGCTATAGATGACAGTAGCCACAGGGCCCTGAAAATGGTCCCTGTCCTCATCCAATACTATGACTACAGGAACGGCGGCTTGAAGACCAAACTCCTGGAACTTCAGGAAAGTCCCACCGAGATGGACATTTCGGACTCTCTTGTCAAAGCTCTTAAGAAACACAGATTGCTTCAGAAGTGCGTGGCCTTCGCGGGGGACAACTGCAACACCATGTTTGGTGAACTTCGGCAAGACGAGGAGGCGAGGACTGTGTTGGCCAAGCTGAAGAAATCCCTCCAGAGAGAGACGTTGATTGGGGTGTACTGCCCTGCCCACATTCTGCACAACTGCATCCACCACGGAGCAGACGCCCTGGAGGTGGACGTTGAGAACATCATCCTAAAGATCTACCAGTACTTCCACATCTACGCGGTGCGGACGGAGCCCCTGCACGAATACTGCGAGTTTGTGGAGGTGGAATACAAGCGGCTGCTCTCCCACAGCAGGACCCGCTGGCTGTCCTTGTTCCCCGGCATCACGAAGCTGCTCCAGATGCACTCGGCCCTGAAGTCCTTCTTCTTGGGCCAGAGCAACCCGCCCGCCGTGCTCAAGAGCTTCTTCGAGCACGAGTTTGGCGAGCTCTACCTCTGGCACATGCACTCGCTGATGAACGCCTTCCATTTGCACATCGAAGAGATGGAGCGGGAAAATAACTCCCTGGTGGAGGTGATGAAGACGCTGGACTCCGTGCACACCATCCTGCTTGACCGTAGAGCCCAGAACTTCATGTCGTTGACGGTGAAGGGGATGCTTGCAGACAAGCGCAAGGAGGGGCTGGAGGCGGGATGTGACGCCTTCTCCGATGCCGTGCGTCGCCTCTACAGTAACTGCATCGACTACCTGGAGATGTGGATGGCGTCCCTGCAAGAGTTTTCCTGCTTCGCCTGGATGGCCCTGAGTGATACACCGAGCTGGAGTGACGTGGAAGCATGTATAACATATTTGATTGAGAAAGGCATAGAGATTGATGACATCAGGTGTTTTGACCAGTTCAACAACCTGAAAAAATTTGTGGAAGCTTCCAGCGATGAAGAAGAATTCCAGCATCTGCTTTCACATCAAAAGTGGACCAAATACTTCCTGAAGGCTAAAGCCATCGAATGCTATTCAGAACTCTTAAAAATTGCACAGTTCTTCTTCGCGATCCCCTCCCACAGTGTAAATATGGAATGGAGCACTTCTTTTCATTGATACAAGACCTGCGGGTCAAGGAAAGGACCTGTTCGAACAGCCTACCATTTAATTTTAAAAATAACTTTTGGAAACATTTTTGTGCATGCTTTGCTCTAAAGAGACATGCACCTACATGCCATAGGAAGAGACAGAAAAAGGCAATGTGTCTTTTGGGGGTGTACCATCTGTGCACGGTAGAGCTTTAGGGCAGCAGCCCCCCCATCTTTTTGGGTGTCAGCGTTCCAAGTAACCTGAAGTGAACATGGCTGAGGCCATCTTGGAGGGTTCAGGGTTGCCATTGGGCACCAGGGACCAATTCCACGGAGAATGGTTTTTCTGTGGACTGAAGGGGGAATGGTTTCACATGCCTGCCTGCATCCCGTGGATGGGGCTTTGCTTGTTTGCATGGCCCAGTTTCTGGCATGCCACAGATTAGTGCCATTCCATGGACAGGGGGGGCTGAAGATTCCTGCTTTAGAGTATCATCTATAATTAGAAGCGTCAGTGACTGTTGTTCTGTTTTTGTCATTAGTCGTGGCCTTTAACCTCATTACTGATTCAGAAATCTTTTCATTGAACCAGGTTTGGGATTGATTGCAAAATTGAAGGGAGAAATTCTTTTTTTGAAGTTATTTTTTTTTTTTACTTTCGAAGGCAGTTTTGCGATGTCACGAAGTTGGCAGGCTCACAGAGTAAGCACAGAGCAAGATGTTCTGCAATCTGTGATTTTCTGCCTGAGCTCTGCTGTAAAGGTTTAATAACATCTGAAAAGCAGCAATCTTTTAAGGAGCTGAGACTTCAATCCATTTCCAAGCTAAGAGCATTTAACCCCTGAAAAGCTAACCCTCTTTCATTGCTTAATAGCTGCACCGATGGATAAAAAAAAGCCCTTTCTTTACGTTATTTTACCAATTAGTGCTTCTTTGAAAAAAGACTTTGAAGGGGCTTTAAGGCAAAAAAAATCCCCTTATTTCCCCCCTCCCCCTTCTTTTTGCCCTTGGAGAAATTGGGTATGTCTAGTTTAATGAAAAGAAGGACTAGGGGAGAGATGATAGCCAAGTTCCAATAACTCAGGGGCTGCCACAGAGAAGAGGGAGTCAACTTATTCTCCAAAGCACCTGAAAGCAGGACAAGAAGCAATGGGTGGAAACTAATCAAGGAGAGAAGCAACTTAGAACGAAGGAGAAATTTCCTGACAGTTAGAACAATTAACCAGTGGAACAACTTGCCTCCAGAAATTGTAAATGCTCCAACACTGGAAGTTTTCAAGAAGAGATTGGATAACCATTTGAAATTGTATAGGGTTTCCTGCCTGAGTAGGGGGGTTGGACTAGAAGACCTCCAAGGTCCCTTCCAACTCTGTTATTCTATTCTAAATCTGGCAAAGGCAACAGCCACATCTGGCTTAGAAAGAGAGCTGGTTTATGAGCTAAGTAACTTGCCAGAAGTTATAGAAGACTTCTCATTCAAAGAACATCAGAGCAGCTAAGCTGAGCAGGACAAAACAGAGACTACGGATGAACCACCAAGGCACTGATCTTTTTAGAAATCCATCAAGCCCAGAGAGATTCCCAGTGCCATATAATGGACCCTGTATTATTAAGACTCTTTAATAAAATGACACAGTACTCAACCACAGTATCAGGCCTGGGCTCAACTATTTCTGTGGTGCAGGACCGATTATGCTGCCTGGAAGCTAGCAGAGGTCATTTAAACGGTAGTCAAATCCTCAAAATGAATCAGAAAAGTGGTAAGAAGTGCAACTTTCCAAAAAGGAAAGAAAGAGAAAAGTGGGCATTGTTTTATTTTTTTAAAAGTGGCCCTTTATACACCAAATTAGTAAAGTAGTGTAAATACAGGTAGTCCTCGATTTACGACAATGAAGCCCAAAATTTATGTTAAGCCAGACTTTGTTAAGTGAGTTTTGCCCCATTTTATGACCTTCCTTACTACTGTTGTTAAGTGAATCACTATGGTTGTTAAGTTAGTAACAAGTTTGTTGAATTTTATCAGGCTTCCCCATTGACTTTGCTTGCAAAAGGTCGCAAAAGGGGATCACATGACCCCAGGACATTGCAAAGGTCATAAACTGGAACCAGTTGCCAAGTGTCCCAATTTTGATTATATGATCATGGGGATGCTGCAAAGGTCGTAACTGAAAAACGGTCAAGTCACTTATTTTCAGTGCTGTTGTAACTTTGAACAGTCACTAAATGAATTGCTGTAAGTTGAGGACTACCTATGTAGATTTAAATAAAATAAGCACATTACAAAATCATTCACAATTAAATATTTGAATTTAAAGTGCTGAAGTCCCCATTCCTTGCTTCTCCACAGATATTAATATTCATAGATACTAAAATCTGTGAAATGTAGAGATGTAAAATAGCAAAATTGGAATTAATGCCTTGGAAGGTGGGAAAACTTAGAGGCAAATACATTTTAAAAATGAAATTATAACTATGGTCATCAACAGTTAATTGGAGTTATATTACATGCTTGGAGAAAATAACAAATGGAACATTTTGCTGATTATGGTGTGTCATTTATTATGAACTTTATAGCAAAAGTGAAAAATCATTTTCGTTCATGTTTAAAGTTAGTCTTGGGTGTACTTCATATATTGTATATTGGACTCCAATACCCATTAACCACAACCAGCAGGCTATTGCTAGCTGTACATGATAAGAATTGAATTCAGCATATTTTGAAGTCCAAAGGCCCATCAGTGAAAAGTTAATTTCAGGAATTCCATAATAGCTTAGGTCAGGGGTCGGCAACCTTAAACACTCAGAGAGCCATTTGGACCCGTTTCCCACAGAAAAGAAAACACCGGGAGCCACAAAACCCTTCCGTGCCTGACTATTTCTTGAGTGGCCACAAAACTAGCATATGTAGTCGAATTAAACGTTCTGTTTTCTGCTGAAACCTACTGGGGGTTGAAAAGCTCTATAAATTGTGTGCCAGTGGGTGTTGCATGTTGGCGGTTGTGACACATATTTTGAGTGACGGAGCTGCAGTAGAGGGATGAAAGAGCCACATGCGGCTCCAGAGCCACAGGTTGCTGACCCCTGGCTTAGGTGATAACTATAATCCATCTTGACAATATACTTACTAATTCTTAATAATACAGAAAAATGTGAGGTAGACAGATGAATCTGTAACTGGCTGGCAAACCCCATTCAGCATCTAGTCCTCAATAGAACTACAGCTTTATGGAGAGGAGTATGCAGTGGTGAACCCCAGGATTCTTCAACATCTTGATAACAATTTAGAATGATAGAAGGGGAACTCGTCAATTTTTCAGATGACACCAAGCTATTATTAGGAATAGTCAGCACTTTAGAAGATGGGCTCAAGATTCAGAAAGAAGTTGAAAAACACAAGCTAACAAAATGCAATCCAGTAGTGAGAAAAAGGGACGCGGTGGCTCAGTGGCTAAGACGCTGAGCTTGTCAATCGAAAGGTCCGGCAGTTCAGAGGTTCAAATCCCTAGTGCCGTGTAACGGGGTGAGTTCCGTGACTTGTCCCAGCTTCTGCCAACCTAGCAGTTCGAAAGCACGTAAAAAAATGCAAGTAGAAAAATAGGGACTGCCTTTGGTGGGAAGGGAACAGCGTTCCGGGCGCCTTTGGCGTTGAGTCATGCCGGCCACATGACCACGGAGACGTCTTCAGACAGCACTGGCTCTTCGGCTTTGAAACGGAGATGAGCACCGCCCCCTAGAGTCGGGAACGACTAGCACATATGTGCGAGGGGAACCTTTACCTTTACCTTTACCTTATTAGTTAAGGTGGCTGGTTGAAAATACGTCACTGTGTTTTAAGCAGCCAGTAATGTAAAGGGTATTTATTGTAGGATGGTTAATCGTTTCTCATATGTCGTGTGTGTACAATTTTCCTAACTCCGTTATTGACTAAACCTATTTATATGGCTTTATATAAAATAAACAGAAAACCATAAAAAGTGCTCCCAAGAGGAACACAAATCAAGTCTAACCTGTGAATGCAGCTCCCTGCTGTAATCTGATTGGATTAAATGTACAAGCAGGGAACAAATATCTGTACCAGATTTTATGGATGTTTGTGACCACAAGATAGCTGACTCAGGCGTCAGTGAACTTTGCAAGCTGGTTTGAGCCCTCAACAATAAATATATTAGATCATTTCTGCCTAAAATGGCTTTTCTTCATACGACCCGCCAATCAAAAGTGGGAGAGGAAGGAGAGATGGAAGATCAAGCTGAAAAACCGAAATGCCGGCACATTGTGTTAAAAATCCTTTACAGCAGATGTTGTTTCCACATCAAACATCATACCAAAGGATGAAGCCGGTGTGAAAAAAAAAAAAAAACACATTTGTTTCCCTGAGCTGGAAGCTGCTTCTAGCAAGGCTGAACCAGAGGATGAGTCACGAGCTTCCCAGGGACCTCCAGACCTGCTTCTGATGCCAGTTTGGGACTCGGATCCCGCCCACCTGTGACACAGTCCAACAGGAAGTGGTGTGTGATGAATGGAAACCACAAACTCTGTTCAACCCCTGCTTGGCTTCAGATAATGGTTGGATCCATACAATATCCTAACTTCGAAATCCAGGTTGCTGAAATGCAACGGTTCTGTTCCCAGAACATGTCATGTTCCAGGTAAATAACATACTGGCTTAGATACAGGTGGTCCTCGACTTAACAACAGTTCGCTTACTGACCGTTCAGAGTTAAAACAGCACTGAAAAAAGTGACCGATGACCATTTTTCACATGACCACTGCATCATTCCCCCTGGTCACGTGATCAAAATTTAGATGCTTGCCAACTGACTCATACCTACGACAGTTGCAGTGTCCCAGGGCCACATGATCCCCTTTTGTAACTTGACAAGCAAAGTCAACAAGGCAATCAGATTCACTTAACAACCATGTTACTAACAACTGCAATGGTTCACTTAAGAATTGCGGCAAGAAAAGTCATAAAATGAGGCAAAAATCACTCTACAATTTCTCAGTAACCTAAATGTTGAGCTTAATGTGGTTTGTAAATTGAGGACTACCTCTATTGGGAACTTGTTCCTACAATACATGGAACCAAAAATGATATAATCTTATTTTTTTTTAGTTAAGTTAATTTATTGTCATTGCACCTCGTACAACGAAATTAAATGCCATCTTCAGTGTACATTATAACTATAAAAATAAAACACAAACATCCTTCACATCAGTGGTGGGTTTCAAAAATTTTCGCTAACGGTTCAGTGGGCGTGGCTAGATGGGCAGATGACTGAGTGGGCTTGGCCAGCTTGACCTCACTCAGCCATATGACCCTCCCCCCACCTAGCCACACCCCACAGGAAAAGGCAGGATTTTTTTTGAAATTTCCACCTATCTACCCCCACCATCCCTTCACCAGTCGCCGTTTCCCCTCCTTTAGAGGCCCCAGCCCTAGCCCCGCTTCCTCCCCCCCACCACCTCTTTGTTCAGACTGCGGCATCTGGTCCAGAGTCCGGAAGGCAAGCTGACCGGAGTTTTTGGCAGCCCCCAGCCAGCCACCGATGCTGGATAGCGGCTGGCAAAGAAGCCTCTTTGAGAGCTACTTTGTGGCAGCTGGCCGCAGGCCGCCAAAAAATACTGGAGGTTGCGGAAAAAGCTGCTCCTGTCGCCACCATGTTCTTCGCGCATGCGCATCCTATTGGACTTGCAAGGCAATGGGATGCGCGTATGCAAAGAACACGGTGATGAACATGGCGGGCGGGACGAGTGAGCGGCGACCGGGGGACCGGTTCAGGGGCGTGGCCAGCTGGCCATTGCTACCAGTTCGGCGACCTTGGCCAAATTTCTGCCAACGGTTCACGCGAACTGGCTGAATACCACCTCTGCTTCACATTCTATACAATTGAACTGAAAACCCAATTTTAAAGAGAACCACAGAAACAGAGTTGGAAGAGACCATCCAGGCTATCTAGTCTTAACTTCTATATAGAAAGCACCTCTGGCAGACGAGTTACACAAGCCCCCCTCAATATTGCACAACATTCATTTATGATTCATGGGTTAAGTTCCTATATAACACATCCACCTTGGTTCCTGTGTTACATCATGTTCTGGGTTTGCCCGATTCAAACTCGGCTGAGCTGGTTGCACCTTAGCTAAATCATACACTCAGCCTAATCCTGGTTAAAACGGGGGAGAATTAGCATGACCTCTGAATACAGCCGTTAGTTCTCGGGACTAATCTAGTGATGAGCAAACCTACCCTTGTCAAGGGAAACCGGTAACTTGGGTTGGGAGGGAAATCCTGCTTCCATTGGCGTTTGGGTAGCCGCCTCCAACCTCCTACCCACTCAGTCTGTGCCATCCCAATCGTCTTCATCATCTACAGACTGCGCGACGTGCAAACTGGGAGGTGAATTCTGGTTCACGTCACCCTCAGCAGAAATCAGGAGTGCCGCCCCGTGCTCTGCATCCTCTGGGTGAGTCACCACCAGGCGATCTGCAGAAGTGATGACTGCCCAGCCCTCAAACCATACCTGAGCTACTGGCTACAGCCGGGCTTCACATTCCATAATGGAGAGGAAGAGCAGCAGGAAGAACACAATTATCTTCGTCACGTCTGTATCCCTCCCCTAAACTGAGTCTCGCAAACTCTTAACCGTACACGTCCCTAAGGTGCTTTTTCAAGAGGCAACTGGACTTTCTGGTTTTTCTTCGAAGACGTTTCGCTTCTCATCCAAGAAGCTTCTTCAGCTCTGCCTTCCTGCGCAAAACGTTAAATCAGAATAGAGGGAAGGGACCTTGGAGGTCTTCTAGTCCATCCCCCTGCTCAAGCAGGAGATCCTATAACAGTGATGGCTAACCTTTTTGCTGTTGTGTGCCAAAAGCGTGGGGAGCGTGGGGGGGTCGCGTGCATGCAGACCCACACCCATAATTCAACGCACCCCTCCCCCTGTGCATGCGTGCACAACCACTCCGCGCTCCCCCGCTTTTGGCACGCGATGGCACGATGGGACCAGAAGGCCCGTTTTCTGCTCTCCCCAGGCTCCAGAGGCTTTCTTGGAGCCTGGGGAGGGTGAAAACAGCCTTCCCCACTCCCCCAGAGGCCCTCTGGAGGCCGGAAACTGCCCTTTCCTGACTTCTGGTAGGCTCAGAAGGCCCAAAAATTAGCTGGCTGGTGTGCACATGTGTGCTGGAACTGAGCTATGGCAACGCTCGCGTGCCCACAGATATGGTTCCGCGTGCCACCTGTGGCACGCGTGCCATAGGTTCGCCATCACGGCCCTACAACATTTCAGACAGGTGGCTGTCCATTCTTTTTTAAAAAACCTCTAGTGATGAAGCACCCACAGCTTCTGGTGGCAAGCAGTTCCCCTGGTTAATTGTTCTCACTGCAAGGAAGTTTCTCCTTAATTCCAGGTTGCTTCTCTCCTTATTAGTTTCCACCCATTGCTTCTTGTCCTGCCTTCTGGTGCTTTGGAAAATAGGCTGACCCCCTCTTCTTTATGACAGCCCCTCAAATACTGGAAGACCGCTATCATATTCCCCCTGGTCCTTCTTTTCTTTAAACTAGACATGCCCAATTCCTGCAGCCGTTCTTCATAGGTTTTTGTCTCCAGGACGTTAATCGTCTTAGTTGCTCTTCTTCGCACTTTTCCCCCAGTCTCAACATCTTGCTTTCGCTAAGTTCGCAGGTTATATCCAGATTTCCCAAAGCAATACTAATGTCGGGGTTCCAAGTAACGCCCCCAACGAAAAAAAGACTCCGGGGCTTTTTCAAACTTGTCTTAAGCATTAAACAGAAGGCATAGAGGTTTCTTGTGTGTGAAGGCTTGGCAACTTTGAGAACTGCAAACTCAGGTTTACCGTATTTTAGCAGAGGTTTAGAAATTTCTGGCAGCTACTGACCCCCTCTGGTGGACAGATTGGGAACAGCAACAAGAATTCACGCTCAAGGGTTTGTAAACAGTTGGACTTCACTTTGGAGCATGCCCAGTAATGTCAATCACAGCTGCCCTTTAGTGGCATGATCCCTTATCCTTTTCAAAATGGGTGTCAGACCTGCCCCAGCTGGGTCCCTAGGAAAGAAAGACCCTCGACTCCATTTGTTTGAAGTGATAGGTTCTTTTACGAAGGGTTATTGGTTGCAGCAAAAGCAGGCTAGAACTAAAGTCCCCACGCAAAAGTTTAATCAGAATAGAGCTGGAAGGGACCTTGGAGGTCTTCTAGTCCAACCCCCAATGGCTGTCCAGTCTTTCCTTAAAAACCTCCAGTGATGGGAGCACCTACAACTTCTTTCTGAAGGCAACTTCTGTTCCAATGAGTTGTCCTCACAACCCATTGACTTTGCTTGTCAGGAGGCCGCAAAAAGGGGATCGCATGATCCCATGACATAAAAATGACTCTGTTGTCAAGCATCCGAATGTACACACTGACCATGAGGATGCCACAATGGTCGTAACTGAAAAAACGGTCATAAATCACTTTTTTTCAGTGCCGTTGTAATTTTGAATGGTAACTAAATGAATTGTTGTAAGTCGAAGACTACCTGTATATGGTTCACATATGCTGAGCATTGTGAAAAACCAAAGTCTAGGTTTAGTATTGTAGGAAGAAATATCCTTCTGGGTTCAGCTCCAAGTGGGGAAAAAGACACTGGAAACATGGAGACTGCTTGGAAAGATGCTTTGATGGTGGACAGGATCACATGGCTTGAGTTCCTGAACAGAAAAGGGCCGAGACGCAGTGAGTCCCCGGGTTTTATGCCCTCTCTTGCTTTGAACTTCCTGGGGCCCAGAAAGAGTATCCTGATTGGTTGTCAGACTCCCAGGGGGCGGGGGTCTTAGCTAGCCTTGCTGGCTGATGTAATCTTCCCAGGTGCCATGTGGTGAGTTTTGGTTGCTAGATGGGTCCTATTGTGTTGCAGATGATGTTCCATTGACAAAGGGTGGGGGCAGGAAGATGGGAGCTGCTTCATCTTTAAAACATGCTTCTCCATTTCTCATCCAGGGAAATATAATATTCTGCCTTTTTAATATTTCCTAAAATATTTCATTCTTCTAGGAAAGGGGTGGGTGCTAACTTCCTACAGTATGTTATAGAAACCCAGTCATTTTGCGAAACGCTTCACTGCTTGTAGAAATTTTGCTCATTGTTTATCATTTTAATTTTGGGTGGGATGGAGATATTATACACATGCATATTGGCTGGGTGATGCTCCCCCCACTCCCCCAATTGTAACTTACTACATGTGCAAACACATCCATCCTATTTTGTGAATATAGACCTATCCAGTCCCTGTGAATGCAATGGAAGGTCACATCGCACAATCAGCCTTAAATAAAACATGTTTTGTTCATCTGAGCAGCCAAAATTAATGGTGGCTTAGCGAAACATGAATTTAATTAGGATAGGCAGCACTTAAGAAACGAATACATTCAAAAGAATGTAGTGTTCTTTTGAACAGTGCAGGCGTGTTTTTTTTAATTCTTGTTTTTATTGCAACAACCCCCTAGGTAAAAGTCAAACAGGTGGACAAACAGAGACTGAAAATGGAAGTCAGTTTGTTTTAAACAGGAAAAAACAAAAGCACTTTGTTTCCAAACAAATTCAGAGGGGATAGAAACCAGCGATCAGCCAGATGCATTTCTCTTGGCCTTGGACAAAAGAGGAGCAAGAACCTCCCCAAAAGGCACAGAAATTTCAAGAGGAACGAAAAGACCCTCCCGGCTCCTCAAATATACAGTACATGGCAAAAAGAAAAGGGTGTAATTTTATCATTCTGCCTTCCAGAACATCTTGGGCGCCTTCCTTCCCTCAACCTGAGCCTCGTTCCAAAGGTTTGAGCTACAAACACTGGGATTCAGACAAGATGAGGATTGTGAGATAATTTCTTTCCCCCCCCCCTCTGAAAAATCATACAGAAGCAGGAAGAAATCAGCAATTGAGGATGACAACTCGTGGCCAAATGAGTCTTGGGGAAAAAAAACGTAATTGTGGCATTATGTAAGTAGGGATAACGGCAGCTCTGCGGCATGCCAGGAATAAACTCAACATCTGGATATAAGGTCGCTTGGGACATTCTGACAACCTCCAACCCCTGTAAGGCTGAGCCCAGGAATGAAACCTGCCACTGCAAGGAAATATACAACGGGGAATTGGAGATAAGAGGTAGACAGCAAGTAACCCCTGAAGGCAGAGTCAAGGATAATGCTGGCCCTTGAGTCACCTTGCCCCAAAGTGGTCTGGTCCCTCTTCCTATCCCAGGAACAAAATTGGGATCAGCCCTGTTCCAAGTTCTCCGCCGCCCGTACGGCTGAGTAAGAGGTAGGGGCATTCGACAGCTGGCGGCCGAAGAAGGATGTCGTACGTCGAGGTTTCACCCTCTTGATCTCTTTCCCTGGAGCAAGGAAGAAAAGCATGCAGACATATAAGTAAAGTCAGAGCAATAGCAATAGCACTTAGACTTATATATCGCTTCGCGGTGCTTTACAGCCCTCTCTAAGCGGTTTACAGAGTCAGCACATTGCCCCTACCTACCTGAGTTCTCATTTTACTGACCTCGGAAGGATGGAAGGCTGAGTCAACCTCGATTCGGTCAGAATCGAACTGCTGGCAATATGCAGAATTAGTCTGCAAATACTGTATTCTAACCACTGCGCCACCATGACATAAATAGCAGAGCAATAAGCAGTAGCATTTAGACTTATATACCACTTCACGATGTTTTACAGCTCTCTCTAATAAGTTCAGAGTCAGCCTCTTGCCCCCAACAATCTGGGTCCTCATTTTACCGACCTCGGAAGGACAGAAGGCTGAGTCAACCTTCAACTACTCAGGATTGAACTCCAGACTGTGGGAACACAGGAAGGGAGGAAGGGAGGGAGTAGCAATAGCACTTGGATTTATATACTACTTCACAGTGCTTTCCAGCCCTCTCTTAAGTGGTTTACAGAGTCAGCCTCTTGCCCCCAACAATCTGGGTCCTCATTTTACTGACCTTGGAGGACGGAAAGCTGAGACAACCTTGAGCCCGTGAGAACCAAAGTGCCAAATTGCTGGCAGTCAGCAGAATTAGCCTGCAATACAGTTTTCTAACCACTGCGCCATCACAGCATATATACCAACTCTACAACAATCAGTGTCTGAGTTCACACATCACAGCCTAATGAGGGCTTTGTTGAACAGGTTATCGGTTGGTGTGCAAAACCGGGAACTATAATTTACAAATCCTATTGGCAAGAATCATACAATCTCCAAATAAAAAAAAATTATCCCAGTGGGATTTTTGACAGCCTAGTTACAAATTTTCTTTCCTTTTTAAAAAATTCTTACAGACAAATCACTAATCAATTTCCTCCATCAGCATCTTCTCTAGGACACAAATATTATGAATCTTTACAGTTTTATAGCCCTCCATAAGGCTATATATACACAGCATGGCTGGCTCAGGAATTCTGGGAGCTGAGGTCGACAAGTCATAAAAGGGCCAAGGTTCCCCACCCATGCTTTCTAGCACTATAAGGTAAAGGTAAAGGTTCCCCTCGCACATCTGTGCTAGTCGTTCCCGACTCTAGGGGGGCGGTGCTCATCTCCGTTTCAAAGCCGAAGAGCCAGCACTGTCCAAAGACGCCTCCATGGTCATGTGGCCGGCATGACTCAACGCCAAAGGCTCACGGAACGCTCTTACCTTCCCACCAAAGGTGGTCCCTATTTTTCTACTTGCATTTGTTTTTTACTTGCTTATAAACTGCTAGGTTGGCAGAAGCTGGGACAAGTAACAGGAACTTACCCCGTTACGTGGTGCTGGGATTCGAACCACTGAACTGTCGATCGACAAGCTCAGTGTCTTAGCCACTAAGCCATCGCGTCTCTAACACTATACCTCACTTTTATTTTTATTTTTTTTTATTGGATAGCCCTGCATACTTTTAACAAACCCTTGAACATTTCATTTTGTTTCCATGAATACCTTCAAGTTTCATAGATAATGCAGAAAATGTTGACTATGCTTAAAACTAGAACGATGCTTTTCAGCACATCAATCTTTTAATCCAGTCACCAGATTAGATACGAACAAATAGGTAGCTCAGCAGCTGCTGCCTACAGTTAATTTCATCCAAAGAAGAGACTAGCTGGCCCAAATTTAAAGAGTTATTTAGTCCAGCACCATTTCTCACAAGCAGGAAAAAGCAATTCTCTATGTTCCTTGTGTCCCATATTTAACAACTGGGTGTAAGGCGTGTAAGAAAATTCTAGTGAGTTGACCTAACTAATAAATGCATTTTGCTAAGAAGAATGCTGCTGGATGAATGAAAAACAGATGCAATTGAGTATCGTGTTTCTTAGAAAGCACAATTTCTAACAAGCAGGAAAGATTCAGATTCAGATTTAACAGGGTTGGAAGGGACCTTGTAGGTCATCTAGCCCAACCCCCCATCCAAGCCGGAGACCCTACACCATTTCTGACCAATGGCAGTCCAACCTCTTCTTGAAAGGCTCCAGTAATGAAGCTCCTACAACTTCTGAAGGCAACTTCTGTTCCATGGGTTGATTGCTCTCGCTGTCAGAAAATTCCTCCTTATTTCCAGGTTGAATCTCTCCTTGATCAGTTTCCATCCATTATTCCTTGTCTGGCTTTCGGGTGCTTTGGAAAATAGCTTGACCCCCTTCCTCCTCTCTGGGGCAGCCCCCCAAATATCGGAAGATGCTATCATGTCTCCCCTGGTCCTTCTCTTCATTAGACTAGCCAGGCCCAGTTCCTGCAACTGTTCTTCATATGTTTTAGCCTCCAGTCCCCTCATCATCTTTGTTGCTCTTCTCTGCACTCTTTCTAGAGTCTCAACATCTTTTTTTATAGTGTGTTGATCAAAACTGGATGCAGGACTCTAGGTGTGGTCTTACTAAGGCTTTATAGAGTGGTATTAGGACCTCACATGATCTTGATTGTATCCCTCTATTAATGCAATTTAGGATTGCATTGGCTTTTTTGGCTGCCGCTGCACACTGCTGGCTCCTATTTAGCTGGTTGCCCACTAAGACTCCAAGATCCCTCTCGGAATTACTCACAGTTTCACCAGCTTACCTTCCTCAACGTAGTCTATGGTGGCTAAACGCTGGATCCGGCTACAGAGCACGCTGCTCTGACGCTGAATTTTGGGTGGCTGCTGATCAGACGTGGGCACTGCGGCCGTGGTGGGCTCTGAATCCAGCCCCCTGGCATGTGTGTTCAGCTCAATACAATATTCGATTAGGCTACTCATCAGTTCAGCCTGTAAAGAGAGAAACAGGTCCATTTAATGCAGGTAGTCCTCAACCTACGACCACAATTGAGCCCAACATTTATGTTGCCAAGCGAGACATTGGTTAAGCGAGGTTTTACCCCATTTTATGACTTTTCTTGCTGGAGTTGTTAAGCGAATAACTGCAGCTGGTTGTTAAGCGAATCGGGCTTTCCCCATGGACTTTGCTTGTCAGAAGGTCGCAAAAGGGGATCATGTGATCCCGGGATGCTGTGACCGTCATAAATAAGAGTCAGTTGTCAAACACCTAAATTTCGATCGTGTGACCATGCTGCAATGGTCCTAAGTCTGAAAAACGGTCCTACGTCACATTTTTCAGTGCTGTTGTAACTTTGAGCGGTCACTAAACAAACTGTTGTAAGTCGAGCACTGCTTGTATATTCTAACACTATGTTTGGAGAAAAGTGAAGAAAAGTGTGGAATGGCAGAAAGGAAAAACGATACAGGCAGTCCTCGAATTACAACCACAACTGAGCCAGGGATTGGCTTCAAAAATTTTAGCAAGAGGTTCTCTGCCTGGGTGCTGGGTGGATGTGGCCACAGTGGGCGTGGCCTAGTCGGCCTCCTGCACCACGGCCGGGGGGGGGGGGGGGCTTTTTGCCCTCCCCAGGCTCCAGGGGCTTTTTTTGAGCCTCCGGGAGGGTGAAAACAGCCTCCCCAGGTTCCGGAGGCCCTCTGGAGGCTGTTCCGGCCTTCCCGAAGTTCTGGTAGGCCCATTTTTCACCCTCCCTGAGCCTCCACGTGTACCCTGCACTTACCTGCATCCAAAATGGGCCCCGTGGGGGATCCTGGGAGGGGTGGGGTAGGCGTGGCCAGCCAGGAGTGGGATTTGGGGGTTCTCCAAACCGCACAGAATCTTAGCTAGAGGTTTTCCTGAACCCCAGCAAACCCTCAGCAGCCCACCCCTGAACTGAGCCCAGAAAATAGGTTTAATTGTAATGTAAATTACTATGTGACACCCACACCCACTAAAGTTTAAATATCTCTCCCAGCATACACATACTTGCTTAGAGTAAATCTTGAGCAACTTGTTCACTTGCCGGCCTTCAGTTTCCCCATCAAATTCCAACCACAGGATATGTTCCTCCTCGCTTGGAAACGTGTGATCCCACGATAACTCCTGGAAGCGCAGGCCCAGCAGAACATACTGCAAGGAAGGTAGAAAAGTTTTATCCGGAAGGGCCTTTCAGCAATTTTGTCCAGTTCAGTGGTTCGAATCCCTGGTGCCGTGTAACGGGGGTGAGCTCCCGTTCCTTGTCCCAGCTTCTGCCAACCTAGCAGTTCGAAAGCAGGTAAAAAATGCCAGTAGAAAAACAGGGACCACCTTTGGTGGGAAGGGAACAGCGTTCCGTGCGCCTTTGGCGTTGAGTCATGCCGGCCACATGACCACGGAGACGTCTTCGGACAGCGCTGGCTCTTCGGCTTTGAAACAGAGATGAGCACCGCCCCCTAGAGTCGGGAACGACTAGCACATTTGTGCGAGGGGAACCTTTACCTTTTACCTTTACCTTTCTGAATTTGAAAGAAAACCCTTACAGGTAGTCCTCGACCTACGACCACAATGGAGCCCAGAATTTCGGTTCTTAAACGAGATTTGTCCAGTGAGCTTTGCTCCATTCTACGACCTCTCTTGCCACAGTTGTTAAGCGAATTACTGCAGTTGTTAAATTAGCAACATGGTTCTTTAAGTGAATCTGGCTTCCCCCATTGATTTGGCTTGTCCAAAAATTGCAAAAGGGGATCCCGGGACATACACACACACCCAGGGACACCGCCACTGTCATAAATATGAGTCGGTTGACCCAAGCGTCTGAATTTTGATCATGGAGATGCCGCAATGGGTCAAAAGTGTGAAAAATGGCCCTAAGTCACTTCGGTCACTCAACGAACTGTTGTAAGTTGAGGACTACCTCTATATATCGGAGGTATGTCTGAATTTTACTCTCGTGGCCATGAGGATGCCGCAATGGTCATAAGTGTGAAAAAACGGCCCTAAATCGCTTTTCTCAGTTCTGTTCTAACTTTGGTCACTAAATGAACAGTTGTAAGTTGAGGATCCCCCTGTACTGAATAAGTCAGAACAATCAACCCAGAAGAGCTTGGACTGCCATCTGTCAGAAACGGTGTAGGGTCTCCTGCTTGGGCAGGGGGTTGGACTAGATGACCTACAAGGTCTCTTTCAACTCTGTTAATCTAATAACAGGCCACCTCATCTAAGCAGTAAGTCAGATCCATAAAAAGGCTGAAGAATCCCAAACGGCTCGGCCAACCCACAAACCGCCCTCCCGGTTTTACCTTCTCTTTGCTGTCTATGATATAGACGCCCTCCAGGCTAATGGCCACCGTCACAGCTTTACGTCCGGCCCGATGTAGTAACCCCTGGACCGGCTTGTCTATTTCCCCAAAGAAGAAGGCACAGCTGCAGAGAGAGAGGGAGGGAGGGAGGAGGCAGACAAAAGTGTCATTCACGATTCGTGACTGAATGATGCCTCACTTCCTGACCTAGGCTTCCATAGAAAGTATACAACACAATCTTAGTCCCGGCAAACCTCTTTAATTCAGACGGCTGTGAATTATTGTCCTTCCCAGTCCGACAGGCTTCACAAACAGTCTTTCAGGGGAGTGTTTACAAACACCCACCTTATCTCCCTTGGAACGCTGCCAGAGAGCTAATTTCCACACACAAGGCAAGGCCAAACTTGGCACAGAGTCACAAACAAGAATTTTCAAATCTTGAATCAGCCAGATGAACTAACTGCTTCCTGCAAAAGCTCACGTCCCGTTTGCTCCTCTTTTATGCCTTATGGGAGGGGCCAATCATCTCCAAGCCTTACTCCTAAGTCGACCCTGTTTCCTTAATTGTTCCTGTCTCCTGGCAGCTCTGCGCATGCGTACACTGGGAACAGGCTCCCGCTGTTCTTCTGCCTCGCTGATGTCAGACTCTGGAGACTCGGGAGGCAGCAAAGAACTACCAGATGGCCTTGGCCCCCTCTCTGCCTCCGATGCAGAGCCCTCGTCCAGGACTTCCCCAGACTTCAGGCCTGGCCCACATTCCTCCCCAACCTCCTCATTGTCTGACTCTGCTGCCAACACTCGTCAGAGTTTTCCTGGGTCTCGTAGTTCCACGCAGCCACCCAAACCTACCCATAATACGGAAGCTCGTGGGACTTCTGCAGGTAGGCATGGTACAACCTGAGCAGAGTGGCGTGTTCTTCGCAAGCCCCTGCCTCCGGGACCTCACGGAAGGCACACAGGAGACCCTGCTCGCTGACGGGCAGGCGAGAGCCGCCCCGTTTCCGAAGGCTGGCAAAGAGCTTGTGGCCTCTGTGGCAAAGGTGGGAGGGCAGGAAGCAATCCAGCTTCTCTCTAGGAAGGAAGGAAGAACAAAATTTAAAAAAACAGAAGTTCCCACTCAGCCAGCAGTTCTCAGTCCTTGCTCCCCTCCCTGCTTTCAGAACAGAACAGAATAGATATAGGTGATCCTCGACTTACGACCACAGCTGAGCCCAAAATGTCTGTTGTTAAGTCAGACATTTGTTAAATGAATTTTGCCCCATTTTATGAACTTTCTTGCCTCAGTTGTTAAGTGAATCACTGCAGTTGTTAAGTTAGCAAGAGCACTTAGACTTATATCCCCCTTCATGGTGCTTTAGAACCCTCTTCTAAGTGGTTTACAGAGTCAGTTCTTGCCCCCAACAAGCTGGGACCTCATTTTTCCCACTTCGGAAGGATGGAAGGCTGAGTCAACTTTGACCCAGTCAGGATCGAACTCCTGGAAGTGGGCAGAATTAGCCTGCAATATTGCATTCTAACCATTGGAATGGGATGGGAAGGGAAGGGAAGGGAAGGGAAGGGAAGGGAAGGGAGGACGGACAGAAGGAAGGAAGGAAGGAAAATAACAACAGCTTTTAGACTCATATACTTCTTCACAGTGCTTTATAGCCCTCCCTAAGCGGTTTAGGGAGTCTGTAAAGAGTCAGCCTCTTGCCCCCAACAATCTGAGTCCTCATTTTACCGACCTTGGAAGGATATAAGGCAGAATCAAACTCCTGACTGTGGGCGGAGTTAGAGAAGAAGGAAGGAAGGAAGGAAGGAAGGAGAATAGCACTTAGACTCATATACCACTTCACAGTATTTTACAGCCCTCTCTAAGCAGTTTACAGAGTCAACCTCTTGCTCCACCAACAATCTGGGTCCCCGTTTTACCGACCTTGGCAGGACAGAAGGCTGAGTCAACCTTGAGCCAGGCAGGATTGAACTCCTGGCAGTGGGCAGAATTAGCCTGCAATATTGCATTTTAATCATTAGGAAGGGAAGGGAAGGGAAGGGGAGGGAGGGAGGGAGGAAGGAAGATAGCACTTAGACTTATATCCCACTTCACAGTGCTTTGCAGCCCTCTCTAAGCAGTTTACAGAGTCAGCCTCTTGCTCCACCAACAATCTGGGTCCCCGTTTTACCGACCTTGGAAGGACAGAAGGCTGAGTCAACCTTGAGCCAGGCAGAATCGAACTCCTGGCAGTGGGCAGAATTAGCCTGCAATATTGCATTCTAATCATTAGGAAGGGAAGGGAAGGGAAGGGAAGGGAGGAAAGGAAGGAAGGAAGGAAGGAAGGAAGGAAGGAAGGAAGGAAGGAAGGAAGGAAGGAAGGAAGGAAGGAAGATAGCACTTAGACTTATATCTCACTTCACAGTGCTTTGCAGCCCTCTCTAAGCAGTTTACAGAGTCAGCATTTTGCCCCCAATAATCTGGATCCTCATTTTACCGACCTCGGAAGGACGGAAGGCTGAGTCCACCTTGAGCCTGGTGAGATTCGAACTGCCAAATTGCTGGCAGTCATCAAAAGTAGTCTACAATACTGCATTCTAAGCACTGTGCCACCATGCCTCTTAGCAACATGGTTGTTAAGTGAATCTGACTTCCCCATTGAGTTTGTTGGCCAGAAGGTTGCAAATGGGAATCACGTGACTTTGGGACAGAACAACGGTCATAAATAGTCAGTTGCTGAACATCTGAATTTTGATCACATGACCATGGGGATGGTGGAACGGTCATAACCGTGAACAATTGTCATAAGTCACTTTATCTAGTGCCGTTGTAACTTGGAATGGTCACTAAATGAACTGTGGTAAGCCGAGGACTACCTGTACATGTTTTTCACCATTATTTCTAACTCTTAATTTTTCACCACTCTTGCTTCCCCTCTGCTTCAAAGAAACCTTTCCAGTATTTGGCCATTAGCCTCGAGAAACACAGAATTCAGTTGCTGTTTGGGTTCCACCTACTTCAGGAAGGAAGCCGTGTGCTCCTCCGGGTTGTAGGGGCCTAAGTTGATTCGGCAAACCAGGCCTCCCAATGCGTCACAATCAGCCGGGTCACACGGATACCTTCCCTCCAGAACGTTGTACTTGGCCTCTTCGTACAAGAGCCGCAGAACGTCTTCATCTTGAATCTGGAGGAAAAAAAAACCATACAGGATCTCAAAGATCAGCCACCGTGTTTCCCCGAAAATAAGACCCTGTCTTATGTTTTTTTTGAACCCCGAAATAAGCGCTTGGCCTTATTTTCGGGGAGGTCTTACCCTGTTTCCCCAAAAATAAGACCTCCCCTGATAATAAGCCCAATCAGGCTTTTGAGAGCATGCGCTAAAATAAGCCTCCCCAAAAAAATAAGCCCTCCCTGAAAATATTTAAATGCAGAGCTGGAAATCAGGTAAGAAGGCAAGAGGAGCCCCATCTTGCTTCACGTGCCCCAAAATAATAAGACCTTCCCGAAAATAAGGCCAAGCGCTTATTTTGGGGTTCAAAAAAAATATAAGACAGGGTCTTATTTTCGGGGAAACACGGTATTATTTTGGGGCGCATTTTATGGGTAACATCATCAAGCCAGATGAACACCAGGCAGTCCTGGACTTACAACAGTTCGTTTAGCGACCGTCCAAAGTTACAACGGCACTGAAAAAAAGTTGACGTAGGACCGTTACGCCCAGTTACAACCTTTGCACCCTCCCCATGATCATGTGATCAAAATTCGGATGCTTGCTTGACCACTGACTCACATTTATGACCATTGCTGTGTCCCAGGGTCGCGTGATCCCCTTTTGCGACCTTCTGGCAAGCGAAGTCAACGGGGGAAGCCAGATTCACTTAACAACCGGGTTTTACTAATTTATCAGCTGCAGTGATTCACTTAACAATGGAGTCAAGGAAGGTCGTAAAATGGGGCAAGATTTACCCTAACAAATGTCTCGCTTAGCCACAGAAACTTTGGCCTCGACTGCGGTCGTAAGTCGAGGCCAACTGTACTTGGGAGGGGGACTAGGAAACTCCAGGGCAGGACAGAGAAGTTAAAAAGAAAAAAGAAAGATATCCCAAAACAAAATTTGTACCATTTGTCTGAAATGGTGTAGGGTTTCCTGCTAGAGCAGGGGGTTGGACTAGAAGTCCTCCAAGGTCCCTTCTAACTCTGTTATTCTATTTTATTCTAAATTACAGAATGTCAATCCATTTCCATACTATTCCCAAGGAAATTACACGGGCGTAAAGGCAGGATGAATTGCGTTCCATCAAAAGTGAACGATATATCTACATAGCATTAATCAACGTATCCATTAATCCCTTTCCTGCATTCTCGTCATACAAAGAATCGTGACATTTAGGTTTTTAACGATTCCATAATGGCAAAAAGACAGCAAGTCAATTCAATTATACCTTATAGAGTTTTCTTTACCCTGTCATCCCTACCCCTTTGCACCCCCAAAACAAACAAGGGAAGATCACAATGATTTGGGTAGAAAAATCCCCAATTTTTGGAATAACCAAAATCCTCACACCTCTTAGGGTTTGTTTGTCTTTTTCAAGACTTCTAAGAGAAAAGAAAACAAAGCTCTATTCAGCAAGGATTATTAAACAATATTTGGGTTTCTGAAATGAAGTGTTGAAAATTTTCTGCTGTGGTTCTAACTTGCAACTGGCTCAACCTATGGGGGGTTGGTATATACAGTAGTGGCCAAAATTGTGGAAACCTTTTGGGAAAAGTGTATTTTCTAAAACTAGCTACCCTGTTTCCCCCAAAATAAGATATCCCCTGATAATAAGACCAATTGGGCTTTTTAGCCCATGGCAATAAGGCCAAGCGCTTATTTCAGGGTTCAAAAAAATATAAGACAGGGTCTTATTTTCGGGGAAACATGATATAACACCACTTTTTTTTTGGAATAGTATCATAAAATTATATATCAATGGAAAGATGATTTAATCAAGAATGTAATGCAATAACTTTTATGCAGGATTTGCTATTAGAATAGCAGTTACAGTATAGAGAAGAAAAGGGAAACATGTAGAAAAAATGAGAGATACAAAAATTATCCCCATAGAAAAAATGAGATATACAAAAATTATCCCGTCAATTAATCCTTAGTTGGGTAACCTTTAGCATGAATGACAGCCTTACAACGTCTTCCCATGGGGGGAACCAAGTCTTTTGGTTCTGCAGCTGTTCTAATGTGAAACCAAGATTGAAGGATGGCTTCTATTAACTGGGTTTTATTGCTGGGTTTCTTCTGACTAAAAAGTTTCTTTAGTCGGCTCCATAGATTTTAATTTGGGTTAAGGCTATTGGGCTATTCCCAGGCCATTCCAGAAGTGGAATAGGATTATCTTGAAACAAAAAAAAAAAAAAAGTGGTGTTATTAGCCATCAAACCTCAAAAATACACTTTTCCCAAAAGGTTTCTATCATTTTGGCCACTACTGTAATCAGGGTTGGAGGGCCACATCCTGCCCTAAAGCCATAAATGGATTTTGCAAGGATTAGCTGGACTCTCTTTGAACTCACCTGCAGCTCCTTCCGTCTCAAAAAAAAGATATTTCTGCGGAATTGAAGTGACGGTTCGTCTGCGAGAAAGTCAGGGGAAAAAAAACGGGATAGGCTGTGATTTAAAATCCTTGTTCCCCTAGGGAAGAATTTAAGGAAACGCACAAAATGGAGACCTTCTATGCATTAGTCCCAGCATTGGATTATTTTACTTGTTACCTACTTTGGAAATGTATCACCTCGGAAGTTGTGGGAGCTTCATCACTGGAGGCTTTCCAGAAGAGACTGGACTGCCATCTGTGAGAAAGGGTGTAGGGTCTCCTGCTTGGGCGGGGGGGTTGGACTAGATGACCTACAAGGTCCCTTCCAACTCTGTTAATCTAATCTAAACCTTGTCCTAGCAGTTCAGTTTAGAAGAATACAGATAGTCCTCGGTTGTACAACAGTTTGCTTAGTGACCGTTGGAAGTTGAAACGGCACTGAAAAAAATGAGTTATGTCCATTTTTTACACTTAAGACCATTGCAGCATCCCCATGGTCATGTGATCAAAATTCAGACTCTTGGCAACTGACCGGTACTTATGACAGTTGCAGTCCGAAGGTCACGGGATCTTCGGACAAGCAAAGGCAACAGAAATTTTGGGCTCGACTGTGGTCGTAAGTCGAGAACTATTTGTAAATATGTTCCATAAACCTCCCAACAGTATAAACCACACACACCATACAGGTAATCCTCGACTCAACTGTACAACCATTCATTTAGTGACGGTGTGAAGTTCCAATGGCACTGAAAAATTGATTTAGGAACATTTTTCACACTTACGACCATTGCAGCAGGTCACATGATCAAAATTTGGATGCTTGGCAATTGACTCGTATTTAGGACTGTTGCAGTGTCCTGGGATCATGTGATCCCCTTTTGGATGGATGGATGGATAGATAAATGGACAGACGGATGGATGGTGAGTGGATGAAATGGGGGGGATGGACAAATGAATGGATGGATGGATAAATGAATAAATGAATAATTTTTGCCTTAAGGACACCTGCAGGTAAAGGCCAAATGCTCCTGTAACACTCGAATTCTGCACCTGGATTCCCATGTGAATAACATGCTCGACCCTTAACCTGGTTTAACAAAAGTTGAAGAATGCACTCATGTGATGCTCAAACAAATAGCCAAAAGTTTCTCCCGAACGTTGGGTTAACACAAGAGGCTAAGAAAACTACCCAACTTTAGCTACTCCAACATGGTGCATCACACTCTGGGCCAGGGGTGTTCAAACTCAAGGCCTGTGGGCCAGATCCTGCCCATGGGGTGCTTAGATCTGGCCCGTGGGGGGCCGCCCTGGAAACAGCAAAGGACCGGCTCGCGGTGCCTTTGCCAGTGAAAATGGAGCTCAGGAAGGCCATACACAGCCCCCTCCAAGGGCTCCGTTTTTGCTGGCAGAGGGCTAGCAAAACAAACTGAACACAAAAATTAAAGGAGAAATCTTTCTCCCCCTTTTGCATTTGAGCATGCAAGAAGAAACAGGAGAGGAGAAAGAGAAAGAGGAAAGACAAAGAAGGAAAGATGGGAAGAGAGCAAGGAAGGAAAAAGGAGGAAAGAGGGGAAGGAAGAAGAAAGGAGAAGGAAGAGGGAAGGAAGGAAGGAAAAATGGAAGCAAAGGGAGAAATAGGGAAAGAAGGCAGGGAAGAAGGAAGGAAGAATGGAAGCAAAGGGAGAAATAGGGAAGGAAGGCAGGGAAGAAGGAAAGGAAGGAAGGAAGGAAGGAAGGAAAATGGAAGCAAAGAGAAATAAGGAAGGAAAGGAAGGAAGAATGGAAGCAAAGGGAGAAATAGGGAAGGAAAGCAGGGAAGGAAAGGAAAGGAAAGGAAGGAAGGAAGGAAGGAAAATGGAAGCAAAGAGAAATAGGGAAAGAAGGCAGGAAAGAAGGAAGGAAAGGAAGGAAGAATGGAAGCAAAGGGAGAAATAGGGAAGGAAAGCAGGGAAGAAGGAAAGGAAAGGAAGGAAGGAAAATGGAAGCAAAGGGAGAAATAGGGAAAGAAGGCAGGGAAGAAAGAAGGAAGAATGGAAGCAAAGGGAGAAATAGGGAAGGAAAGCAGGGAAGAAAGAAAGGAAAGGAAGGAAGGAAAAATGGAAGCAAAGGGAGAAATAGGGAAAGAAGGCAGGGAAGAAGGAAGGAAGGAGAGAGATTATAATGAGAGGGAGGGAAGGTCTGAGGGATGTCCTGCCTTAGCACTTCCGTATTGGGAGGGCCACCACAGCCCCTCCCAATACGAGTGACATTGAGCTGGCCATGCCCCCCCCCCAACCTCCCGCCCCCCGAGGTCAAACACAACCCTGATGCGGCCCTCAATGAAATGGCATTTGACACCCCTGCTCTGGGCTTGTAGGTGCAGAACTGGAGTGAAAGAACAGCTCTTATTTATTTTTAGTTTTTTTAAGGATTAGAGAAGGGACTTTCGTACGTATCCCATTTGCCCAGGGAGATTGCAAGCACCTTCCATGATCTCATCCACAGAGCAGCCGGTGAAACGGAAGAGCAGCTCTTGCCACTGCCGGCAGACCTTGTACGGTTGGTGTTTGGGCTTCAGCTGAACCTCTGCAAGACAGAAAGAGAAGGGCGGACTCAGCCGATGGGGTTCATAGCAACGCCCTTCCTTTTGGGTCCCAAATTGGTTTTGCAAAAAAGCAAATTTAGTCCTAGCGGACAATGGCCTTAAACGTCAGCCAGCTGTGGATGGCAGCAGCCCCCCAAAAAAAGCAAATACAGCCCTCGGTTGCATTAACAGATGCAACGTGAAGCATTAGTACCACTTTACAAAGCCTTAGTAAGGCCACACCTGGAATACTGCATCCAGTTTTTGGTCACATTACAAAAAGAAAAAAAAATATTGAGACTTCCACAAAGAGGAGGGGGTCAAGCTATTTTCCAAAGCACCTGAAGGCCAGACAAGGAACAATGGACGGAAACTGATCAAAGAGAGAAGCAACCTGAAACTAAGGAGAAATTTCCTAACAGTGAGGACAATTAACCAGTGGAACAGCTTGCCACCAGAAGCTGTGGCTGCTCCATCACTGGAGGTTTTTAAAGAATAGACTGGACAGCAATTTGTCTGCAGTGGCATAGGGTCTCCTGCTTGAGTAGGGGGTTGGACTAGAAGACCTCCAAGGTCCCTTCCAGCTCTATTCTGATCGATCGACAGATTGACACACAAAGGGGATAACAGCAAACATGCTGAGCCAGCAAAATATCAAGCCAAGGTGACCACAATCCAAGTTTAGCATGCTTGCATTTACAACCTCAAGGTTTGCACCTGGCCCAGCGAAGGGGGTTATTGCGAGCACAGAGCAAAGAAGTCTACAGCCAGGGCAAACCATTCGGCTCTTGCCTGGCAACTGCTTGCCCTTCACATCCCTGCCATCTCAACCAATAAGGCTGCCGAAGAACCACAAAGGCCTCTCTGGGCAGGATGGGGGAAGAGTGAAGACACCTTTGGAGTCTTTGTTCTGACCTAGGCTTCCTGAGATAGTAAAAAGCACACAATTAGTCCCAAAAACTATTTCAACGGCTGTGAATTCTGTTCATTCACAGCCCGTGTTGAGTCACAAATAGTTTGTAAAGAAGTCTGCCACAGTCCTTCAGGATAAGGCTGATAAGCACCCATCTTTATCTCCCTTGACATGCTGCCAAAGGCCTAATTGGCAGTGAACTTTGCAAGGCCACACGGAGCACAGAGTCAAAACGGAGCTTCAGAATTTAAACCTACCGACACAAACAAAGATGCTTCCTGAAAAGGCTCACGTGCCTTTGCTCCACCTTCATGTCTTATGGGAGGGGTCGATCATCTCCAAGCCTTACTCCCGAGTCGCCCCTTTTGTCTTAACTGTTCTTGCCTTCTGGCAGCTCTGCGCATGCGCGCACTGGGAACAGGCTCCCCCTGTTCCTCTCTGATGTTAGACTCTGGAGGCTCCAGAGTCAGCACTTAACTCCCAGATGTCCCTGGCCCCATCTCTGCCTCCAACTGTTGTGGCCCGTCAGCAGCCTGTGCAGTTAGTAGCTGATTCTGACAGCGAAGAGGAGGCTGGTGTGGTGCTGCGCCAGCAGCCTGTGCAGCTGGAGCTCAAGTCAGACAATGAGGAGGCTGGAGAAGATGTGGTGCCGGAGGCAGGGATTCAGCCAGGGCCTTCAGAAGCTCCCATAAGTGAAGAGAAAGAAGAGGAGGAGCCTCTTCTCGATGCACAAGTGCGCAGATTTGTTAAAAGGCACTCAGGAGGAGCCACTCCTCCTGAGTGGCTCCTCAGGAGGAGGTCTCATCAAGAGAAAGGCTTGGGGCTAATTGGCCACTCCCTTAGCCTATTTAAGGAAGGACAACAATTGATGCAATTTGCAGGAAACAACTTCGTTCATATTCCTTCGCGTCTTGATTCCAGAAACATTTGATTCGGCTCTTGTTTCTCTCTTGTCAGTTTTCCTGCAAATTGCTTCTGGGCATTCTGCCAACCACAGTAAGATTACGGTTATCTGAAATACTATGCCTCAGAATTGAATTATTATTCTTTGGATTCTTGTCGGCTGTTAATGAAGTTAAATTAACAGCCCTTGTTCAGAAAAGACTGATTTAAACTGTACTTGTGTTTGAACAACTACTAAGAAAGCTCATTAGTAGTCCTTAATTAGTAAACTAAGGTTTGTACGGACTTTGTGTGTGCTGCGTTCTTTGGGATCTGCAGAACACCGACACAGAGCCCTCGTCTGAGCCTTTCCCAGACTCCAGGACTGGCCCATGTTCCTCCCCAGCCTCCTCACTGTCTGACTCCGCTGCCAGCTCCGCAGGCTGCCAGCGGACCACAACAGTTCTGTTAAGGATATTGTTGTTGCGTTACCAACCAGCAGAGTGCAGAGCACAGATAAACGTTGCTGAGAGCAATGAATAAGAGATGTGCAAACTGGTTTATCAAAAGTTTACTTTATAGTGGAAAAAACAACCTCATAGTCTTTTAAATCAATCCAAGTCTTTGCCAGTTAAATCAGTCCAGTGATACAAAAACTCTTCTTACCACACAAACAGTAGTTGGTTAGAATAACAAACTCACTCTGGTTCACAAACCACGATGGTAGCAGATCCATCCAACGATGATAGCACAATGATTGCAACTCCTCACACAATGGTAGCTTATCATCAACTGAATACTTTACAGTACCTTTCTTAAATACATTTACAGCTAGTGATTATCTAATTACAGCATGACTCAGCATTACAATGAATCAGCAGTAAAGCTTTAAAGTCACACAATACGTATTCATATTAAAGTCACAGAACACATATATTGCCTGGACAACTTGTTAGGCTCAAACCATATCCTAACAACTTCTTACCAAGGAAGGGAGAGATGAGCCACAGGGAAAAGATCTCGAGGGCATATTCGGGCAGCTTCAGCACATCCAACACCATCCGATGCACCTCGTGAGCCGTGACGGAGGGCAGGTTGTCCATCGTTAGACGCACCACAGTGTCATCCACAAGATAAACCAGGACGTCCTGGGCTAAAGTGGAAAGAAAGGAAGAGTTAAAAAGGAGTAACAGCTGTGGTGTTCACACAGCACGACAATCCGATGGCTGACTTAATTTTCTAGGTTCACACAATTCCTTCAAGAAAAAAAAAACAGCCAAAAACAAATCCACCAATCGTGACTGGCTGTAAAATGAGGACCACTACCGATCGAGTATCTGATTTATTTAATATCAGTGATGCTGTGCTTCAACAGTTAGACTTCAACTCCCAGAATTCCCCAGCCAGCAAAGCTGGGAGTTGAAGTCCTCCAAGCTTAAAAGTTGCCAAGATTGGAGACTCCTGGCCTAGACAATGATTTTTTTAATATAGATCTTTTTAACATGAATATTTTATTGTGTTTTACTAATCTAAGTGAAATGGTAACATATATTGCTAGTCCGTGTATGATATGCCGTACAATAAATGCATTTAGGAAAATATTGATTTTCACTCATACATCCTTTGTGGGGGGGAGGGCATTTCCATTCACTCACCACGAGGACCGGTGGACGAGACGCTACTTCGCTGAGAGCCTTGATCCCCACTGGGGGGGACCATAAGTTTGTCCCCCTCCATCTGTAACCCAAAAGAAAAACAAATAGTTTGCTTGACAACAAATTAAACATATGCACATATTCATTTCTTTTGTTGTTTATTAATTCAATTTGTATGCCGCCCCTCTCCGAAGACTCAGGGCGGCTGTTAGTTGCGAAGTCGTGTCCGACCCATCGCGACCCCATGGACCACGTTCCTCCAGGCCTTCCTGTCCTCTACCATCTTCCGGAGTCCATTTAAGCTCTGCTTCAGTGACTCCATCCGGCCACCTCGTTCTCTGCCGTCCCCTTCTTCTCCTTTTGCCCTCCATCGTTCCTAGCGTTAGGCTCTTCTCCAGGGAGTCCTTCCTTCCTTCTCCTTAGGTGGCCAAAGCATTTGAGTTTCCTCTTCAGGATCTGGCCTTCTAGAGAGCAGTCAGGGTTGATCTCCTCTAGGACCGACCGAATGGATGGCCTTGCAGCCCAAGGGACTCTCGCAGGATCTTCTCCAGCACCAGAGTTCAAAGGCCTCCATCCTTTGCCCTTTTCAGCCTTCCTTGTGGTCCAATATTAATTTCTCAGCCTAGCCAAAGGCTTTGTAAGATGCTCAGATGTTAAAATGAGTATTAACAGAACATGACAGGACATTGTGGCATTAAAACCTATGCAACATGCTATGACAGGCTGCATTCCCCTCCAGTGGTAGGTTTCAATTTTTTTTATTACCATTCTGTGGGTGTGGCTTGGTGGGCGTGGCTTGGTGGGCATGGCAGGGGAAGGATACTGTAAAATCCCCATTCCCACCCCACTCCAGGGGAAGGATACTGTAAAATCCCCATTCCCTCCCGATCAGCTGGGACTCGGGAGGCAGAGAATAGATGGGGGTGGGGCCAGTCAGAATTTTTACTACCGGTTCTCCGAACTACTCAAAATTTCCGCTACCGGTTCTCCAGAACTGGTCAGAACCTGCTGAAACCCACCTCTGATTCCCCCCGCAATCCCCACCAGTCCTTGACTTGCAACAGTTCATTTAGTGACTGAAGTTATCACGGGATTGAAAAAAGTGACCTAGGACCATTTTTCACACTTAGGACCGTTGCGGCATCCCCGTGGTCACGTGATTTACATTCAGATATTTGGCAACCGACTCATATTTATGACAGTCGTAGTGTCCCGGGGTCACCTCATCCCCTTTTGCGACCTTCCGACAAGCGAAGTCCACGGGGAAGCCAGGTTCGCTTAACAACCGGGTTCCTTAACTTATCAACCGCAGTGATTCCGTTAACGACCGTGGCCAGGAAGGTCGTAAAATGGGGCCAAACTCACTTAACAACGGTCTCGCTTTAGCCACAGCAATGTTGGGCTCAGTTGTGGTTGTGAATTGAAGACTACCTATATTAATAGCAAGAGAATAGCCATGATTTAGCCAACCTAAGGGGGGGCTGGAAGGCAAGGCAAGCTAACTGGGATTAAGGAAAATATATTTCCCACATATATTGGGGTCAAATAAAAAAGGCTGAATAGCAATAAAGGTCTCATCCTAAGGAAACAGGAGAGTGAAACCGGATGGGAAGAAAAACCCTTCCAGGACTGATGATGTTACCTAACTGGGTCATGAAACGTCTGCAAGAAAACCACCAAGCTCAGAGGTCCCCAAGGACCCCTCCTCCTCTTCCTCTCCTCCTTTTCTTCCTCCTCCTCCATTTCCTCTCCACAAACCCCACTCCATTCTATCCCTGATGATCCCTCCTCCTCCTCCTCCTCTCTGCCAACACCTTTCACTTCAAGCACTGATGATGTTCCCTAGTTGGGTCATAAAACGTCTGCAAGAAAAACCACCAAGAACAAAATCCCCCCCCCCCCCCCGAACAAAATCCCAAACTTTTCCTACCTCCTCCGCCTTTCCTTGTAAAGCTTTTTCTGAAGTTGCACTAGTTGGGCCCCACCCATCCCACATGACGTCACCCTTTCCCGGTTAAATCATTGGCTGCGCTCCTTGCTCTCCTCCTCCCCCCCCCGCCTCCTCTACCCAGTGACGACATTTTGGGAGGGACTTAGGGAGGAGGGCTGGAAAAGAAACAGGAAGTGTTATTTGCACAGGGCACTTTTAAGACTTGTGGACTTCAACTCCCAGAATTCCTCAGCCAGCCATGCTGGCTGAGGAATTCTGGGAGTTGAAGTCCACAAGTCTTAAAAGTAGCCAAGGTTGGAGATCTTTGCTAGAGGAATTTCCAACCCTAACATTATTCAAGTTATGATTTTTTTTTTATTTGTTATATTGAAGAACTCCCCACCTCCCCTCTCCGGCGCCCTGAGAATCAATGCGGGCGGGCCCCTTTGGTTTGCTTCCCCCCCCCCACCCCACGGCGCTATATTGACGTCATCGGAGGACTGGGAGGGGGGGCGGGTCCACTCAGCGCAAAAACTGGGATCCGTTGCGAGTCAGCGCGCATGCGCCCCTCTGGGCCCTCCCTCCTTTTGCATCCCAGGCATCTTCCGGGGCGGGGAAATTTTGGAAGACTTTTAAACGGCTTGCGGACTCCAACTCCCAGAATTCCTCAGCCGGAAGGTGCCCATTAATGGCCCGGTTTCCAGCAAGGCGGAGGAATTCTGGGAGTTGGAGTCCGCAAGTCGTAAAGTCGCCCAGGTTGGAGACCCAAAAGGGGAAGAAAAAAAAAAAAAAAAAAAAAAAAGGATGCTCTCGCAGATGGGGCGTTGCGAGTGAGGGTCCGCTCGGCCTTTTTGCTTCTTTCTACCCAGGATCGGTGTCCTGAAGGTACGTTGATCTTGTTGCATGAGCCAAGGCTGCCCGACCTGGCTTGCATTCCCACAACACGTTAAACCCCAGTGGCTGAATTGCCCCTTTTTCTGCAAATCCAGCAAGTGGGCTCCGCTGTCAGTTGATGACCTCCCCGCAACCGGGTTGGTGCAAACAGATTTCCAAGGAACAAAGATAAAAGCTGTTTAAAAAAAAAAAAAAAACACTTTTGGATTCACAAAACAATCTGAACCATAAACTAAGCAAAAGATCGATTGTGCAGAGCCAGAAGAGAGAGGGGGGGGGAGTGGAAATGGCTGGGCTTTCAGAATAGGACAGTTTTAGTTAAGTGTGTTTATTTTTTTTAAAGTAATTTTTATTAAAACTTTTGACTTTTAAAAACAAAATAAAGAAAAATGCAACAAAAAGCCTTGGTAGTACAGTGGTCTAAAGCACCCTGTTATTAAGACCAGCTGCCTGCAATTACTGCAGGTTCGAATCTCTCCAAGGCTCAAGGTTGACTCAGCCTTCCATCCTTTCTAAGGTAGGTAAATTGAGGACCCAGTTTGTGGGGGCAATAAGCTGACTTTGTATAAATATATACAAAAGTATGAAGGCTTAGCACATTGTAAGCCGCCCTGAGTCTCCGGAGAAGGGCAGCATATAAATCAAATTAAAAAAAAAACCACGTTAAAAACACGTAACATTACATTATATAAAATAATATATGATGTAATATTACGTTAGTGTGTTTATTTATTAATGAGTGGTTTGCAACCAAGGTTAAAAAGGAGCAAACTTTTGAGAATGCATGTGCTTAATTCTTACAGTCTTTGTTTAACAACCCCATAATCCCCTTGTAGCAGTGGTGGGTTGCCCCCGGTTCGCACCGGTTCTATAGAACCGGTAGTAAAACCGGCGGGAGGCTCCGCCCACCAACCCCGATGTCATCAAAATGCTTCTGTGCATGCGCAGAAGAGTGCACGTGAGCAAAGTGCGAGCCCCGTTACAAACCGGTAGTAAAGGTAAGTAAAACCCACCCCTGCCTTGCAGGGTAGAGTCTGGGCGACTGAATGGAGCTAGGAATGTGTTTTAATAGCCGGATGCCCTTCCTGTTGCCCATGCAGAGTTTTGTTCAGCAGATCGATTCTCAGTGTGCCCGGAGAGAGAAATATCTGCCTCTACCTAGGATCGAATTCGCAGTTTAGTTTAGTTTAATTGATTGTCATTGCACCTCGTACAACAGAATTAAAGGCCATCTTCAGTGTACATCATACATAAGAAAACTATAAAAATAAAACATTCTATACAATTGAATTGAAAACCCCTGATAACTACATTAATATTGCACTATACCATAGAATTCAATATGGTTATTGCCCTGGGATCATAGAAGCTGTTTTTCAGCCTATTTGTCTATCCTTGTTTTTATTGCCCTGTACCATCTGCCAGATGGTAATAGTTCAAAAAAAAAAAAAAAAAAGGATTCCCAGGATGAGATGGATCTTTAAGGATGTTTTGAACTTTCTTAAGGCAGCGGGAGCTATAAAGCTCTTCCAAAGAGGGGAGGGGGCAACCCATGATCCTCTGGGCAATGATATTGACCCTCTGGAGAGCTGTCCTATCTGCCACTGTGCAATTGGCAAACCAGACACAGGTGCAGTAAGTTAAAATACTCTCTCTAGACTGGACAACCAGGTAGGCGGTTGGACTAGAAGACCTCTGGGGTCCCTTCCAGCCGTATGATTTAATATTGCGTTCCTTCCAAGCTCGAACCTGGCTCTGCGCTTTGTTTCCTGCAGGATTCCGAGGTGCATCCTGAAGATAAAAATCATGTCCAAAAGAAAATGTCTGTTTACTGAGAAAACCCGGCGCAATTATCCCGATTTTCGCAAAGGGAGAGACGACTATGAAGCGGAGTGCTTGGTCTGCAAAGCTGGCACGTTTGTGTCGGTCGCGCACAAAGGTCCCGGGGATCTGGAGTATCACATGTCCTCTGACAAACACAAGAAAGCGCTCAAAGCATACAAGCGCAACAAAGCAATAACGCGGGACAATTGGTGTGCAAAAACGGACTTTTTTGTGGATCCAGACAGCGAAACGGAGGACGCTGTTGCTGTGAGCGACAGCGGTTTAGCATTCCGCACCGTCGTGAATCACAACACGGACAAACCCGTGGATGATAATTCTGACTTGTTGAGAAAGTTATTTTCGGAGGCAGACCTAGCTCAAAAATTTTCCAACGTCCAAACCAAAAGAGAAAGTATTGAACATTATGTGCTTGCTCCACACATAGATATGGTTGTCCTGGAGGAACACGGCATCCCTTTCTGTGGGGTGGCTATAGATGACAGCAGACACAGGGCCCTGAAAATGGTCCCTGTCCTCATCCAATACTATGACTACAGGAACGGCGGCTTGAAGACCAAACTCCTGGAACTTCAGGAAAGTCCCACCGAGATGGACGTTTCGGACTCTCTTGTCAAAGCTCTTAAGAAACACAGATTGCTTCAGAAGTGCGTGGCCTTCGCGGGGGACAACTGCAACACCATGTTTGGTGAACTTCGGCAAGACGAGGAGGCGAGGACTGTGTTGGCCAAGCTGAAGAAATCCCTCCAGAGAGAGACGTTGATTGGGGTGTACTGCCCTGCCCACATTCTGCACAACTGCATCCACCACGGAGCAGACGCCCTGGAGGTGGACGTTGAGAACATCATCCTAAAGATCTACCAGTACTTCCACATCTACGCGGTGCGGACGGAGCCCCTGCACGAATACTGCGAGTTTGTGGAGGTGGAATACAAGCGGCTGCTCTCCCACAGCAGGACCCGCTGGCTGTCCTTGTTCCCCGGCATCACGAAGCTGCTCCAGATGCACTCGGCCCTGAAGTCCTTCTTCTTGGGCCAGAGCAACCCGCCCGCCGTGCTCAAGAGCTTCTTCGAGCACGAGTTTGGCGAGCTCTACCTCTGGCACATGCACTCGCTGATGAACGCCTTCCATTTGCACATCGAAGAGATGGAGCGGGAAAATAACTCCCTGGTGGAGGTGATGAAGACGCTGGACTCCGTGCACACCATCCTGCTTGACCGTAGAGCCCAGAACTTCATGTCGCTGACGGTGAAGGGGATGCTTGCAGACAAGCGCAAGGAGGGGCTGGAGGCGGGATGCGACGCCTTCTCCGATGCCGTGCGCCGCCTCTACAGTAACTGCATCGACTACCTGGAGATGTGGATGGCGTCCCTGCAAGAGTTTTCCTGCTTCGCCTGGATGGCCCTGAGTGACACACCGAGCTGGAGCGACGTGGAAACATGTATAACATACTTACGTGTAAAGGGTCTGGAAATTGACAGTATGAAGTGCTTCATTCAGTTCAACAATCTGAAACAATTTGTGGAAGCTTCCAGCGATGAAGAAGAGTTCCAGCATCTGCTTTCACACGAAAAATGGACCAAATATTTTCTGAATGTCAAAGCCGTTGAATGCTGTTCAGAACTGTTAAAAATTGTGCAGTTTTTTTTTGCAATTCCTTCCCGCAGTCTAAATACTGAGCGCTTCTATTAGAGGGAACTCCTGTAGACTATGGTGCAAATTTCTACTATCTCTAAGAAAATCTTAGAGGCCCATTGGAAAGATAACTGTTCCCTTTTTTGATTTGATCTAACGAGAAATACACATGTATCTAATGAGAAAAAAACAGAAAAAGATTGGGGTGGGTTTTTTTATTTTTAGTTTACAGTATTTGGGAATTTGGATAATGCTTTATCATGTGACATATTTAAAAAAAATCCATTGATGTATATTTTTGTTTAACCTGTTCCTGCTGTGGTGTTTTGGGCTCCACACCAAGTTTCTGTTAGCCGCTATGGAGTCCCTTTGTATTTTTTGCTATACAGGCAGAATAAAAAGGTTTGAATGAATGTATTGCACATAATTTAAAGCACAAAATTGTAAAAATTGAAGATGCTTTGTAGGCTGAGATGGTTGGAAGATAGGTTTGTTACCAAAGTGTATATATAAATTATACAAATATTACAGACCAAACATGCAAATTATTTTGCAAATATGTCTTCTTAAAGATAAAAAATGGAATAGTTTATATGTAACACCAATAGAGAAGAAAATTCATTAATTGGTCACAACAGTGCCAGCCAGATAAACCTCTAGAGCCTTTACAGAGCCTGTAAAGAATAATTGAAAATACGATGAAACAAGATTGCGCGCTGAACGTTTTCATGAGAAAATGTTATATGTGTAATTTTTCCTTGCAGCTCTAATTATTCATTGAAACTGAAGAAATATATCGATTTTGTTCCCACTAATTTGAGATGACAGTAACAAAGTTGGAAGGGATCTTGGAGGTCATCTAGTCCAGCCCCCTTCTCACGCAGGAGACCTATACTAGGGATTCGAACCGCCAAACTGCCAACCTTTCTGATCGACAAGCTCAGTGTCTCAAATTGCTATGGCAAATTTTAGCAGAAGTGGGGACACTTTAATGAAAATCACAGAAGAAAATGATTTTTTCCCCCAGATTTTCGTCCATGCAAGTTTTTTTTTTTTTACAAAGGTTCATTTGAAGAATAGCAATATTTATTCATCTACCTGTAAATAAATAAATAAGACTTAGCCACACACACACACACACACACATATATATGCAAAAAGTTAAAATCTTGGGTGTTTTCCCGCGTCATGTTAAATAAGTTGGTTAAAATGTTTAAAATTCTGGTTAAAATCCTAGTTTAAAATCTTCTAAACATCGAAACGTTGCTATAAGAAAAACTTTTTAAGGTACTGGTAGGATTTTAGCTGAGATTTTAAAGGACCTTGCAGAGTGCTCTGTAAGGATTTTTAGAAGATTTTAAGCTAGGATTTTAATCAGAATTTTAAACATTTTAACCAACTTATTTAACATGACGCGGGAAAACACCGGAGATTTTAATTTTTTGCATATATACACCCGCGAAAACTTAAGAAGACATATATATATATTTCAGCCAGAAGATGACGAATGTGATTTCGTCGAAACGTCGCTACTACCCTTTTAAGGATGTTTACAATTACACGGGAAGAAACCCGAGATATTAACTGTACACACACATATATATATATGAGTAGATCTGTCTTCCACTTTCGATTCAAAGAGGAAGAAATCTGCTTTTGTAATAATTGACTACTGCTTCTTAAAAAAGAGCCAAAATTGTGCATTTTTGGTGCAAAAGTCCACTTAGTAGCAACTCAGAGGGAATACAGTCTTCAACGTGAAAAGAAACAGTAATAAGACACGTAGTCCTCGAGTTACGGCCACGAGTGAGCCCCAAATTTGTGTTGCTACCCGAAACATTTGTTAAAAGTGAGTTTGCCCCCATTTTACGTCATTTCCTTGCCACAGTTGTTAAGCGAATCACTGCAGCTGATAAATTGTTAAGTGAATCTGGCTTCCGCCATGGACTTCGTTTGTTCAAAAGGTCGCAAAAAAGGGGATCACGTGATCCCTGGGACACTGTGACCGTCATAAATACGAGTCAGTGGCCAAGCATCTGATCCTGGGGAATGCTGCAATGGTTGTTCAGTGTGAAAAATGGTCCTAAGTCCCTTTCCCCCCCCCTAGTGCTTTAACAGTAACAGAGTCGGAAGGGACCTCGGAGGTCATCTAATCCAACCCCCTCCTGCTCACGCAGGCCTGTACGAGGGATTCGAACCACCGAACCTGCCGACCTTTCTTGATCGACAAGCTCAACGTCTTAGCCACTGAGCCACCCTAGTCAAGTTAGCGGTTGTTGGCTTTGTTTGGACGGTCACTAAATGAACTGCTGCAAATCGAAGACTACCTTATACTAACTATTGGCAGCACCTAGAAAATGTTGCCTAACGGCCACTTTTGCGGCATTTTTCGTGGAAAACAGGCCCAGTCCCGGGAGAGGGGAACAGAGTCGCTCCCTGGCTGCCAACACAGACCGTTTATGGCAGTGTTTCTCAACGTTGGAAGCTTGAAGATGGGTGGACTTCAACTCCCAGAACCCCCCAGCCAGCAGCGCTGGCTGGGGGATTCTGGGAGTTGAAGTTCCACCCATCTTCAAGCTTCCAAGGTTGAGAAACACTGCTCTACAGAGCCTTGGCCTTTAATTGACTTGTGTGGACTTCAACTCCCAGAATTCCTGAGGCCGCCGCCATGCGCCTTTCTGGGCGAGGAGGAAAGCGCATGCGCGCAGGAATTCTGGGAGTTGCAGTCCACAAGGCCATGGTTCCTCACTTCTGGTTTACGACCTCCTCCTCCTCCTCCTCCTGAGCCGGTGACGGTCTAGAAAAAGCGCATCTTCCCGGAAAGGCTCTGCCCAAATGCAAACGTTTTCCTCCCCGTCCAAAAAGGCGGCTCCGTCTTCCTCGCTGACGGACGCTGAGGGGAAAGCATCCGTCCTCGCTCATTCCCCTGTGTACGTTCCGCGCGTGCGCACTGCCCGCCGCTGCCTTCGCGCGCAAGGCGTTGGGAACTGGGCGGAGTCTAACCGCGAAAAGGGCGGAGCGAAAGGCAGGTGAGTTGAACAGACGGTCTCCTGGTGCTCTGAGAACCAACCCGGGGGGGGGGGGCTTTTTTCCGCCCGGAGAGAAGCTTCCGGAGGCCGCGCGGCCATTTTGTTTGTATTTTTTTTTCTCCCCCCCCACGAAGCGATGTTGACGTCGCGGGCTGGGAGGCGGAGCTCGCACCGCGCGGAGGGATACCACACTCGAGAGGGGTCAAACGACGCAGTGCCGCGTCACCTCGCCAAAAGGAAAGGGCGGAGCCTCCTCCGCCTGGCCTCAGAGCGG
Organism: Pituophis catenifer annectens; assembly: GCF_029215685.1. Lineage (NCBI taxonomy): Eukaryota > Metazoa > Chordata > Lepidosauria > Squamata > Colubridae > Pituophis > Pituophis catenifer. Next base: position 26,565,778 of record NW_027256890.1, read on the forward strand.
TTTCTGGCCGCTGCCATGGAGCCGTTGGAAGTCATTGCGCATGCGTATAGGCGCTGCTTTCTTATATAAATGGCAGATTTGAAAAATACATATAGTCCTCGACTTACAACCGCAATGGAGCCCAACATTTCAGTTGCTAAGGGGGAAACGTTTTGTGAAGTGCATTTTGCAACCATTTTTCTTGCCAAAGTTGTTAAGTGAATCATTGCGGTTGTTAAGCGAAACTGGCTTCCCCATTGAGTTTGCTTGTCAAGACGGTCGCAAAAGGGGATCACGTGACCCTGCGGCCGTCATAAATACGAAACCTGATGCCGAGTCTGAATTTTGATCACGTGACCTGCAACGGTCGTTAAGTGTGAAAAACGGCCGTAAGTCCCCGTGATCGAAATTCAGACGCTTGGCAATTGGTTCCTATTTACGACGGTCGCAGCTTCCCGGAGTCACCTGATCCCCTTTTTTGCGACCTTCTGATGAACGAAGTCAATGGGGGGGGGGAAACCCCAATTCACTTAACAACCCTGTGACTCGCTTACCAACGGCAGTGATTCACTTAACAACGATGGGAAGAAAAAGTTGTAAAAGGGGGCCGAAATAAGGACAAGAAGATTATTTCCCTTCCTTTATCCTGGAAGGTTCATCAGTTGTATCGGCCGCTGTGGGAGATGGAAGGACGGTTATTGAGACGTTAGAGCTGTGCTTTCTGCCCGGCTGGGTCCCTTCGCTGTTGAAGACCCTGCGAGGCTGACGGGGATGAATCTGCGTTGTCTGCATCTCAGATTGAAGCGCAGATGGTTCTTGCATTCTGCAGCTTTTCTGGAAATCCGTTCCTACTCCTGCATCTTTCAAAGTAAGGCCTAGAGTACTGAATTCAGTTTTGGTCACCACGATGTAAAAAAGTGGAGACTCTAGAAAGAGTGCAGAGAAGAGCAACAAAGAGGATTAGGGGACTGGAGGCTAAAACATAGGAGGAACGGTTGCAGGAATTGGGTGCGTCTATTTTAATGAAAAGAAGGACTAGGGGAGACATGTTAGCAGTGTTCCAGGGGTGAAATCCAGCAGGTTCTGGAGAACCGGTAGCGGAAATTTTGAGTAGTTCGGAGAACCTGCAAATACCACCTCTGGCTGGCCCCAGAGAGGGGTGGGAATGGAGATTTTGCAATATCCTTCTCCCAGCAGTGGGGAAGGAATGGGGATTTTGGAGTATCCTTTCCCTGTAGTGGGATGGGAATGGAGATTTTGTAGTATCCTTCCCCTGCCACGTCCACCAAGCCACCTTGCCCACAGAACCGGTAGTAAAACAATTTGGATTTCACCATTGCAGTGTTCCAGTATCTCAGGGGCTGCCCCAAAGAAGAGGGAGTCAAGCTATTCTCCGAAGCCCCCGAGGGCAGGACAAGAAGCAATGGGTGGAAACTAATCAAGGAGAGAAGCAACTTAGAACTAAGGAGAAATTTCCTGACAGTTAGAACAATTAACCAGTGGAACAACTTGCCACCAGAAGTTGTGAAAGCTCCAACACTGGAAGTTTTAAAGAAAAGGTTGGACCACCATTTGTCTGAAGTGGTGTAGAGTTTCCTGCCTAAGCAGGGGGTTGGACTAGAAGACCTCCAAGATCCCTTCCGACTCTGTTATTCTGTTCTATAATTCTAAAGGGCATTCATCCCAAAATGTATGGCTTCATAATACCTATGAAGATTCTCAATCATCCAAGGACATGCTTGTCTCCAAAAGCGGTGTTTGATTTTTGAAAAGGCAACTTGGACTGGACTTTTTGGTTTTGTTTTTTTTTGAGGACGTTTCGCTTCCTATCCCTGGAAGCTTCATCAGTGGCTAGGAGAGGGGGAAAGTTTTGACCTTTCAACTTCCTTTCACTTTCATTGAATTGGCATTCTGCGCCAAGTGGCTCTTTGGCATGGCTTGGAAGGTGGGGGGGGGCAGCGGAAGGATCTCCAAGGTGACGAATCAGCAGCCGGATCTTGTTTTACTTCCTCTTTCCCCTCCCCCCTCCTCTCCCCCCCCATTCACCCCCCCCTCCCTGGAGCTGCATGGAATTTTCCTCCATCCGGGCTTGTGCGTGTGGTGAGTGTGTGGATGCGTGAGAGTTCAGTTCCAGGATTTTTGGAGGGCACCGAAAGGAAAGAAGGTATCCAGAGCTTTCTCTGTGTACCTGCCTTCTATGAGGTGAGATTAACAGGCGCTGGCTTTAGGGGGAGGGCACCCATTTTTTTTGCAGCCAATCAGAATAGAGCTGGAAAAGGGACCTTGGAGGTCTTCTAGTCCAACTCTCAACTCAACAGGAGACCCTACCTAGACCATTTCAGACAAACTGCTTGGATTGTGGACCACTGGATGCCCATGGCAGCAGAAACCCACTCCCAGAGACAGCAGGATAGGAGCACACCAAAACCAGAGCCTTCGTCTGCTGTTTAGCTCAGATTTAGATTTAGATTTTATTATATTTTTATACCGCCCTTCTCCCGAAGGACTCAGGGCGGTGAACCGCCATAATAAAACAATATACAAGACAAATTTTAAAAACCATATTAAAATAATTCAATTTTGGCCAAATTTAAAATTCCCATTCTAAAACCCTTATAAAACCATATTAAAAACCGATATTTAAAACCCGATTAAAATTATTGTCCCATCAGACCGGCTTGCTGGAATAACAGGGTCTTCAGCGCACGACGGAAGGCACGGAGGTCGGGGATCCTTCGTATATCCGGGGGCAATTCGTTCCATAGGGCAGGAGCTCAGATCCTTGTAGATCCGAAACGGTAATTTCACGACCGGCAGGGACTTCATTTCGCTCTGTTTCTTTTCCTCTTTAGCTCGGTTGGTTTTTATCGTTTGGCGATTTAAGTTATTGCTTTAGCATTAATTTTTTTTAATAACAATAGACGAGTAGTCTATTGAGCATCTCGAAAAACGATAAACGGGGACTCATATTTATTAAAGGTAATACATTAAATATTTATTAACCAGCTGCCAGGGTCACAAACACTAAAAGAGGAACTAGGAAGGAAGAAATCAGTGGGTTTCATATTTTCTTACCACCGGTTCGCCCCCTGCACCGGCCCCCAGCCTCAAAAACGTGTCTAAATGTGCTAGTTCAGCAGATCAGCGGATCAAATCTCACCGGCTCAAGGTTGACTCAGCCTTCCATCCTTCTGAGGTGGGTAAAATGAGGACCCAGATTGTTGGGGGCAAGATGCTATTTAGTATACTGTCTTTGGTGTAAGCCGCCCAGAGTCCTCGGAGAGTGGGCGGCATAGAAATATGAATAATAAATAAATAAATAAATAGGATGGCATTGAGCTGGGGCAGGTGGGCAGGCCCACCCCCAATTTCCGCTACCGATTCAGTCAAACCAATCCGAACCGGCTGAATGCCACCTCTGGAAGGGAATGCAGAAAAGAGTAAAAGGGGATTGAAAGTTTGGATGGAAGTTTAAGCAACACTTACTGATTTCATTGTAGTTGGTTCAATAATCTTTGTTTGGGGTATTGGGGGTTTTTTTTTTCCTCCCCCTGTAGGAAAGTAGACAACTAATCCTAATAAAGATGATCGCACACAGGCATTTTTCACGGGGAAAACTTGCATTTGGTCAACGTTCAGAGTTGAACCAAATATTTTTTTTCACAAGTATAAATGCAACAAATATCTGCTTGCATCCGTGGCCATGTTAATCAAAGCATTTAGTACCGCGATGGCAAAACTATGGCACACGTGTCACAGGTGGCACATGGAGCCATATCTGTGGGCATACGAGCGTTGCCCTAGCTCAGCTCCAGCATGCATGTGCGTGCCGGCCAGCTGATTTTCGGGCCTTCCGGGCCCACCGGAATTCAGGAAATGGGCCGTTTCTGGCCTCCGGAGGGCCTGTGGTGGGGTGGGGGAAGACTGTTTTTGCCCTCCCCAGGCTCCAAGAAAGCCTCTAGAGCCTGGGAAGGGCGAAAAAACGGGCCCACCGTGCCATCCCATGCCAAAATTGGGGGGAGTGCAGGGTGCATTGAATTATGGGTGTGGGCACGCACACGCATGACCCCTCCATGCTCCCCCTGCTTTTGGCATGCGATGGCAAAAAGGTTAGCCATCACTGGCTAACGTATCTGGATCCGTTCCAGTCGGGTTTCAGGCCTGGATACAGCACGGAAACGGCATTGGTCGCGTTGGTTGATGATCTCTGGAGGGCTCGGGACAGGGGCTGCTCCTCTGTCCTGGTCCTGTTAGATCTCTCAGCGGCTTTTGATACCATCGACCATGGTATCATGCTGCACCGGTTGGAAGAGTTGGGGGTGGGAGGCACCGTACTAAGGTGGTTCTCCTCCTTTCTCTCCGACCGGTCGCAGTCTGTGTTGACAGGGGGGCAGAGGTCGACCCCGAGGCCCCTCATATGTGGGGTGCCGCAGGGATCGGTCCTCTCGCCCCTCTTGTTCAACATTTATGTAAAGCCGCTGGGCGAGATCATCCGTGGTTTTGGGGTGGAGTACCATCAGTACGCTGACGACACCCAGCTGTACATCTCCACCCCGGATCACCCCAACGATGCCCTTGAAGTGATGTCCCAGTGCCTGGAGGCCGTACGGATCTGGATGGGGAGGAACAGGCTCAGGCTCAACCCATCCAAGACCGAGTGGCTGTGGTTTCCGACGTCCCGATATAGTCAGCTAATGCCATCGCTGACTATTGGGGGCGAATCATTGGCCCCCACGGATAGGGCTCGCAACTTGGGTGTCCTCCTGGATTCACGGCTGTCGTTAGAAGAGCATGTGACGGCCGTGTCCGGGAGGATTTTTCATCAGGTTCGCCTGATCCGCCAGTTGCGTCCCTATCTAGATCGGGACTCCCTACACACAGTCACTCATGCCCTCGTTACTTCTCGTCTGGATTACTGCAACGCTCTCTACATGGGGCTCCCCTTGAGGTGCACTCGGAGGCTCCAACTGGCGCAGAGTGCGGCCGCGCGGGTGGTGATGGGAGCGACATGGAGTTCCCATGTGACACCTCTCCTGCGCGAGCTGCACTGGCTCCCGGTGGTCTTCCGAGTGCGCTTCAAGGTTCTGGTTATCACCTTTAAAGCGCTCCATGGCTTAGGACCTGGTTATTTACGGGACCGCCTGCTACCACCAATAGCCTCCCACCGGCCAGTACGCTCCCATAGAGAGGGGCTCCTCCGGGTGCCGTCGGCCAAACAATGTCGGCTGTCGGCCCCTAGGGGGAGAGCCTTCTCTGTGGGGGCACCTACGATTTGGAACGAGCTCCCCCCGGAGATACGTAGGATCCCGGATCTGCGCACCTTCCGCCGCGCGCTTAAGACTTTTCTATTTTATCAAGCTGGCCTGGCCTAAATCTTCCCCCTTTTTAAATGTGGAAATTTTAAATTTTTAAATTTTAAATTAGTCTTTTTATAGGGGTATGGGTAAGGCATTTTAAATTGGGGAGCCATTTTTAGATTTAATTCTGTTTTAAACGTATTTTAATTGTTTATATTGTATGTTTTTTAACTTTGGCTGTGCACCGCCCCGAGTCCTTCGGGAGAGGGGGCGGTATAAAAATCTAATAAATAAATAAAATAAATAAATCACTGATAGTATAAGATAGATGGGGTGTAGGGGTGTGTGTATGTGTATGTGTGTGTTGGTGGTACAGGTAGTCCTTAACTTACAACATTCATTTAGTGGCCATTCAAAGGCCGTAATCCTTTCCAGATTGCGCTCTGGAAAAGCTGAACTTCAGCTGGCCGGCGTGCATGCGCTCACCGTTTTTTGGCACTGTCGCCCGCGCGAAGGACAGCTGATCGTCACGTGCGCGTGCATGCCAGAAACCCGGAAGAAAAACAGGCAATGCTGTGCATGCCGGGCGACATGGTTTTGTGTGCCACTTTGGGCATGCGTGCCAGAGGTTCACCATCACGGTTATAGGCTGAAGACTACCTATTCGTACCTCCTGTTACTTGAGAACTAAGTCTTTGTTTTAATCTCCCAGATTGCTGCTCCTTTTAAAATGGAAACTGATAAATATAGCTTGACCTTGATAAATATAACAAATTCGGTGTTGAAAATGAGCAATCAGACAATTAGGTTACAGCTCCACTTAATATTAACGTGAATTTAAAAGACCCGTTGTTTAATTTCAAATTCTGCATTGATTATTGAGTATTATTTGTATATTGCATCTATTTAAATGAGGATGGAGTGATACTTTTAATTCATCTCTCCTTCCATTCCCTTCTTAAATTAAGTCAATTTCGTTTCCTGCAGTATTCCATCTCAGATTTTGAGCCACACTGAAGATAGAAAATGCCTAAAGGAAAATGCGTCTTTACTGACAAACTGAAGCAGAAATATCCTCATTTTCGCAAAGGAAGAGATGATTATGAAGCAGAGTGCTTGGTTTGCAAAGCTGGCACGTTTGTGACGGTGGCATATAAAGGTGCTGGGGATCTGGAGTACCACATGTCCTCTGAAAAGCACAAGAAAGCCCTTGGAGGAGACAGCTGGTCTGCAAAGCTGACCGAATTTTTGGGGACTCCAGGCACGAAAGCCGAGGATGCTCTTGCTGCAGCAGACAGAACGTTATCCGTGCACACCATCCCAAGTTGCAACAGCTACAAATCAACAGGCCACACTTCTGACTTGTTCAGAAAAATATTTCCTGATGCAGAGATAGCGCAAAAATTTTCCAACACCCGGAGCAGGACAGAAAGTCTTGAGAACTCTGTGCTTGCCCAGCATGCAGTGAGCCTCGACCTGAAGGCCCTGGAGGAACACGGCATCCCTTTCTGTGGGGTGGCTATAGATGACAGCAGACACAGGGCCCTGAAAATGGTCCCTGTCCTCATCCAATACTATGACTACAGGAACGGCGGCTTGAAGACCAAACTCCTGGAACTTCAGGAAAGTCCCACCGAGATGGACGTTTCGGACTCTCTTGTCAAAGCTCTTAAGAAACACAGATTGCTTCAGAAGTGCGTGGCCTTCGCGGGGGACAACTGCAACACCATGTTTGGTGAACTTCGGCAAGACGAGGAGGCGAGGACTGTGTTGGCCAAGCTGAAGAAATCCCTCCAGAGAGAGACGTTGATTGGGGTGTACTGCCCTGCCCACATTCTGCACAACTGCATCCACCACGGAGCAGACGCCCTGGAGGTGGACGTTGAGAACATCATCCTAAAGATCTACCAGTACTTCCACATCTACGCGGTGCGGACGGAGCCCCTGCACGAATACTGCGAGTTTGTGGAGGTGGAATACAAGCGGCTGCTCTCCCACAGCAGGACCCGCTGGCTGTCCTTGTTCCCCGGCATCACGAAACTGCTCCAGATGCACTCGGCCCTGAAGTCCTTCTTCTTGGGCCAGAGCAACCCGCCCGCCGTGCTCAAGAGCTTCTTCGAGCACGAGTTCGGCGAGCTCTACCTCTGGCACATGCACTCGCTGATGAACGCCTTCCATTTGCACATCGAAGAGATGGAGCGGGAAAATAACTCCCTGGTAGAGTTGATGAAGACGCTGGACTCCGTGCACACCATCCTGCTTGACCGTAGAGCCCAGAACTTCATGTCATTGACAGTGAAGGGGATGCTTGCAGACAAGCGCAAGGAGGGGCTGGAGGCAGGATGCGACGCCTTCTCCGATGCCGTGCGTCGCCTCTACAGTAACTGCATCGACTACCTGGAGATGTGGATGGCGTCCCTGCAAGAGTTTTCCTGCTTCGCCTGGATGGCCCTGAGTGACACACCGAGCTGGAGTGATGTGGAAACGTGTATAATGTACTTACATGTAAAGGGTCTGGAAATTGACAGTATGAAGTGCTTCATTCAGTTCAACAACCTGAAAAAATTTGTGGAAGCTTCCAGCGATGAAGAAGAGTTCCAGCATCTGCTTTCACACGAAAAATGGACCAAATATTTTCTGAATGTCAAAGCCGTTGAATGCTGTTCAGAACTGTTAAAAATTGCGCAGTTTTTCTTTGCAGTTCCCTCCCGCAGTGTAGATATGGACCGCTTCTTTTCTCTGATGCACATAGTATAATTAAAGGATGTGCCTGAAAAGTTGTTGCCCTTGCAGTACGACTTCCAAAGAATTCCATGCGTGATTAGTTTAGTATTGCAGTAATGGTCAATTCACATGCATATAGTAGGAAGAAAGAGAAGGGACTGAGAAATGTTCTTTTTACTTTTTTGGTTGTGTTTTACAGCGGTTTAGTTCCTCACCAGTATCAAAAGTTCACTTTCAATAATATTTTACAATCTTTAAAAATTACAAATATATACGTATAAAGGGAGGAGAAAAAAATCCCGTCATTTTAAACACAAGCCTCAAAATTACATTAAAGCTTTCATTCAGTTATATATATCACACCAATAAAAATCCAATTAACTCCAATTAGCTCATTTTGATTTAAATCTCTCCCTCAAATTTATCCTCATAGAGTAAAAATGTTTTTTTTATTTTAAAATTCGATCAATAATATTTTACAGACTTTTGGAATTTTTCAACGTTACATAGAAGGACGGCATACATGCGGTTACAAACGCACTTTATAAATACAAAACTGCCCTAGAACTTTCTTTCAATACATGTATCAAACTTATAAAAATCCATCCTAACTAAGTCATTAAATTTAAGTCACTCCCTGCAGCTTATCTTCATAGAATAAAGTCTTTTTCTTCTCAGGAATGTCTGTCAAATCTCTTTTCTTCCAAAAATTCTCAGCCATGTTAATATCCATGGGGGAAAAAAATCCCAGAGTTGCTCTGTTAAAAGTTGTAAATTAAGTTGGAGCACTTCCTCACAGAATAAAATCTTCTTCTCTGAGATGCCTATCCTATCTTTTTTTTTCCCTCAAAGGATTCTCAATCTTCTTAGTAGCCATGAAGAAAAAACTTTGCCTCTTAAAAATCGTGAATTTATTTGGCACTCTTGTTTCTAAATGCTGCAAAAAAATGTTTTAGAGCAGGCGTCTGTTTTGAAATGCGAATGGAGGATGAATGGGGAAATGATGCAGGAGAACAGGCACAAGGGAGAACCAAAAGGTGCGAGCGAGGCCAGATGGCAAGTTGATTTGTCTTCTTCTCTTTCTCCTTCTTCTTCCTCCTCAGTCTCTTCCTCATCCCTTCTTTCTGCCTTCTCCAACTTCCCTATCCAGGCTTCCTCCTCCTCCTCCTCCTCCTTTCTCCCTTCTGCAACTTCCCTGTCTCCTTCTTTTCTCCTCCTCCTCCTCCTTTCTTCTCCAACTTCCCTATCTAGCCTTCCTCCTCCTCTTGTCCCTTCTTTTTCCTCTTCTTCCTTCCCTATCAAGTCTTCTTCTTCTCCTTCTCCTTCTCCTCCTTTTTCTTCTTCTTCTTCTATTTTACCCCTGCATTTAGGGGGGATTGCAAATAACATTTGGGATGGTTCAAACAACCCACACATATATTTTATTCGTTCCCCTGCCAATAGCATGAGAGATTCCTGGTGTCCTATTTGTACTGATGAAGAATTTTAATTTGTCTTTACTTTTTTATAGGACTTTGTTAATGAAGCCATAGCCTGTAATTCATTTTCCAGTGGGCAGGCACCAAGGGGCAGGCACCGAGAGCTTTTCCTTTCCAAACAACCACCTCAGAAGTGTTGCCAGAGGTGCAACTTTAATTATTTTGTGGTTAACAATCTGATTTATTTTTAAAAAGATTGGCAGTATTGCTTCTGAGGCTTGGCCAATTTTCTTCTCTCTCCTTTTAAGTTCAAACGTAAATGTTGACGATCGCTGAATTATTTACATGGGTTGTTCACCCCGTTTCATAATTATTTGCCCCTTCACAAACAGGTATACCGAAGGACCAGATTAGGAAGAAATCCTGCTGGAGAAAATCTATTGGATCGCTAAAAGCTGCTACCAACTTGATGGCGCATAAAACGTAGGGTTTTTAATCTTTCTTTAACAAGGAAGTGATGTTTCATTGATAAATCAGATTAGCTGACAAAACAACATTTTAATTGCTGGAATTAAATTCACCCAGTTAACATGGCAAAACAATTTTAAAGTATAAATACAATATTCACAAAAAGAGGAGATACTTACTGAAAGGTCTACATCTTTTAAAAACTCAAACCAAATCCTTTCTTTGTTTCACAAATTTTTCCCCCATGTTTCTTCTGTTGGAAGAGAGGCATTTTTCATTCGTTCATTGTACAATAACTACAATATTGGCTCTAGGTACATCCAAAGGGTTTAACAGATTAACAGAGTTGGAAGGGACCTTGTAGGTCATCTAGTCCAGCCCTCCGCCCAAGCAGGAGACCCTACACCATTTCTGACAGATGGCAGTCCAGTCTCTTCTTGAAAGCCTCCAGTGATGAAGCTCCCACAACTTCTGAAGGCAACTTCTGTTCCACGGGTTGATTGTTCTCACGGTCAGAAAATTCCTCCTTATTTCTAGGTTGAATCTCTCCTTGGTCAGTTTCCATCCATTATTCCTTGTCTGGCCTTCAAGTGCTTTGGAAAACAAAGCACTTTATTTCTGGGGTGTTACGATTTGTAGAGGGCTCGGGAATTACAAGACCTCAATAGAAATGTAGGTTGCATATAAATCTTCAAGTAGTGAAATCTTGAGTGGTTGCTGCATTTTATATTTTAGTAATCCAGAGAAATCTGAACAGATCTGATGGTCCTGTAAGAACTTGGCGATTTTTTTAAAAAAATGTCATTTTTTGGTCACTACATAAAGAGGAGAACATATGTTGCAGACTCTAGCCAAATTTCATCTTCCCACTATCAAATTATAATATAATGCTTTGTTGCTGTCGCCTCATTTGTTTCCATGCTGAGGGTTTGGCACTGCCTTTCAAGTTGTGCAGACCCAGACTACTGGTTTTGGTTTGTAATTCAGCATAATGTGGGATTTACAGCAAATAGACATTCCTGCCTGAATGTGACTACAAGGGAAAATGCTGTGTTTTCAGCATTTTTACTATTGCACAAATTAAATGTCCTTGATATTTCCATGAATTGGAAATTTTGTTGGTTTCTGGTGAGGAGACCAATGTTGTTTCATTGTATTCCTAGAACATAAGTCAGACTTGCTTCATTTAAGCAAACTTTTTTTTGGCTGTGCTGACATTGGCTGGACTCCCACAACAGCAATAAGCTATGGCTTGCATACCACTAAGCCAAAACCAAGACAATTATATTTTGGGCTCAGTGTGTTGTATAAACCTGGTCTCTGGAGAACTACCGTATTTTTCGGAGTATAAGACGCACCTTTTTCCCCCAAAAAAGAGGGTGAAAATCTGGGTGCGTCTTATACTCCGAATGTAGCCCCGGCCGGCTTCTCAAATGGAGGTTTCAGAGGCTGAAAAAAGCATCAGAAACGAAGCTTTAGAAAAGAAGCCCCAAATAGAGCTTCAGAAAAAAAGCCTCCAAACAGAGCTTCAGAAAAAAAGCCCCCAAACAGAGCTTCAGAAAAGAAGCCTCCAAACAGAGCTTTAGAAAAGAAGCCCCCAAACAGAGCTTCAGAGGCTTTTTTTCTGAAGCTGTTTCGGAGGCTTTCAGAGGCAGGAAAAAAAAGTTTTTTCTGAAACAAAGTTTCAGAAGTTTCAGAGGCAGAGAAAAAAGCAAGGCACAGAGCTCACAACCAAGGAACCTGTTGCTAAAATTCACCTCTGGGAACAGCTGATTGGGGGGTATTCCAGGAGGCTGATCCACCTGCCAATCAGCTTTTTTTCTTATTTTCCTCCCAAAAAACGAAGGTGCGTCTTATACTCCAATGCGTCTTATACTCTGAAAATACAGTACTTGTTTTAAATTCTCCCATATACACATTTATTTCCTTTTCTCCCTCACCGTCTTTCTAAGTGTTTCAGACTGCATTGTCCAGCTTGGCATCCCCTAAGATACTGAGTTACCATTCCCATCATTTCCAATCAGCATAGTCAATGCTTGTATTGGTTGGGGATGATGGGATTCGAAAACTGTTCCTCTAAACGAGATGAATTTCAGAGGACTTCTATTCCATCATCTGCTCTGTTTGAATCTCACTCCAAAGGGGTAAAGCAAATTTGAAGTTTTCCACAAAATAGCGATAACCAGAAGCATTTTTTCCCCCAACAGCTCTCTCAACCTTAGGTTTGGGCTGCTAGGGGCCAGCAACATGTCCCGCACCATGGTCCTAAAGTTGCTGAACGATGGTGCCTTCAATTTCACATCAGCCATGATCACATATCTGATGCAGGTGGTGGAAAATCACAGGTGTTTGGCCTGAAACAATAATTGTGCACTTATTCAATTAAATACTTCTTGGGTAATATTTATCGTTCCAATATTTGTCATTTGGACAATATTTGATGTTAACATATTTCGATAACGCACTATTTGAAGTTGTCGCTGGCCTTTTCTATTTCTGTAATTAGTACTTGAAACTTGGAAAGGACTGTGTGGTTTCTGCAATTTCACATCAATCATGGTCATACCATAAAGCTGATCAGGTAAATCATACTAAATGGTGTGAACTTACTATTACTTCTTAGGCAATATTTATCATTCCAATGTGTTATTTGGGCAATATTTGATGATAAAATATCTTGATAACAATATTTGAAGTTGCCAATGGCCCTTTTCTTTCTCAATACTGTCATTTGTGCCCGGAACTTGTAAAGGATTATATGTACACCCTGTCTTGGCTCAAGAGGCTGTAGGAAACTCATTCTGGCTCTCGGTGCTGCCATTTTCTGCAAAAATGACGTGCAAGATGGATCTTCTTTTTATGAAGGAAGGGTGGGTTTTTTCCCCTCTGGAGAAAGAGATACAGTGACCCAAACTCTGATAGTAAATCCACAGTAAGGGAAATATTGAATTGGTTTTACTGACTTTTCAAGACCAGTAGCTTAGATTAATATTAGATTTATTTAGGACATGCATATTTCAGAAGTGTTAACCGAGAAGTGGCAGCATCTATAGAATTTACCAGGGATGCTTCCAGAAGCTCATGTCCGCCTTCTTCCACCACAAGCTGTTTCATGTTTCACAGGCTGTTTCACATTTTATCAAAGCTTCATAATACTCCCCCACCCCCGCCATTTTGGTGTTGGGGGACATCAGGCAATAATATCTACAGGGGGCTTTGCTAGTCCTGTAATGCACAACATCTTCCAGGCCAAAGCCAGCCCATTTTAATTCCTTGTGTTACCAAGATGACCGCAAGGGCTGTTGTTGTTGGGATAATACAGAAAGTCATTAGGCAGCCACCCAATGTCTTCTAAAAAAAGAGGATTTAGAGCTCTTTCCATATTGGTTAAAGTATGATTAATAATTTGATTGTCCTCTGAAATGCAGAATTGTTTTCAATAAATGGGATTTGTTTGAAATGGTATAGGTTCTCCTGCCTGAGCAGGGGGTTGGACTAGAAGACCTCCAAAGTCCCTTCCAACTTATTGGTTATTCTAGCAGCTAAATGCTTCAAGCCATTCCTGACAGGATGGGAGAGCTTCAGATCCTTCCTTTCGGAGGTGTTTAGACACTTCAAGCCTTTTTTTTTTTTTGGCCTCATCTTGTTTGGAGATACAAATTGATGAGGGTGATCTTATCATGCCTCAGTTCCCTATTTGTCTATTTGAAGTTAGTTTTGCCACGGAGGGAAAGAGGAGAGTTGCCCAACTGGTATTTTCGAAAGAGAGATTCCAGTCTGAGGAGGTCACAGTCACATCCTTCAGAATATAAATGTCTGGAGAATTTAGCGGCTTGACTGAATTAAAGGCTTTCTCGCTGGCAGGAAGAGAAACTTCTAGACGCTGCAACTACTTAAAAGGATTAACGAGCTCGTTTTCTGGCTAGGCGGCTCAGTGGCTAAGATGCTGAGCTTGTCGATCAGAAAGGTCAGCAGTTGGGCGGTTTGAATCCCTAGCATAGGTCTCCTGCGTGAGGAGGGGGTTGGACTAGATGAGCTCTAGGGTCCCTTCCAACTCTGTTACTGTTTGTATTTTCTTCCTTAGCTGTCCAAATACAGTCTCTGAGAGACCATTGTGTATCTTAAAATTCTTTGGGCATCAAAACATGGCCAAGACCTTCTTCTCACAACCTCCCCAAGGAAGAGACTGAGGCAAGTGAGAACACTGAGGTAAATAAGAACAACAACAACCAAAATCTTCCCGCCCCTCCCTGGGATTGGCTCACTAACACAGCCCTGACTTCTCTGCTTCCTCTGATTGAGCAAGGGGCCTGTCACTCATGCAACTCCAGGCCCGCCTCACAGAAATGGTGGTGATGAAGGAGTTGCTCTTCTCTCAAAATGGCTGCCGGGCTGAATCAATTCCGGCCTTCTGCAGTTTCTGTCCCTTATGTGGGATCCTCCAAGTCTCTCTTTGGGCAGGGATCCCTCTCGGTGGTGGTCCCAAAGTGAAATAAAAATAAAATAAAGTTATCCTCAAATTACCTCATGAATTTTTTTCCTGGTTTTCATCCCTATGGTGGCCGCTTGGCAAGCAGCCCACACTTATAGCTATTTATGGTCATATAACTGTGATTTACAATTTTATTTATTTATTTATTTTGCTGGACAACCAATGTTTACTCCTGGTTTCTGGCAAAAAGCCTCCCACTGTGGACAATGGATTTGCTTAATGACCTCAGATTCGTTTATTGACCGACACACACAAAAAAAACCATTTAAGAAATTTAAATTAAATTAAATTAAATTTAAATTTAATGGCTTCAAAACCTAAGGGACTGGTTTGGACAAAACTCAACAGCACTTTTTCATACGGCTGTTGACAAAAATAGGATGGCCAACATGATGGCCAGCGTCTGATGACGGACATGGCACAAGAAGAAGAAGAAATTTAAAACAATTAGTCCTTTTTAATAATTTAAACAATACAGCCAAAAGAGGAACAGAGAGAGATGCAAGCATTTCGTATTGACTCATCAGTACCTACATTACAGTAATACAATAAAATCGGCCTCAAATATAAATGGTTTGATATTTGATGCCGATTTTAACCGTGTGATTGTAATGAGGGGTAAAATTGGGTTGGTCACATGATGACCCACTTAATAACCGGCATGACTTACAGCTGTAATTTCTGGTTGTAAGTGGAGGACTTCTTGTACGTTGTGGGCAAGTGTATATGTGATATATATCAAATATAGGTGTAAAAATCAAGGACAGTAAGATGGGAAATAAAGTTATTCTGCACCGTGAGAACATTATACCTGCTGGCCGAAATACCTGCTTGCCACTTCATGCTAAACTGTGGTTTTCTGAATTAATCTCAACTGGCTACAATTAATTGAACATGCTGACTCATCTGGCTCGAGTCACTGTATCAGCATGACTTTTTAGTCTAACCACATTTCACTGTATTAATCCAATCCAACCACACAGCTGTAAAGCATGATTTGCAAAGAAAAGTGGCTGCGTTCAAGCAAATCATAGTCTGTTTTCATGCGAAGGCCAAGAGAGGCAGGATTTCGATCTGAAAACAAAGAACATACTGAACTCTAAATGGTAAAATGGGTAGTAAAGGTAAAGGTTCCCCTTGCACATATGTGCTAGTCGTTCCCGACTTTAGGGGGCGGTACTCATCTCCGTTTCAAAGCCCAAGAGCCAGCCCTGTCCGAAGACGTCTCCGTGGTCACGTGGCCGGCATGACTCAACGCCAAAGGTGCACGGAACACCGTTCCCTTCCCACCAAAGGTGGTCCCTGTTTTTCTACTTGCATTTTTACGTGGTTTCGAACTGCTAGGTTGGCAGAAGCTGGGACAAGGAACGGGAGCTCACCCCGTTACGCGGCACTAGGGATTCGAACTGCCAAACTGGCGACCTTTCAATCGACAAGCTCAGCGTCTTAGCCACTGAGCCACCGCGTCCCTTAAAATGGGTATTACACGTTGGCTAAAATGAGGGCATGTGTATTCTACCAATGCAGCCAAGGTGTACCATGGCAGCATTGGGTGAGGTTGGCCTTACAAAAACAAGAGCCATTATTATCCTTAGTAAGGGCCACACCTGGAATCCTGCATCCAGTTTTGGCCACCACATTGCAAAAGAGATGTTGAGACTTTGGAAAAAGTGCAGAGAAGAGCAACTAAGATGATCGAAGGCCTGGAGACTAAAACATACAAAGAACGGTTGCAGGATTTGGGCTTTGGCCAGTCTAGAGAAAAGAAGGACTAGGAGTAATATGATAGCAGACTTTCAATATTTGAGGGGCTGCCACAAAGAAACTTATTTTCCAAAGCAGCAGAAGGCAAGACAAGAAAAAAGTGGATGGAAACGAATCAAGGAAAGAAGCAACCTGGAATTAAGGAAAAACTTCCTGACAGTGAGGACAATTAAGCAGTGGAACAGCTTGCCACCAGAAGCTGTGGGTACTTCATCCCTGGAGGTTTTAAAGAAGAGACCGGACAGGGGGTTGGCCTAGATGACCTACCAGGTCCCTTCCAACTCTGTTAATCTAAATCTAAATGGTATAGGACAGGGGTCTGCAACCTTAAACACTCAAAGAGCCATTTGGACCTGTTTCCCACAGAAAAAAAAACACCGGGAGCCACAAATCCCTTCCCGTACCTGACTATTGAGCGGACAAAAAACTAGCCCATGTAGTTGAATTAAACGTTCTGTTTTCTTTCTGAAACTTTTCTTTTCTTGGATTTATCCATAATTGGCCTACCGGGGGTTGAAAAGCTCAATAAATCGCGTGCCGGGGGGTGTCGCACATTGGCAGTTGTGACGCATATTTTGAGTGACAGGGAGCCACAGCAGAGGGGTGAAAGAGCCACATGTGGCTCCCGAGCCGCAGGTTGCTGACCCTTGGTATAGG
The DNA here is from genome assembly GCF_029215685.1 of Pituophis catenifer annectens. NCBI lineage: Eukaryota > Metazoa > Chordata > Lepidosauria > Squamata > Colubridae > Pituophis > Pituophis catenifer. The sequence goes on from NW_027256890.1 coordinate 26,582,577, forward strand.
ATCTCCTGCTTGAGTAAGGGGTTGGACTAGGAGATCTCCAAAATCCCTTCCAGCTCTGTTCTGATTGATTTCTTAGCCTGCATCTTTTCATGCTTTTCAAGAATAGCTTTTCCGTCTCTCCTTTTCTTTCCCTTCTTGGAACAATCAATCAATCAATCAACTAACCAACCAACCAAACAGAATAGAGCTGGAAGGGAACTTGGAGGTCTTCTAGTCCAGCCCCCTGCTCACTACTGTGAATTATTATAAGCACTACCGTGGATTGTTGTAAACCATGGAGAATGGTTAGTCTAATCTCAGTTAAGGCAGAATGAGAGGTTAAGTGCTGGGTGTGTTTGCTATCTCGGGGTTAGATCAGCAGGTCATGTGAACGCAGCTTTTACCTTCCAATTATTGACTTAATAATTAATACTTAATACATGGGCAAATAATGATGGGCAAATAAGATTCAGATAATGATCTGCAAACATTCCCAGGATTCGCTGCCATCCTGGACTATATCTGTCACCACCGTGCCAGGTTCGGTTCAGTGCGACTGTTGGAGTTGCCCACTTGGTCTACTTGTGCATCTGCCAGCCTTTCTCTCTCTCTCACCAGCCCCATGGCGCGCTCCCAGCTGCCTTGCCCTCTCTTCCTCCTCTGCTCCCTCCTGATGCTGCCCTCGGTGCTGCTGGAGGGGGTGGGAATGCCTGGGGGTCTTTCCCCCGTACCCGTCACAGATGAGGGGGTCCAGCAAGCCGCCGCCTTCGCCGTGGAACAATACAACGAGCGCAGCAGCAACGCCAACTATTTCAAACAGCTGCGTATTGTGAGGGCACAATCCCAGGTATGTGTGTGAGAGGTGTGAGAGGTAACCGGGGTAAGGTGGGCAGCCTCAACGGGTCCGTGGGGTCCTCGATAGGCTCTGAGCTTGATTGTTTTCTTGAAGACGTCTCATGACCAAGCTAGATAACATAATCAATGCCCTGGTTTTGGGAAACGGCTCTGGAAACAATGGAGGGCATAATGGAGGGTGGGGGCTGGAGGCAGTTTAGGGAGATGTTCCCAGAGAGGGATTGCAATGTGCCTCGAGCAAATTGTGAACGGAAACGGACATGTCTGTTTGGTACAGAAATATTTCCCGCCGTACTGATTTTCTTGCTCTCATGCTATACAGTCCTTCCAAGATTGCAACTGATGAAATTAAGCACGCTTCGGAATGTATGTATCTTTACTATTTTTTGCTGTAATTACCTAATTCTTGTGGTGCCTATTTTTAAAATCCAGGTGGTTTCAGGCGTGAAATACTATCTTGAAGTGGAAATGGGGAAAACAGCGTGTGAAAAGAGCAACGGGCCATTGCCATTCAGCGATATCCAGAAATGTGAGCTGCTTCCAAGCGATCAGCAGGAGGTGAGATCAGACGCCAAGTTCACCATGTCAAAGGAAGAATGCAATGAGCAAATTTGTCAAATGTTTGCTGAGATTCACAGGCTGGCTCTTGCTGGTGACGGCATTCCTATCCAGTGCTCAGAAATGCATCCCTTAATTGTCTGCTTGAGGATCTTCCCAATAAAACATCCAGCTGACCGGCCTTTCTGGGCTTTCCTCCTTTTCTTTTTCGGAGGACAGGCCAGGCATGAAATGCTACCGGTTCAGATCGGTTCGGGCAAATCAGTAGCAAAAAATGCTACCGGTTCGGGAGAAACGGTACTTCCGATAATCAGCTGGGTGACGATCAGCTGTGACGTGCGATTTATATTAGCTAGAATCGTCAGATTTCCTGCTTTCTAGCTAATCTAAATCTCATGGCACAGTGGATTTCCTCCCCCACCCCCCGTCGCTGTTCTACTTACCTTTGCAGACTCGGAAGGCTTCAAAATGTTCCTTTTTTTAGCACTGCATGGGCATGCCTCAGGCACACATGCGGGCGCTCGGTAGCAGACTCACCGAACCGGTAGCAGACTTCAGAGGATTTCTCCCCTGGGACAGACCTTTGCTGTCCTGCAGTATTTGGGGTTACAGTTCCTGGAAGCTCCCTTTGCCCTTCTTTGTCTTGTAACTGGGCTTCATGTGGGCATTTAAACACCAGTGCCAACGGTATTTTCAGAATTGGTGGGTTGGTTCCCTTGAATTAACCAGCTGATCTTTTAACCTGCCCTAAAATTCATTGGGGGTTGTACTTTGTGGCGCTGGATGGGAGGCAATGGTGGAGTTCAAATTTTTTATGCTATCGGCTTGATGGGCGTGGCCTTGGAGGGTGTGGCAGGAGGATACTGCAAAATCCCCATTCCCACCCAGGGGAAGAATACTGCAAAATCCCCATTCCCACCCCACTCCAGGGGGAGGATATTGCAAAATCCCTATTCCCACCCCACTCCTGGGGGAAGAATATTGCAAAATCTCCATTCCCTCCCTACTCCTGGGGGAAGGTTACTGCAAAATCCCCAATCCCTCCCTATTCCGGGGGGAAGGATATTGCAAAATCTCCATTCCCACCCCACTCTGGGGCCAGCCAGAGGTGGTATTTGCCGGTTCTCTGAACTACTCAAAATTTCCGCTACCGGTTCTCCAGAACCTGCTGAATAGCACTCCTGGTTTGGTGACTCAGGGCTCGTACTAGATGGTGGGAATCCCAGGTTTGAGTTCAGACAACCAATTTGGAGTGTCGTTATGCAAGGGATCCCCATGGGAGCTTCGCATCACAGGAAAAGCAGGTGAAGACAGGTAAAGAAAGTCATCTTTGTGTTCCCAAGAAAGAAGGGATACAACCTGCGCCGGCTGGTTGTTCAACAGCCCGAGTTAGACAGCTGACTCAGCTGTAACTTGGCCTGTTGGCTTACTTTTTGAACTTACTTTTTCCATCGCAATTCGCTTGCCGTTCTCGGTGAACCAGGACTCAAACTGGGATAGCGCAACACGTGATTCCATGGGTCTCAGGAGGATGGGAATTGTAGTCTGCCCAGCAGCTCTGGAAGATCTCATTTTAAAAAAGCCCTTTGACTGAAGATGCTTTATGTGAAGTTTCCCCAGCATCTGTGTCAACGCAATTAATTTGGGGTGTTTTAAATTTCGTTTTCTGGGCCAAATTATTTAATTGTATTTTAATGGTTTTTTAACATTTGTATTATATGTATTTTATTTTGGCTGTTCACTGCCCTGAGTCCTTCGGGAGTAGGGCGGTATACAAATTCAATCAATCAATCAATCAATAAAATTTGTTTCCAAGAATTTTAACAGTGTTGATACACTCCAAACCTATTTTAAGCACTGACTCTCTTAAGTTTTTCTCTTGTGTTCCCTTCCAGAAACTAACCTGCAACTTTCAGATCTGGTCCCGTCCTTGGCTGAAGAAGACAGAGCTGTTAAGCATGAACTGTTCCTAATCTGGATGACTGAGGCGGAATCTCACGTGCCGAGACCAACGCGGGGCAAATGATTCTGAGTGTGACCAGCAGCCAAATAACTTCTTGGGTGCAGCTTGGTTTCTTCCAAACAACATCCCATGTATGACCGGCCGTCTGCAAATCATGAATTGAAATGGTTCATTCGCCTTTCCTGAGTTTCTGAAATTGTTCCATGACATACATGGGGGTCTTTTCTCACTCCTCAATTCCATCCTCTTTTCTATCGCCTTCGAGAAGACGAATCAATATTTTGTTAATTCAGTTAGTCTTAATAAAGCTATCATCATGATGTTCCGGCGTTGTGTTCCTTTCTTGTCCAAATCGCTTCCAACCAGGGGTGAAATCTAAAATGTTTCCCTACCGGTTCTGTGGGCGTGGCTTGGTGGGGGGGTGTCCTGTGACTGAGTGGGCGTGGCCAACTCGATGTCACTCACAGCCACGCCCACTGAGTCCCACGACCCCCTTCCACCAAGCCACGCCCACAGAACCCAGTAGGAAAAGTTTTTAAATTTCTTTCTCCTGTGGCTCTGCCCACCCGCCCCATTCCCCGGACTCCTACTCCTCACCTTTCTCCCGCAGCTGGCTGTCAGGGAAGGCAAGTGCCCGAAACGTACCGGAGTCGCTCACTCTCCTTCTTGTGGAGAGTGGACCAGAGCGGCTCATTCAAGAAGGAGAGTGAGCGACTCCAGTACCTTTCGGGCGCTTGCCTTCCCTGACAGCCAGCTGCGGGAGAAAGGTGAGCAGTAGGAGTCCGGGGAATGGTGCATTCCCCGAGTCCGGGGAATGGGGAGGGTGGGTGGGTGGGCGGACCCTCCAGCTGCCATTGCTACCGGTTCTCCGAACCACCGGTCATCATCGCTACCTACTCGCCCGAGCCGGTCCGAACCGGGAGCATTTTACCCCTGCTTCCAACCTTCATATTTTCACACCCATAGCACAAGGACACAATGGCTTGTTCAAGAAAGACTCTCGCTAAAAAGACTTTGCTTTGTCCAGATGGGGGAAATCGGGGTCTTCCGCGGACTTTTGCTTTGCCCCTTCATGTGTCATGGCTGCATCTCTCTCCTATCCAAGCTACATGAGCTGACACATTAGCAACTGGGGAAGGGAAGATTGGACTGTAAGGAAGAAGGGGGGGGAATGGAAGCCCAGCTGAGCCTTGTGAGAAGTTCCAGCCAGCCACGTTCAACTATCTTTATGCAGAGCTGGGAACCGAGCACCTGTTTCCTAAACAATATACAAGCACCTCTTTTTTTTTTTTTGCTTTAATTTATATGCCGCCCTTCTCCGGAGACTCAGGGCGACTTACAATGCGTTAAGCAATAGCCTTCATACTTTTGTATATTTATACAAAGTCAGCTTATTGCCCCCACAATCTGGGTCCTCATTTCACCTACCTTTGAAAGGATGGAAGGCTGAGTCAACCTTGAGCCTGGTGAGATTTGAACTTGCAGTAATCGCAAGCAGCAGTTGTTAATAACAGTGCTTTAGTCCACTGTACTACAGGCTCTTGTAGGCTCTTTGGATTGTAACACTCACCCTCTCCTAGGAAAATGAAATATTCGAGGAAATATTAAAAAATATTATATTTCCCTGGATGAGAAATGGAGTAAAATGTTTTTAGGCGGGAAACAGACTCACACTTAATAGCCCCTACCATCCTCAATAGCCCACTGCAGATATCCACCCTTAAGAGATAAAGAGATAGCTAGGTCTATTCATAGGCAAATGCCCTCACCCACAATCAGTGGTGGGATTCAAATTTTTTTACTACCGGTTCTGTGGGCGTGGCTTGGTGGGCATGGTGTGGCTTGGTGGGTGTGGCAGGGGAAGGATACTGCTAAATCTCCATTCCCTCCCCACTCCAGGGGAAGGTTACAGCAAAATCCCCATTTCTTCCCGATCAGCTGGGACTCGGGAGGCAGAGAATAGATGGGCCAGTCAGAGGTGGTATTTACCGGTTCTCCGAACTACTCAAAATTTCCGCTACCGGTTTTCCAGATCTGGTCAGAACCTGCTGAAACCCACCTCTGCCCAAGATCCAACAAAGGTAGGATTAGTCCTCTACCCATCTAGCAACAGAACTCACCACATGGCACCTGGGAAGATTACATCACCCAGCAAGAGTCAACCAAGCCTGGGACACAGACAACCTACAGAGTTGCCCTTGCATGGCCCCATTGGAGTCTGACAACCAATCAGAATACAAGCTCAAATTCAAAGCCCAACAGAGGGCATAAAACCCAGGCACTCTCAGCATCTCTGCCCCTTTTTCTGTTCAGGAAATCAAGCCATATGATCCTGTTCGTCAATAACAACTTCCATGAATCAAGTGTCTTTTTCCCCTACTTGGAACTGAACCCAGAAGGATACTTCTTCCAACAGGATATTTGCAGATAACTGGGGGATGGCTGGGAGGGAAGAGGGAATTTTCCTTTGTGTTGTTTGCGCGGAAAAACCTCAGATATGGCTTTGCTACTTCTGCAACCATTTAAGCTTCCGTAAACTATATTCTTGGCAAAAACAAATAGCCAGGAGTCTTTCTTTGCTAGATGACTGAGCGGGACGGTTGACACGATGTGGTCCTTTTTAACCCATGACTGTCCCATGACTCTGAGGAAGAGACGCCATCAGAGGTTTCTGAAGCATCCTTGGGTGGAACTGCAACAGCTCTCAGATGCTGAATGGTGAAGCAATTTGTTTGTTTTCCAAAGTTCTGGAAACTCTGCAGTTGTTTGATCTGGCAGGCTCAGCTATGTTTTGAGGGCCCAGGTGGGTTTTCCTGTCGCCTGAAGAATTCTCCGGGTGGAAAGAGAATCCAAGGAATTGACCCACATGCCCTCCAGACAGGTGGTGGCATTTACAAGAGGGTCAAAAAAATGGAGTTTTTTTCGCCACTGCTTGGTGAATGATCAGCTGGGAGGCGGAGTGTCCATCAGGGTCCTTGGTGCTCAATCAGCTTGCTTGTTTTCTTGCAGACATTTCATTACCCAACTAGAGAACATCATCAGTGCTATCCCAAAGGTGTTGATTTTTGTTTTTTTCCCCCAAGAGGCAACTGGACTTTCTGGTTTGTTTGTTTTTTTAAAAGATGTTTTGCTTCTCAGCCAAGAAGCTTCTTCAGCTCTGATTGGACGGTGGATAAATTATCTAGGTTTTATGATTCAGTTTATTCTCTTTAGCCACTAGAGTGTGCTATTCAATACGCTAAAAAAAAAAAAAAAAGCAGCAGCACAGCATGTTCCATCTAATAAAAGTTGGAACTTTTATTTTTAAAAATGGTTACAATCAGTGGTGAAATCCTCCACCAGTTTGCTGCCCGCCATGCGCGGTGTGCGCCAGATGTGCACTGCGCGCGCGCAGGCACCATACATGCTGGATGCACACTGTGTGTGCGCATGCACAGTGTGCACCAGATGCACACTGCACACGCACATCAAACGCGCACTTTTGGATTTCCTGCTTTTTTTTACTTTTTAAAGCATTTTTAACTACCAGTTCCGGAGAATCCTAAGAAGCCAAGATTGAGAAAATCAAAGCATTACTGGAAAGTAAATTGTATATGATTCATGTGGAGTGAACATGAACAAAAAGGAAAAACATTGGAACCTAAAGATAAGAAGTGGGGCTGGGATGTGGCCTCTTCCACATATTTCCAACCAATACGGTCCTGAGCTCTCCTTTGCCAGTTGGGTCCTCCGTACTTGCTGATGCCATCTCGCTCTAGGTCTCTTTCGTGGATGCTTTTTAATCCAGTGGGATCCATTCTATGACTGCCTTGGTCCCCCCCTGCCATCGGCTCTTCTTGCTATGGGACCAGCCTGTTTCTGTTTCCACTCTGTTACTCTCTTGATCATCATCATCATTTAACGACTCTTGCAGAGTGGAGTCTGGGCAATTGAATGGAGATGAGTGTTTACTGACCGGATACCCTTCCTGTCACCAACGCCGAGTTTTGTTCAGCAGGTACATTCACATTGTGCCCAGAGAGAGAGAAATAGCTGCCTCTACCTAGGATCGAACTCACAGCCTCCCAACTGTGAGGCGAGAGCTCCACCTCTAGGCCACAGCTCCACTCCATCTTTTACTCTCTTGATGGCATTGTATATTTTCGCATGTTCTCTAATCCATTTGCAGGTCTTCCTATCTTGTCTTGTGATGCCAAGCATGCATCTTTTTGCGCCACGCGATGCTTTTGTATCGATTGTGAGGTGAGTGTCTGTGTTTCGCCGGCATACATCAGAACAGGTTGCAGCAACCTGTAGCCAGCATCAAACTGGCCTACAAAATATTTACTGCAGGTTGGTTTCCCGAAGCCCCCTCCATAAAGGTCTTGTGTGTGCAGTCGGGAGATAAGGAGTGCCACAGGCGTGCCAGGCGAGGACAGGAGGCTCCCTTGCCCTGCCCACCTGACAGGAAGGCTGTCCTTGGTCTTCAAGCTAGGCGTGGCGAGCGAGTCACGGACACAGATCGACCGTCTCTTTCTCTTTTCCCAGCAAGTCGTCAGCTTCGGCTCCAGCGAGGATTTGGATAGTTGAAAGGAAAGCTAAAAGCTGGAGTTCCCTGGGTTTTTTTTTAATCAAAAGGGTGAAAGGAAGAGAAGGCCGGAAGCAGCATCCTTGTGTCGACATCTCTGATTTCATTGCAAGCGAGGCAGGAGAGCAGCTCCGGGTTTGGGTCTCCTTCTGGAAGATCTGGACAGATATTTTCTTGGGAAAAATATTGCCGCTTCATCCCAGCCTCCACTGTGCAATGGTCTGTGCACAAGGACTTTTCTGGGAATCCGTTTCTGCTCCAAGATGGATGAGAATGAGCTTTGGGGTCCCGGGTGCAATGTCAGTGTCACAAACGGGACCCCGGCGGGGATATTTGACTTGTTCAGCGATGACGTCGCCTTAGTCTCATCGGATGTTTCGTTTGGCATAAGAATATTCATCACCACGGTCTACCTGTTGGTGTGCGCGGCGGGCCTCTTGGGAAACAGCCTGGTGATGTACCTCATTTGGATCCAGAAGGACAGGTCCAGGACCGCCATTAACATCATGGTCTTTGGCCTCGCAGCCGCCGACTTCCAGTTCTCCCTAATGCTGCCTTTCTGGGCCACGGAGGTGGCGCTGGATTTCCAGTGGCCCTTCGGCCAAGCAATGTGCAAAGCCGTCCCTTCCCTGACCCTTCTGAGCATCTACGCCAACGTCTTCTTGCTCACGGCCATGGGAGTCACTCGCTACTGGTCGGTCGTCTCCGCTGTGAAGGATGGGTTAAGGATGACACCCCGAGCGGCCAAGTGCATCACTGCCGTCCTTTGGGCCGTGGCAGTGGGAGCCACCGTACCGACAACCGTCTATGCCGGAGTGGTAAGCATTGCCGGGGTGGAACTCTGCCTCTTCCAATTCCCCAGCCCGTATCACTTGGGGATCTACCAACTCCAGAGAGTGGTGTTCACCTTCGTGATCCCTTTAGTGGTCATCTCGACTGCCTACCTCCACCTCCTCCGGTTTCTCAAACTTCACCACATTCCCAGCCGCAGCCTAACGCGGCATAACCAGGTCGCCGCCACCGTCCGCTTGGTGGTCGGCTGCTTCTTTGTCTGCTGGTTCCCTAACCACGTGGTCACTCTCTGGGGCATTCTGGTGAAATTCGGGGTTCTTCCCATGGACGACACCTTCCACTATCTCCACACTTACGTCTTCCCCCTGACCACTTGCTTGGCTCACGCCAACAGCTGCCTCAACCCCGTCCTCTACTGCCTGATCCGCCGCGAGTTCCAAGAAGCGATGAAGGATACCTTCCGCAGGCTGTCCTCCATCGCCTCCTACCAGCTGTTCTCCTCCCACAAGGCCTGGGAGGAGGGGGCACTGGAGGTCCTGCCTCTCGGCCCCTCCGATCTCCCCCACAATCCTCAAAGCGGAATCAAGGAAGATACTGGCTCCTCTACCGTCTTGGATACAGAGAAAGCGGACTCTGCTGGTGCTGGAGGACTCGGAGTAGCATCTTCTGGGCCGTGAGGAAGGGTGCTTTGGACCTGAGCCAAATCTCAGGATCACAGTTCCGATTTGGGGCTTTTATCAAATCAAAGGCCTTCAGAATTGGAAATCGGCTTCAAGCTTCTTCATGGTGCAAGAATGTTCCTTGAACGATTGCTTTCTCCTGCAGTGAAGTCATGGCCTCCTCTTCTCCCAGACATCTAGAATTAAGAGGTTTTGAACAAGATTTTGAGAGAGTTTTGTGGCCCTGCCCTTGTTAGTTCAGCACAAAGCCACAGAAGGGGAGGTCTGGATCATGATCAGAACTTGCTTTGGTCTTCTGCTCTGCTCTGAATTGCACAGTCCTCGGCTTACAATGATAATTAGGACCGGAATTTTTCACTGTCAGTCAGTATGGTCATAAAGCAAGACATCGCATGACTCCACTGACTTACAATGGCAATCCTGGCACCATCTGTTATGGTCGTTAACAGAGAATTGCAGGTTGTTAAGTGATTACCTACCAAAATCCAAGCCAGGCTTGGTCACTCTCAGCTCTGAGCCTCAGTAAAGTTTAAGGAATTACCTCCCATTGCCCCCAGCTGCCATTCCCCTCCCATCTCTGCCCTTGTGCAATAGGATAGGTTAGGAGGGGAGGGAAGAGGAGAGGACAGGAGGAGAGAGGAGAGAGAAGGGAAGGAGAGAGGAAAGGGGAAAGGAGAGGAAGGGAGAGGAGAGAGAAGGGAAGAGGAAAGGAGAGGGGAGGGGAGAGAAAGGGAGAGAGGAGAGGAGAGAGAAGGGAAGGGGAGAGGGGAGGGGAGAGGAGAGAGAAAGGAAGGGGAGAGGGGAGGGGAGGGGTGAGGAGAGAGGAGAGAGGAGAGGAGAGAGAAGGGGAGGGGAGGAGAGAGAGAAGGGGAGGGGAGAGGAGAGAGAAGGGGAGAGGGGAGGGGTGAGGAGAAAGGAGAGGAGAGAGAAGGGGAGGGGAGGACAGAGGAGAGGAGAGAGAAGGGGAGGGGAGAGGGGAGGGGTAAGGAGAGAGGATAGGAGAGAGAAGAGGAGGGGAGAGAAGAGAGGAGAGGGGGGAAGGGAAAGGGGATAGAAGGAGAGGAGCGAAGGGGACCCCCATCTCTGAATTCTTTCAAGGCTGATCCAGTCTGATCCTGCTTATCTTTCAACTTCCTCCTTGGTTCCTGCTGTCCTGGTGTGCAGGGGCACCTCTGAACTGCAGCCAAGTGGAAGGAAGGGCATGTTATGTGTATGTTTGTTTCTCTTGGAGGATGCTGGGGTGGAAAACTCACCTGATGCTGCTGAACATCTTTGTTTTTGGCAAAAAGAGCCAGGGAGAACTTTGTCAAGGTGGGGCAATGTTCAGGCAGGGATATGTGTGTGTGGCGAGGATACTGTGGGTATTTACACAACACTGCGCCCGTAGCCGAAGAGCCAGGCCAGGCCACCTGCCAGGACAGGTTTTGGACACAAATGCCCCGAGGAAGCCAAAAGTTAGAAAGTTCAGGTGTGTTGATTGGACTTCTGCGTATGTTTAGCCAAGCTAAACGAAACCTCCACTTGCTGGGGCAGTCTACCTGCAAATCATCTACTGGCTGGATGCAGGGGAAGGCTCCGTATCAGGACTTGGTGCGCTTCTCAAATGCCTTTGCTTACAAAGAATTAGAAGTGGCGGTGACAACCTTAGTTGTGGCCAAAGCATCTTTGGAAAGGGGCTCTTCCAGGTTCCGTGTTCCTGTAGAGCAGTGTTTCTCAACCTTGGAAGCTTGAAGATGGGTGGACTTCAACTCCCAGAATCCCCCAGCCAGCAGCGCTGGCTGGGGGATTCTGGGAGTTGAAGTTCACCCATCTTCAAGCTTCCAAGGTTGAGAAACACTGCTGTAGAGGGAGAAAAACCAGGACTCGTTTTTATGCCGCTGCCTGCCGAGAACTATGGAGCAATTAAGGGAAGGATCCACCCAGGCCAAAGTCACAACCTGTGACTTTCCCAAGGCAAAACCAGCCGTAATCAGCTTTTGAGCAAACACAATAAACACAGTTTTTAGCTTCCTTTGTAGAGTGATTCAAATGTTATGATAGTCAAAACACAGATGGAGATTTCTGCGGATGGGTGGGAGGGACACCGACTCCATCATCCACCACTCCAGGACGAGGCAAGGCAACTGTGGGACCGGGAGGGGGGCTGGGGGGGCTCTTTCAGGAGCCAGCAAAAGGCAAATGTCCTGGGAAAGGCTCTTCTGCCTGTATACCGAGAGTCTCCAAGCATCTTCAGCTTTGTCTCCTCTGGAAATCTCCGAGGAACTCTTCTTTTCTTTGGTTGATTCTTGTAGCCAATTTTGAATTTCTCAAATACCTCATCGCTTCGGGACAGGACCACCACATGTGAAAGAAGGTACCTTGGTGACATCCACACTTCCAACATTTGGGGCTTACATTTGGATAGATTTTTGCTAATCTCGCGGGCGCTAGGTGTTCTCGCAGGGTTGTCCGGAGGAGTGAGTGAAAACATGGGACTTTGGACCCCTGAAATAAAACTGGGGGGAGGGAAATCTAGGGAACAGGAATAAGTGTCAAGTCCAATAATTCATTACAGAAATGGAACAGCCATTCGTCCGGAATGGTGTGTAGGATCTCCTGCTTGAGCAGAAGGTTGGACTGGATGATCTCCAGGATCCCTCCCAACTCTTGTTATTCTGTTGGGATGCAGGGACTGGAGACTAAAACATACGAAGAACAGTTGCAGGAACTAGGCATGGCTAGTCTAGTGAAGAGAAGGACCAGGGGAGACATGAGAGCAGTCTTCCTGTATTTGAGGGGCTGCCACAAAGAAGAGGGGGTCAAGTTGTGGGAGCTTCATCCCTGGAGGTTTTCAAGAAGAGACTGGACTGTCATCTGTCAGAAATGGTGTAGGGTCTCCTCCTTGGGCGGGGTGGGGGGGGTTGGACTAGATGACCTCCAAGGTCCCTCCCAACTCTTGTCAATCTGTATCTGGTGACCAGGAAGTGAGAAACGGAGGTGAGAAACGGCCATCCTAAAGAGTTGCCACTGAGGGCCATGTCCTTCCTGATGGACTAAAGTGCTGGTCGCGCTGACCCCAGGCAGACCTTTCTCGAGACCCTTGGCCAAGGGACCCAGTGTTGAGAGCCAGATTTCTAAATCTCTTGGGCTACAAGGAGATTTCCCCATGGGATCCAGAGAGGGAGAGTCAAGGTAGCTACGGAAATGGTCCATTTAAAGCAGGGGTCTCCAACCTTGGCGACTTTAAGACTTGTGGCTGGCTGAGGAATTCTGGGAGTTGAAGTCCACAAGTCTTAAAGTCGCCAAGGTTGGAGACCCCCCGTCTGGCTGTCCAAGCACCCTCCATCTTCAAGGGCTGCCTCCATACTGGAACCGCTTGGCTTGATCTCTTCTCCCTATTTAATTAGTCGATGCCGAGTTTTAATTTCCTCTTTTCCTGTCTTCGGACAATCACTGGAAACTTCTCTTTTATCGGCTCATCCTAAAGACAACGATTATCTTCCTGGTTTGTCTTGTGTGCTTTTCATTTTGTGTGGAAATATGGAGCCCAACATATTTAACTTCTGGTTTTTAAACCAACAAGCAATCGGTTGGCCTGAAATTATGAATTTCTGAAGATGGTGAGTTCGAGTCCCGCCTTAAGGCATGAAAGGCCGCTGGGTGACTTTGGGCCAATCACCAGGAGATTGTGAGTTCTAGTCCCACCTTAGACATGAAAGGCCGCTGGGTGACTTTGGGCCAATCACCAGAAGATTGAGAATTCTAGTCCCGCCTTAAGCATGAAAGCTGCCGGATGATTTGGGGCCAATCACCAGGAGATTGAGAGTTCTAGTCCCGCCTTAAGCATGAAAGCCGCTAGATGACTTTGGGCCAATCACCAGGCGATTGAGAGTTCTAGTCCTGCCTTAAGCATGAAAGCCGCTGGATGATTTGGGGCCAATCACCAGGCGATTGAGAGTTCTAGTCCCGCCTTAAGGCATGAAAGCCGCTGGATGACTTTGGGCCAATCACCAGGAGATTGAGAGTTCTAGTCCCGCTTTAGGCATATCCCTCTATCCGCCCAACTCACCTCACAGCCCATTGAAGACTAAAACCTAATCTACGCTTCTTTAGTTTCTTGTTAGAACAAATAATTCGTTAATTCATTCCTGTCTTTGGCCCGTTTGGGAGCCATTATTTAAACTCAGCTAGCGAATTCATCTAAATTTCCTGTTTGCACAACACATTTCATTAAAGAACCAGCGAGTTCCATTTGCACAACACTCAAAACCACCTGGCAAACAAACCAAGCCTTGAAGTTAATAAAAATTTAACAGGTTGTGCAAATAGAGCCACGGGACTAATAAAAATAAATCTAAGGATGAAGCACACGTTGCTAAGGAAGGCCCGGGCTCTACTACTAGATAAATGAATAAATCAGTCAATCGAACGGCCCCCTTTGATAGAAACGTATTTGAAACCACCGAGCAATTTTTTTGGAGCAAGGAAACTCTCCAGCTTTAGTTGATGCACTTTGGATTGGCTCAAAATAAAATGCAGATTTTACCCAAGGAAACTGCATGGGGAAGTTTTATTAGTATCGTCCAGTATTTGCCAAACTAAGTTGAACTCGGCGTACCCAGTCCCTGTCGATGAGGTCGGATTCCAGTGTTTGATACGACAGACCAAAGTCCATCAGGCTGACAGGTTCCTACTCGGCTTCCTGAATTTTTATAGTTCACACAGCTGAGAAGAGAAACATAGGAACTGGACTACGCCTCATTTTCCAAGCCTGCTTTGATGCTTGGAAGAAACCGGTTTTTCTGTTGCTATCTCCCTCTCAATGCTGCACAACAGCAAAATGACCGACGAGGGTAGCTTGCAATCCCCACACTTCTAGAAGCAGGGGTGAAATGCTACCGGTTCGCTCCGCTTCAGGCAAACCGGTAGTTAAAAAAAAAAACTACTGATTCCTCCAAACCGGTATTTCGAACGATCAGCTGTGCCATGCAGTTTAGCTTTGCTGGTGTTATGGCCCGTCAGTGGCCTCTGCGAATTGTAGCTGATTCTGACAGCAAGGAGGCTGGTGTGGTGCTGCGCCAGCAGCCTGTGCAACTGGCGCTCGAGTCGGACAGTGAGGAGGCTGGAGAAGATGTGGTGCCAGAGGTGGGGATTCAGCCAGGACCTTCAGAACCTCCAGAAACTTCCATAAGTGAAGAGGAAGAAGAGGAGGAGCCTCTTCTCGATGCACGGGTGCGCAGAGCTGCCAAAAGGCAGGAGTGGCTCCTCAGGAGAAGGTCTTGAGAGTAAGGCTTGGGGCTAATTGGCCACTCCCTTAGCCTATTTAAGGAAGAACACCGACTAAAGCAAATTGTAGGGAACAACTTTAGTTCATTCTCCTTTGCGTCTGGATTCTCTGCAAAATTGCTTCTGGGCTTTCTGCCAACCTTAGTAAGATTGTGATTACTTTATCTTTGGTTTCTTGTAGGCTGTTAAGAAAGTTTCTTAACAGCCTTTGTTTGGAAAAGACTGAGTTATTTTAATAAATTTAAGTTTTGTACAGACTTTGTGTGTGCTGCGTTCTTTGGGGTCTGTAGCTGGGGCAGAACAGCTGGAAAGCAAGAAATCCTGCTTTGTAGCGAAGCTAAATCGTGCAGCACAGCTGATTTTCCCCCCCTCGCTGTTCTACTTACCTTCCCAAGCCTCCTTTTGGTGCGCACTGCGCATTTGGCGCGCGGCACGCATGCGCAGCCAGCAAACCGATAGGAACCCGGTTCGGATTTCACCACTGTTCTAAAGGTAACCTTGCACGCCACGCGTGTCTCCACACTCCCTGCGGGGCCCTTGGTCCTTTCCACCATCGGTGGCTCTCTGGACATGTTTTGCAACTCTTCAGAAGTTTCCTTCCCCTGAAAGAAAGAGCTCCGGGGTCTCTGCCCTTACTCTTTGGGCAGGGTGAGAATTTCTTCCACGTTTCTTTAAGGGGCGACTTTAAACCGATTTGATGGTTCGCGGCGTAGAAGTTGGCTGTTTTGTCATACGTGTCTACATTAGAATATATAGAATAGAGTTGGAAGGGACCTTGGAGGTCTTCTAGTCCAGTCCCCTGCTCGAGCTCCAATTCAGACAAGTGGTTGTCTGGTTTTTTCTTAAAAGCCTCCAGTGATGAAGCCCATACAACTTCTGGTGGCAAGCTGTTCCACAGGTTAATTGTCCTCACTATCAGGAAATTTCTCCTTAATTCCAGGTTGCTTCACTCCTTGGTTAGTTTCCATCCGTTGCTTCTTGTCCTACAGGCTCTGGAGTGAGATGACCTAATGGAGGACAGGACACTTAACTGCCCCAGGGTTGGACTAGATGATCTTCAAGGTAACAACTTGACAGTTCTGGCTCTACAATTCTGTATCTCAATTCTGTGTCCCACACATGAGCTTTGCATCTTTGAAAAATATCTCACTTAATTAAAAGGACAGACCCGTCTTCCCCAAATTGATCAGTCAAAAGGTGAACATCCTTCGTGGTGTACAGAGGGGCAGCTGTGAGGCCCCCAAAGTAGCTCGGGACCTGTGAGTTGAGGGTGAGTGAGGGTCAGGCACCAGCAAAAAGCCTCCATCTGCTTCTTTGCATACGAGCAGCAGGACGTGCCAAATCGTCCCGAAGTTGCAAGCGTATTTCAAGAATAAAATGATTTAAGATACTGGACATAATAGCAATAGCACTTAAGACTTATATACCGCTTTACAATGCTTTACAGCCCTCTCTAAGCGGTTGACAGAGTCGGCCTCTTGCCCCCAACAATCTGGGTCCTCATTTTACCGACCTCGGAAGGACGGAAGGCTGAGTCAACCTTGAGCCTGATGAGATTCGAACTGCCAAATTGCCGTCAGCCGGCAGTCAGCAGAAGGAGCCTGCAGTACTGCCCTCTAACCACTGCGCCACCGAACCGCAGGCAAACTCGTATTGCAGGGCTCACTGATCACCTGTGGGTCAGACTGGTTTAAGTTGCCCCCTCTGGGAAACGGTTTCCCTCCCGGTTCGGTTTCCAGGACTGAGCGCAGGCAGATGGTTGTGTTTGTGGGTTTCGGACTACACAATCCAAACATCTGATTAGCCCAGGGGTCAGCAACCTGCGGCTCTGGAGCCGCATGTGGCTCTTTCATCCCTCTGCTGCGGCTCCCTGTCACTCAAAATATGCGTCACAACTGCCAATGTGCGACACGCGATTTATTGATCTTTTCAACCCCTGGTAGGCCAACCATGGATAAATCCAAGAAAAGTTTCAGAAGGAAACAGAACGTTTTAATTCGACTACATAGGCTAGTTTTGTGGCCGCTCAAGGAATAGTCAGGCACGGGAAGGATTTTTGTGACTCCCGGTGCTTTCTTTTCTGTGGGAAACGGGTCCAAATGGCTCTTTTGAGTGTTTTAAGATTGCCGACCCCTGGATTAGCCTTTGCCTGGCACTGCCATTTTGGCACTGCTCTCATGCTCTTCAGAGGGCACTTCTTGGCTTTCGCAATGCTGCATGCTTCCACCCGGTGGCATTGTGGGAAGCCGCACGTGGACCCCTGTGCTGTGGCTGGAGGAAGGAAGGGCCTGCCTTACTGGGGTTTTGTCTTCGTCATCTATTCGTCCCACACCTGCGAGAGGCCCGAGTGCAAAGGCCAAGAGCTTTCGGCACTGCAAAGGGCCTAGCTGGGTAATAGATGTCTGCGAGAAAACAACCAAACTCAGAGAGCACCAAGGACCCCACAGTTTTCCTCCTCTTCCTCTCCACAGCCCAGCGGTGAAATCTGGCCGGATCTATTTGGCTCGTGCGAACCGGTAGTGCCGGTGGTGGGAGGCTCCGCCCACCTGCCAGGACATCATTAGGTTCCGTTTTTGACCCTCTGTGCATGTACAGAAGGGGCGCACACACTCACACTCCCGAACCGGTAGCCAAGGTAAGTACTTTTCACTGCACAGCCTTCTAACACTGATGATGTTACCTACTTGGGTAATGAAACGTCTTCAAGAAAACAACCAAACTCAGAGAGCACCCAAGACCCTACAGTCCTTTTCCTCCTCCTCTTCCTCCTCTCCTTCTCTTTTTCCACCTTCTCTTCCCCTCCTCCCCCATCCCCCATAACCCTCCTTCCCTTCTAGCACTGATGATGTTCCCTTGTTGGGTAACGAAACGTCTGCAAGAAAACAGCCAAGCTCAGAGAGCATCAACAACCTCACAGTCCTCCTCCTTCTCCTCTCCACAACCCCCTTGCCTTCTAGAACTGATGATGTTACCTATTTGGGTAATGAAACGTCTACAAGAAAACAACCAAACTCAAAGAGCACCAAGGACCCCCCCCGAGTCCTTCTTGGCTTTTGGGGGAGGGTGTCAGCCCAACCTTCTGCATCTCCTCCCCTTAGCAAAGTGGTCACAGGCATTCTCGATTTTGATATCTTTAATTAAACTTTTCTGGTCCCCTTTTTCTTTTACAAGTTAAATCAACAGGAAAACAATAAACCATTTTTTTAATCTTCATATACATTTATATAAAAAAAAAATCACTCTCCTTTGTTATTTAAAAAAAAGTCCTTCGTGGCACATTCTTTCTTTTTCTTTTTTTTCTTTTTTTAACCTTTTCTGTTAAGAGGTGTTACTGGTCAGAATCGCAGGAGGGTTTTTGTATTTTTTTTTTTTTAATCAGTAAAAGAAAATCTCTTTTTAAAGGGTTGAAAAGGAATTTTAAAAATGGCTAAAGCGAGAGAAATATGGATTGGAGGGTGTTTCTATAGATAAAGGCGAAGGTTGGTTGTTGGGGAGTTTCTGGCCATCCGAAGAGTGACCTGTGAGGAGTCCTGGACAATTTCTATCACCAAACTGAGTTTTTTTTTTCTTTTTCACACATTTATTCTCGGCAGAAATTGGGGACGGAATTGACCGAAATAGCAGCTTAGAGAGAAGTGGTGAATTTTTTTTTTTAAAAAAAATTGTACAAGGATGAGAGAAAGAGACTTCTATTTGCAATTTGCACAATTCCTTCTTGTACTTTATTTTTCATTTCTTCCCGAGGGAGGAGGAGGAGGGGAATTTCTTCTCGGGAATAACCGTCTCAAGGAGTGATCAAAACCAACTTTAGGAAAGTTGGTTTTTTAGAAAGTTGGTCTTTAGAAAAGGGGCTCCCTTTTTTTATTTCATTTTTTTTTTTTTGCATTTGTTTCGGACCAGGCATCCTTGGGCTACACACGCTCAGTGGGTGTGCAAGCTGTGTCAATGACAATGTATATAACAATAATAATAATAAACCACATCTGGCTAAGTTTCCAATCAAGCTAGAATTCAGGCCAATTTCAAAGTCAATTTCTAATCCCTGATGTTTTTTTTCCCTGATACGTATTTTTAATGAAAAAAACCCAACTAAAGCTTTGCTTTAAAAAAAAAACATGGCTAAAAAAAACCCTGAAAATTGTGGCTTTGCTCCTGCTCTCTCACAAACAAACAAACTCTGAATTTTCGTAGCACAATCTAAATTCCCAAACAGAGATATTGGTCTGCATACCCAACGATACATATAGGTGGAGGGGCGTAAGGCTCGCAGACAAGAAAATATTTCCTTCCCTAGTGGCAAGAATGACGGCTTCACCATCATTTAGCTTTGCAAAAACAATATTGCCACGTTTTTGATTTTTTTAACCGGGTCATATAGGAAGACATCGTTTCCACGGAGGTATTTTGAGTGTTGATTGCTGGAATGTCTGCATTTCTGCAGACCCCAAAATCTCTCTGGGATCTATTTTCTTCCCCAAAACGGATTTAGTAAGGTTTAATAGATTGAAAATACAGGCCGTTGCCTTGAAGCTATGGTGTGGGTAAGAAGTCAGAATTGAATGTTTGCAAACCAATTTGGGGGAGAGCAAGTAATCAGTCAAAATTCCTCCTTTTTGCGGGAAACACTGGATTTCAAAAAGGGAAAAGCTTCCTCAACTAAACGAGGCTGACCAATAGGAGCTGACAAGCTTGTGAAGCTGAAAAAATAAACCCAGAGCCTCAAGTTGACCGAGTCGCATCTAATGTAAGAATTGAAGGACCTTGGAAGGTCCTCCTTGGTTGACTTGTCTTCTCCTGGGCTCTTTCAAGGTGGAGGGGCTGACCAGCAATCTCACTATTTTTCTGCCCTGAATGTTCATTAGAGACCCCCTGAAAGTGTTAAACAAAAGCAGAAACAACTTAAAAAAAAATAATAATAATTTAAAATATCTTCCGTCAGGATGGGTCAGCTAGCTTCGACCCGTTTCCAAAATAAATAAAAGTTAAACTGCAGGAAGTACAGTAGGAGTGGGTTAGGGCCCCAATTGGCCCCGGATGCGCCAGGTCCGGCAGCCTTTACGGTCCCCAGAAGGCGCCCGCCTCAACCCAGCAACACGAGAAAGGAAGGTTCCTATCGCCCCTTTCGTTGACCAAGGTCAACAGCCATCCATCGGCGATGGTCCCTGGGGATGTTGCCCTTCACCCACTCTTGGGACACGTGTTTCTTTGACCCTCCCTCTCCCCCCCCCCCAGTCCAGCCCAAAGTTCACATGGGGTGGTCTTCCGAGTCCCTGAAACACCCTGGTGTGTGGCTTCGATTAAAGGAAAGGGAGGGACGGGATGGGCAGGGGAGCAGGTAGTCCTCAGCGGCTCTGGCCGTGCCAGGCAGCTCCCCATACCTGGCACCATCTAACTGCCCAGGAGGTCTCCGTCACCAGCGTTGGGTTCCTGGATGCTCTCCACCTCTTCTGGAATATCCTGCATCCTCAGGAAATCTGAAAAGTAGCAAGAGGCAATTCCTGGATGGGGGAAGCGCCGCCTTCGCCGAGACTGCAGGGCTTCCGCCTCGTGTGGATCGTGGAACGTCCCGATCTGTGTTTATTTATTAAATTTATAGCTCCCTGCTCTCACGGGTGGGATTCAGCCGGTTCGGGCGAAGCGGATGCTAATTTTACATCTGGTTCGCCGAACCGGTAGTTGCAAGGACTGGCTGGCTCCGCCCACCCCGCCACTCCCCTCCCCAGAGTCTCCACGCGGCCCATTTTGGATGCCAGGTAAGTGCAGGGCCTGCGTGGAGGCTCTGGGAGGGCATAAAACAGGCCTCCCGGAAGTCCGGAAATGGGCCCGTTTCCGGTCTCCGGTGGGCTTCCGGATCCCGAGGGAGGATGTTTTCACCCTCCCGGAGACTCAAAGAAAGCCTCCGGAGCCTGGGGAGGTTAAAAATGCCTCCCCAGCCATGGTGCAGGAGGCCACGTAGGCGACGTCCACCCTGGCCACGCCCACCCAGCAACCAGGCAAAGAACCAGTTGCTAAAATTTTTGAATCCCACCCCTGCCCACTCCCCATCTCAGTATCCAAAGTGACTCTACTCCACTAGGATAACAGGACTCACCTGGGGAGTGGGGAGGGGCAAGAAGACAAGGCTCCAAGTGCCCGGCTAAGGGGACCAAGTGGCACCCGGCTGCCTCCTGGAGGTTCTCGGCTGGGGCCCGCAGCAGAGCATGACACAGGTGGTCCCTGAGTTACGACCACAACCAAGCCCAACATTTATGTTGCTGAGGGAGTTAACATTGGTTAACTGAGCCTTGCCCCGTTTTACCACTTTTCTGGCCACCGTTTGTTAAGGGAATCATTGCATTTGTTAAATACGTAACCCGGTCGTTCACTGAATCTGAGCTTCTCCCTTGGACTTTGCCTGTCGGAAGGTCGTAAAAGTGGATCACGTAACACCCCCAGGACACTGCAACAATCGTAAATGTGAACCAGTTGCCAAGCTTCTGAATTCTGATCGCGTGATCGTGATGGGGATGCAACGATGGTCGTTAAGTGTGAAAAAAAAAGAGTCCTAAGTCGCTTTTTTCCCCCAGTGCCGTTGTAACTTTGAACGGTCAGTAAATGAGCTGTTGTAAGTCGAGGACTACCTGTATCTGGCTTCGCCTGGCCGGGTTAAGAGGGGCAGCTGTCCAGGCCAGCCTCACGGTAGGTGCTCCAACTCACCTCTGGGGCTGGATGGGGGAGAGCGGGAGTTGCCCAGGCCCTCCTCCTCCATCAGCACCTGCAGGTGTTCCTCTGCTTCCTCCTGCAGTCGACCAGGGAGGCCAGCGAAGGCCACCTCATCCCGCTGGCCACTGGGGAAGGTCCGGTGCAGGGAATGACAGCCGGGCGAGAGGGGCTCTCCGACTCGGTTCTGCTGTTGAGAAGAAAAAGGGGGCAAGAAGAGTCTGAGTCAGTGGTGAAATGTAAAATTTGTTGCTACTGGTTCTGTGGGCGTGGCTTGGTGGGGGGGGGGTTCATGTGACTGGGTGGGCGTGGCCAACTTTTTTTTTCTTTTTTAAAGCACTTTTTACTACCTATTCGCTGGAACTGGTAGTAAAAAAATGTAGTAGTAAAAAGGTAAAAAAAAAAGTTCACACGATCGCACAGCACAGCTGATTGATAATCAGCTGACAATCAGATTGACAATCAGCTGTGCTGTCTGTTCCTCGGAACCTTCTTTTTTATCTTTTTAAAGCATTTTTTTTACTACCGGTTCGGGCAAATAGGTAGTAAAAAATGCTTTTAAAAAGTTAAAAAAAAGGTTCCGACAATCACAGCTATGCCGCGCGATCGTCGGAACCTTTTTTTAAAAAAACCTTTTTAAAGCATTTTTTTACTACCAGGTACCGGTAGTACCTGTTTGCCCGAACCAGAGCGAACCGGTAGCATTTCACCCTGGTCTGAGTTAAGCATCCCAAGGAAGAGATTCAGTTGCTAAAATGCATTCCCACCCCTCTGCGTCTGAGAAGGACCATCTGGTTGAAGGGCCTTCAAAAGCTTCCCTCAATCAGAACACAGACAGAAGGGACCATGGAGGTCTTCTAGTCCAACCCCCTGCTTAAGCAGAAAACCTTATATACCCTTAAACACCTGCAACGTTGGAGCACCCACAACTTCTGGTGGCAAGAAGTTGCCTTCAGAAGTTGTGGGAGCTTCATCCCTGGAGGCTTTCAAGAAGAGACTGAGCTGCCATCTGTCAGAAAATGGTGTAGAGTCTCCTGCTTGGGTGGGGGGGTTGGACTAGATGACCTACAAGGTCCCTTCCAACTCTCTTAATCTATTAAAGTCTTTTTTTTTTTATAAAAAATTCCACACTTCTAGCTGCCTTGACATTCCCAGTGGGGGTCTCTTTTTCGAAGGCGGATTTAATCTGACAGAAAGAATGCAAGCGCAATAAATTAACCAGGGGTGGGTTCTAAATTTTTTTGCTAAGGGTTCTGTGGGCGTGGCTTATTTTGTGGGCGTGGTTTGATGGTCATGTGACAAACAATTCTTTAGGATTTAGCAGAAGTACTGGTCTACCAGGCTTTTAACTGCTTGCAGAGCCGTACCGGTCTACCCATTTGTTTTTGGAGCGCACTGGTCTACCACCACACTGCCTTTTACCGCTGATCAGCTGTAGGGCGGCCCTTTGAAGCGCCGCCATGGCAAGCGTTTAAACAATTTTTTGCTGCTCTGCCACCACCGAGAGCATCGGAAGCCGCTTTCAAGCAGCTTGGCCTCAATTGCCAATCTACCACCACCGAGCGGTTTACAAGGAGCGGATCAGTTCTAGCCGATCAGTTGGGAGGCTTCTTGGCTTCTCAATTTAAAGCGACAGTGTCTTGTTTTTTTTCCCTCTTCTTTGTCAAGTGAGCCCTGATTTTTTCCTTCTAGCTGATCAGCTGGGACTCGGGAGGCAGCGAATAGATTGGGGGCGGGGCCAGGCAGAGGTAGTATTTACCGGTTCTCTGAACTACTCAAAATTTCCACTAACGGTTCGCAAGAACCGGGGAGAACCGGTAACAACCCATTACTGAAATTAACATGCACCACCATAGCCGGGCCTTAGGGGCAGAACCCGCATTGGGGGGATCCAGCTAGAATGCAGTTGGCAGCAGATCGCAGCTCCCTGGCTGGAAAACCCTGGAGGAACTGAAGAAAACCAAATGCAGCCCACACCAGCCTCTTGGACAGGAGGAAGGTTCCCCCCCCCAAGCCTTTGGCACCAATCCCGATGAACTCACTGGAGGAGGGGTGAAACTTTGGTACAAAGCATCTCCGGCAGGCAAACTGCGCCTCCGGGGCTCAGTTCCTTTCCGAATCCAGACGGCTTCCATGGTCAGCCGGGGGCCAGCGGCCAGCTGCCTCCGGGCCTCGTCCGCCTCTCGCTCCAGCCGCTGTCTCTCCCCCTCGCTCTCCCGCAGCCGGGCTTCCAGGACAGCCATCTCCTGGGCCTTCTCCTGGCCCAGCTGCCGGCAGCGGTTCAGCTCCTGCTGCAAGAGAGTGTGCTGCTTCTGCAAGAGCGAGAGCTCCGTGCTTTGCTGGTCGGCCGAGGGAGCCTCTTTGCAGGAGTTGCTGCGGCTCAGCCGTTCCCGCCGTTCCCCGGCCTCAGGTGCCTGGAAGGCCAGTAGGGAGTCCTGATGCGCTACAACGCCCTGAGGGAGAAAGAGGAAAAGGGCAGCAGGTAGCATCTCTCCCCTCCCCAACCAGCTGTGCTTTACTGCCATGGCTGCCGTTCTCCTTCTAGCTTCGCATCGCATCTCGCCAGCCTGACACTAGCAATGGTGGTGGTGGGGGAAAGAATTGTAATGTGGGTGGATGTGGGGAGGGGGGCAGTGTTTGGGCCTGGCCCATAAAGTGAGTCGCACCAATCCAGCAGAAGGTCAGTCAAAAAGAATGCAGAAATGGAGAAGGCGCGAATTGAGGTTCTGTTTCCTAAACGATAGCAATAGCACTTATATACCGCTTCACAGTGCTTCACGGCCCTCTTTAAGCCATTTACAGAATCAGTGTATTGCCCCAAACAATTGATTTTATTTATTTATTGGTTCGATTTATATGCCGCCCTTCTCTATAGACTCAGGGCGGCTTACAATGCGTTAAGCAATAGCCTTCATACTTTTGTATATACCTGCTTAGTAAGGCTTTCGGCCACCCCCTAAGCGGTGTTCTTTTTTATACAAAGTCAGCTTATTGCCCCCACAATCCGGGTCCTCATTTTACCTACCTCGGAAGGATGGAAGGCTGAGTCAACCTTGAGCCTGGTGAGATTCGAACTTGCAATAATTGCAGGCAGCTGGCAGCTAAGTGCTACTTTAACAGCACTTAGTCCACTGCGCCACCAGGCTCTTATAATCTGCGTCCTCAGAAGGACGGAAGGCTGTGGCCGTGAGGGGTTTGCAAATTGGGCTGTGGAAACGGCCGGCGAGTGCCTGCACTTCCTCACTTGTGAGCGCCATCTGCGCACGCTCCATTTGTGCGAGCGACAGGCACGCGTGCATGCTTGCACAAACCATCCCTCCCCCTCCCCCAGTCTGCAAAGCCAGAAAAGTTGGGAAACTCTGGTTTTAGGAAACAGGCGCTCGGTTCCGAGCTCTGCATATCCTTAGCTGACCTTGGCTGGCTGGGGCTTCTCACAAAGCTCAGCTGGGCTTCCATCCCCCCCTTCTTCCTTAGAATCCAATCCTCCCCCCCCCCAACACCCCGTTGCTAATGTCAGGCTGTCAGCTCATGAAGCTTGGATTGGAGAGAGGCAGCCATGTCAGCTGCTCTGCTTGGCATGAGCACCAGTTCAGAGCCGTTGGCCCCAGGTAAGCCCAGGGCACAGCTTTTGATAGGGTTAAAGGGAGAATCATCATCTCAACAGCATTCCATTAATTTAATGTAACGCATTTTTCGGAGTATAAGACGCACCTTTTCCCCCCCAAAAAAGAAGGTGAAAATCTGGGTGCGTCATATACTCTAAATGTAGCCCCACCCAGCCTCCCAAATGGAGACTTCAGAGGCTGAAAGAAGCCTCTGAAAGAAGCTTCAGAAAAAAAGCCTCTGAAAGGCTTTTATCTAAAATAACATGGCAAGCAACAAAAGAAGAATCAGTAAAGTTTCTAACCAAACTATGCTAACAAATCTGGAGAATGACACAATAACCAACAGATCGGAAGAGGTTGATCTACATACCAATACCAAAGAAAGGAGACTGAACAGAGTAAAGATAATCCTTCAGAATAAAAGCCTCTGAAAGAAGCTTCAGAAAAAAAGCCTCCAAACAGAGCTTCAGAAAAAAAAAAAGCCTTTTTTTTTCTGAAGCTCTGTTTCGGAGGTTTTCAGAGGCAGAAAAAAATGTTTTTTCTGAAACAGAGTTTCAGAAGTTTCAGAGGCAGAGAAAAAAGCAAGGCACAGAGCTCACAACCAAGGAACCTGTTGCTAAAATTCACCTCTGGAAACAGCTAATTGGGGGTATTCCAGGAGGCGAATCCACCCACCAATCAGCTTTTTTCTTATTTTCCTCCCAAAAAACTAAGGTGCATCTTATACTCTGAAAAATATGGTAAGTTTAATAACCCTTTAAGAGTGGCGGGTCTAACCTGCAATCCATGGAGTAGAGAATAGAGGCTCTTGAGGCGCTGGAGCATCTCCTGGAGATTGGGGAAGAAGGAGGCTGCGTTAAGTCTGGCCAGACCAAGCTCCCTCCTGCATCCCACTCCAGAGCAAAAGCTCCCCATCATCCCCTCCTTCTCTCAGGCTATGCTTTCAACTCACCTCCTGCACTCCTTTGGCCTGCAACTGGTTGCCGTTTCCATCCTAAGGGAGGAAGGCATCGACCACATCAGAGGCCACAGTGCCAAAATCGACTGAAACTCAGCAAGGGATCTGAATCTGGGCCAGCTCAAAACAGAAGGGCGGCCAAGACACCCCCCCCCCCCCGGGAAGAGTGAGGATCACCTCTCCAGTTTCTGATGGGCCCAAGGAGAGGTCCTCCTTCCTGCTGGATCTCCCCTGCCCCCCAATTTCCCAGTCATCCCAGCCAGGCCACAGAAAGCTGCTGAACATCTCAGGGGTGACCTTCGCACAAACACCGTGGTCTTTAGCACAAGCCCCAAATTTTCCTAGCAATAAGCCTTTTTTTCCCCAACTACCCCGAAGCCAAGCTGGGAGAAAGCATTTCTAAAGGAATTTCAAGGGGTGAGATTTCCATCAGCTTCCTTGGTGGGAAAAAACCCAGTTTCCCTATGAATTTTATTTTTGTAAAATTGGCTTTCTTTAAAAAGAACTCTTGCAAAAAGCTTAAAAGGCTTTTTGCCTTCTGCACGTGGCAAATAAAAACGTGGCCAGTGGAAGGTTCTGCCCACTCCCCAAGTGGCTGAACTCTGGGCAACAGACCTAGGAGTTCTCCAATGAAGGCAGCTGCCAAGCCCAGCTGCAGCCTAGAAACAGGGAAAGGGCTCATCAGCTGTCCGGCTGCTTCCCAAAACTCACCCGATTGTTTGAATCGGCTTCGACTCTGGAAAACTCAAGAGCATCGTTCATATTTCCAGACACCCCGTCTGTAGGAAGAGAAGGGGAGAGGGTTTTAGCTCCCAGAAAGTGAATGCAAAACATCTTAAACAGTGATTTGAATGCTAAAATAAAGAGTGACCAATTTTCCCCAGAAAACCCTTCAATTTTGTCCTCTACTTCTATCCACCATCGCACCCATCCTCACAGATAAATCGGAAAAGTCATTTGGCCGAGACTTCCAGCAACATGGTTATTTGAGCCACAGGTAAGTAAATTAACCCAAATGCCTGGGTCGGCACCTAGCACAAAGCCTCTGAGCACAGTAGAATAGAATGGAATGGAATGGAATGGAATGGAATGGAATGGAATGGAATAGAATAGAATAGAATAGAATAGAATAGAATAGAATAGAATAGAATAGAATAGAATAGAATAGAATAGAATAATAGAGTGGAGTGGAATAGGATAGGATAGGATAGGATAGGATAGGATAGGATAGGGTAGGGTAGGGTAGGGTAGGGTAGGGTAGGGTAGGGTACGGTAGGGTAGGGTAGGGTAGGATAGGATAGGATAGGATAGGATAGGATAATAGAATAGAATGGAATGGAATGGAATGGAATGGAATGGAATGGAATGGAATGGAATAGAATAGAATAGAATAGAATAGAATAGAATAGAATAGAATAGAATAGAATAGAATAGAATAGAATAGAATAGAATAGAATAGAATAATAGAGTGGAATGGAATAGGATAGGATAGGATAGGATAGGATAGGATAGGATAGGATAGGATAGGATAGGATAGGGTAGGGTAGGGTAGGGTAGGGTAGGGTAGGGTAGGGTAGGGTAGGGTAGGGTAGGGTAGGATAGGATAGGATAATAGAATAGAATAGAATAGAATAGAATAGAATAGAATGGAATGGAATGGAATGGAATGGAATGGAATGGAATGGAATGGAATAGAATAGAATAGAATAGAATAGAATAGAATAGAATAGAATAGAATAGAATAGAATAGAATAGAATAGAATAGAATAGAATAGAATAGAATTCTTTATTGGCCAAGTGTGATTGGACACACAAGGAATTTGTCTTGGTGCATAGACTCTCAGAGTACATAAAAGACAAGATATGTTCATCAAGAATCAGTACTATAGAAGAGCAGCCTGCAGTGAAATTTCAGGGACCTTCTGTGGGTGGACTTCAGGGTGAGAAGATGCAAAGGAGAATGGAATGGGACAATGTGCCGCAGCCAACTTGCTGTGGCCAACTCACTTGCTGCCAATTCGCCATGGCCAACTTACCATGGGACTGTTCTGAGCCAGCTCCCCAAAGACGACAAACCTCTGAAGTGGACTCAAAAGATTCCTTTAATTAGGAGTGCCGGCAGCCCCGGCAAAAAGTTTCTCTCTCACCGCAGGCTAACAAGTCCGTCCGGCAGGGAGATGAATAGTTGTCTGCCACATCTATTCATCTCCACCCCCTGCCTTTTATCCTCAGAGCTAAGGTGGGGCCTTGCTAGCAGCGGTGGCTCTTCCGTCCCAAGGACCGGCCCATAGATTTCCACTGCTCTCCTCTCCTCTGCCTTCTGCGCGCCAGGCACTGGACCCAGCTGTTCCTCCTCCTCCTCTTCCTCATCAGCCACCTCCAGACCTGGGGGCTGTTGCCTCTCCATCGGAGGGCTGACGGACGGTCCAGGCTCCGCCTCTCTCTCTCTCTCTCTCCCCCAGCTCCATTCCCTCTTCCCCCTCGGAGCTGTCAGGTTGCCCTGATGCTGACCTTGACTCCCACGCCTCCACCTCCTCTGGCCGGCGACTGACAGGCCACAACAGGGGCAATATGCCGCGGCCTATTTGCCGAAGGAAA
The DNA here is from genome assembly GCF_029215685.1 of Pituophis catenifer annectens. Classification (NCBI taxonomy): domain Eukaryota; kingdom Metazoa; phylum Chordata; class Lepidosauria; order Squamata; family Colubridae; genus Pituophis; species Pituophis catenifer. The sequence goes on from NW_027256890.1 coordinate 26,611,096, forward strand.
ATTCAAGCGTTTTATTTAATTATTCAAAATAATTTTAAAAATTATTTAAATTTTTGTCAGCCACATTTCATTTCGTTCTCCCCCCACCCCCACCGACGGTATCCTTTCTTTAGTGATTCTATTTCACTGTGTAACTTTTGTCCCGCAGCAATTTGTCCTGTGGCTAGTTGGCCGTGGCAATTTGTCCTGGGATGAGTTGGCTGTGAAGACTTGGCCCAGTGAGTTGGCCGTGGCGAATTGTCCTAGACCAGGAGTCAGCAACCTGCGGCTCTGGAGCCGCATGTGGCTCTTTCACCCCTCTGCTGTGGCTCCGTCACTCAAAATATGCGTCACAAACACCAATATGCGACATGCAATTTATTGAGCTTTTCAACCCCCGGTAGGCCAACCATGGATAAATCCAAGAAAAGAAAAGTTTCAGAAGAAAACAGAACGTTTTAATTCAACTGCATATGCTCATTTTGTGGCCGCTCAAGAAATAGTCAGGCACAGGAAGGGTTTTGTGGCTCCCGGTGTTTTCTTTTCTGTGGGAAACGGGTCCAAATGGCTCTTTGAGTGTTTAAGGTTGCAGACCCCTGTCCTAGACCCAGAAGGAAGCTGTGGGGGCTGAAGAAGAAAAGGGGGGGAAGGTTTCTTACTTGCGGTGTTACTGGGGTTTGGGCTGGAGCAGCTGCTGGGAATCTGCATGTGGTTCTGCTCTGGGTCCCAGGTGGGTCCTGCGACGAGATCTTTCAAAACTTCCACTGGGGATGTATTTGTTTGGTGAAGAGAAACAGAAAACACACACACACACACATATTTAACAGATATTCTTGTTCTTGTTCTGTAATAACATGTGGTTATATATATATATGAGTCATGGCGGAGCAGTGGTTAGAGTGCAGTACTGCAAGCTACTTCTGCTGACTGCCGGCTGACTGCAATTTGGCTGTTCAAATCTCACCAGGTTCATCCTTCCGAGGTGCGTAAAATGAGGAGCCAGATTGTTGGGGGGCAAGAGGCTGACTCTGTCAACTGCTTAGAGAGGGCTGTAAAAGCACTGAGAAGCGGTATATAAGTCTAAGGGCTATCGCCATTGCTTTACAACATTCCTAATGTTGCTTCCCAATCCCCAAACCTTTGGGAATCTGTCAATGAGATGCAAATCAGAGGTACAAGATGCGGAGTGCTTTTCAGGTGTGGTTCAGATCCATGCCAAGAGCGACTCAAAAAATGTGTCACATTCCTTACTTCAATCGAAGAAAAGAACTAACATTCACTCTAATTGGAAATAACCAGAGCCTGGTGGTGCAGCAGACTAATAGCCTGTTATTATCATTCAGCTGCCTGCAATTACTGCTAGTTCGAATCTCCCCAGGCTCAAGGTTGACTCAGCCTTCCATCCTTTCTAAGGTGGGTAAATTGAGGACCCAGTTTGTGGGGGCAATAAGCTGACTTTGTATAAATATGCAAAAGGATGAAGGCTATTGCTTAACGCATTGTAAGCCGCCCTGAGTCTCCGGAGAAGGGCGGCATATAAATCAAATTAAAAAACAAACAAACCAAAATTGCAATTGCAATCTGAGTCTCGCCAACACAGGCCTGTGTTAGGATTTTGCCAAGTCCTGTCTCCGGTCCCAAGACTACTCTGGAGGGCTGGCATTGCAATGGACCCCGACCCCCCCCCAAAAAAAAAATTCTGTTATCAGAAGATGGGACAGAAAAGCAGAAAAGAGACCTAGGATTTTACGGAGATTCTCAATCATCCAGGTCAGGGGTCGGCAACCTGCGGCTCTGGAGCCACATGTGGCTCTTTTCATCCCTTTGCTGCAGCTCCCTGTTGCCGGTCAGCTGCACAATTGATAGGGTTTTCAGTTAGGACAGGTAGAGGAAAAAGGATTCCACGCTAGGAGGAGACTCTATGGTGGAGGAACTGGACTTCCAGTTCTGGTTTGGGGTGGGGGGGTGGGGGGCTTCTGGTTAGGACCTTTGTGGCTCTTTGAGTGTTTAAGGCTGCCGATCCCTCATCCAGATCATGTTGTCCCAAAGGTGCTTTTTCCAAAGGGCAACTGAAGCTTCTTGGATCAGAAGCAAAACATTTTCAAAGAAAAAAAAATACCAAGAAAATCCAATTGTTGGGGTTTTTTCTCTCTCTCTCTTTTTTTTTTTTTTTTTGGAAAAAGCATCTTTGGGACAGACCCAGGACTTATTTTGGGATTTCCTCGGAGAGTCCTGGGGATTGATGGAAACTTGACACCGGGCTTAGGAGAGGGAAAACCGGTTTCCCCAAAACTTATTCATACACTTTAGGAGGTCCCGAAGGAAGAATGAATGAACTGGTGCTCTTTGAATAAGTTTCAAATGTTTCAGTTTCTAATGTGAAATTCAGGCCACTAAGCTTTGTTTGCATTTGGCACTTAATAAATTATTCGGGCATCCTTAACTGCTTCCTTCCTTTTTTCTCCAACTCTTTTGAAAGCTCCTTCGGGTACTTCTGCGAAGTCTGTTAGCCAGAACTGCTGCTGACACCTGCTCTCTCTTCCTGCAAGACGTTTTAACTCTGTTGGAGGGGGTGGGGGATCAGTAAGTCTCTGTAACCATCTTGATCTAGAGCAGGAGTCAGCAACCTGTGGCTCTGGAGCCGCATGTGGCTCTTTTCATCCCTCTGCTGCGGCTCCCTATCGCCGGTCGGTTCCACAATTGATAGGGCTTTCAGTTAGGACAGGTAGAGGAAAAAGGATACCGCACTAGGAGGAGACTCTATGGTGGGGGAACCGGACTTCCGGTCAGCAGAGGAAAAAGGATACTGCGCTAGGAAGAGACTCTATGGTGGGGGGAACCGAACTTCCGGTCAGCTCCAGAATTGAATGGGGGCTTCCAGTTAGGACCTTTGTGACTCTTTGAGTGTTTAAGGTTGCCGACTCCTGATTCAGAGCCCCGTTTCTTCAAAAACGGTCTCTCCCTTGCAGCGGTCTGGCGTGGGGAGAGAACGGTACCTTCTCTGATGGCTTCCTGGATCAGCTTCTCGCCATGCAGGGACTCCGAGGACTCGGTGCGGAAGAGAGTGCGGGGGTTCCCCCAGGGCGAAGGGCTGTCTTCCCTGCCGCTCTGAAGAGCCACGAGGTCGGCGAAGAGTTCCGTTTTCTCCCTGAGAAGTGCCCCAATCTCCTGGTCGCACTGTTGAATCTTATCTATGGGAAGGAAGGAAGGAAGCGAAGGTGGCTGCCGGAAGGTGGAGGAGGGAAAGGCAAACTTTGCTCAGGGAAGCTGGGCATGACCTTACCTTTCAGCTTCCTGAGAGAGGCTTCGCTCTCGGTCTCAATGAAGGGGAAGTCAGCCCGGTCAGGACAGCTGCAGAGGAGAGGCAAGCAGAAAGGACATCAGGTTAACCATTTGGGACATAAAGGACGAGTGTTTTTTTTAAGAAGAGACTAGACACTTGTCTGAAATGGTACAAGGGTCTCCTGCTTGAACAGGGGGCTGGACTAGAAGACCTCCAAGGTCCCTTCCAGCTCAATTCAGACTGAAATGGTCCAGGGTCTCCTGCTTGAGCTGGAGATGGACTAGAAGATCTCTAAGGTCCCTTCCAATTCTACTATTCTGAAGACAAGGAGAGCAGGGGGATGGACTAGAAGACCTCTAAGGACCCTTCCAGCTCTGGTACAGGTGGTCCTCGACTTATAATAGTTCAAACTGGAACTAGAACTACGGAGAAATTTCCCAACAGTGAGAAAGACATCGCTGGAAGTTTTTAAAGAAGAGACCCGATAGCTGGACTAGAAGACATCCAGGGAGGATCTTGGAATGTGCATCTGTCTTTGGCTGCTGTGCAGTTTCGCCGGTTTCCCATCCCCCACCTGGCCTATGGCAACTCGAGAGCAGGCCAGGGATGCTTTGCGAGTTGACATTGTGCACCATGCTTTGTAAGCCGCAACTGGCTGGGTTCACATCACACCCTAAACCAGTGATGGCTAACCTTTTTGCCATCGCGTGCCAAAAGCGGGGGAGCGCGAGGGGGTGTCATGCGCACGCGTGCCCACACCCATAATTCTATGCGCCCTGCTCCCTTGCACATGTGCATGTCACTCCCCAATTTTGGCATGCGATGGCACGGTGGGCCCATTTTTCACCCTCCCCTGGCTCCAGAGCCTTTCTAGGAGCCTGGGGAGGGTGAAAACGGCCTTCCCCATCCCCCCCTGGAGGGCCTCCGGAGGCCGGAAACATCCCGTTAGCTGACTTCTGGCAGGACCGGAAGGCCGTTTTCGCCCTCCCCAGGCTCCTAGAAAGGCTCTGGAGCCTGGGGAGAGCGAAAAACAGGCCTTCCCCCCCACCCCCGAGGTCCTCCGGAGGCAGTAAACAGCCTGTTTCCCTACTTCTGGTGGGCCCAGAAGGCCCAAAAATCAGCTGAGCTGGCATGCCCACTGATATGGCTCCGCGTGCCACCTGGGGCACGCGTGCCATAGGTTCGTCATCACGGCCCTAAGCCAACATCGAACTAGAGCATGCTCAGAGTAGTCCTTTAGCAAAGCCCGCCAGTCACTGGAAGTGGCTTCGACTCCTGGCCTTACAAGAGGTGCCGGTGTGGCTGCCTGTCCCGCTGCCGGACCTAGGGAAGGCTGGGAGCAAAGACGACCTGCCCGAGCCAAGATTCTCTCCACCCCCCCAAACAGACACACTCACAGCTTGACACTCTGCTGGATGACCTTCATCCAGGTGTTCCGGTCATCACGCGATGCAGCGTGAACCTCGTACATCTCGGGTGGAGTGTTGCTGATCAGGAACATGCCTTTCTCCTGGTTGGCAATATCACGGACAATCAGGTTCTGGATGGAAATGACTGCTGGCTTGTCCTGAAAGGAAAGGAACACGTTCAGACTCTCCACGCGTAGACAGACAGATAGCTATGATCATGAAATGCTATGTAGGAAAATTCACTGTATGAATGTCATTCTTCTCTGGGGTCAACAGCCCTGTGATTTCCTGGTGGTCCTCCGTCCAAAAACTAACTGAGTCTGACCCTCCTTAGCTTCTTCACATCAATCACGATGTAGAAGAACATTTGTAACTTTTGCAAGCACAGACAATCCCAGATCCGACAAGATCTATTGCTGGGCCCAAATGTTGTGGCTCGCCAGCGGATCTGGTGGCGGATTCAGACAGTGAGGAGGTTGGGGAGGAACAGGGGCCAGTCCTGGAGCCTGGGGAGGGCTCTGAGTCGGAGGCAGAGATGAGGCCAGGGCCGTCTGACAGTTGTCAGCTGCCTTCGGAGTTGGACATCAGTGAGGTAGAAGAACAGTTGGCGCCTGTTCCCAGAATGCGCATACATGCAGAGCTGCCAGGAGAAAGGAGCAGCTAAAGAACAAGGGTCGACTCAGGAGTAAAGCCACAGGTGGACGATGAAGGGCCCCTCCCAGAGGGAATAAAAGAGGAGCGAATGGGGAGGGGAGTTTGCAGGAGACAATTAGTTCATTCCTGTATTCTTGGTGTCTGAAAGATATCGGCCTGGCTACTCGCCAAGCCTGATAAAGGTCGGTAATGGTGAACTATCTTGAAAGACTATAGGAGAGGAAAGACTTTGCTGGAGAGGAAGTCACTATAAATTAAATAAAAAGGGGTTTATCGGGACGAGGACTCGGCTTCGTGCTGCTGGGGAAGCCTAGGTCAGAGCACCAAATGCCTCTAAGGCAGTGTTTCTCAACCTTGGAAGCTTGAAGATGGGTGGACTTCAACTCCCAGAATCCCCCAGCCAGCGCTGCTGGCTGGGGGATTCTGGGAGTTGAAGTCCACCCATCTTCAAGCTACCAAGGTTGAGAAACACTGCTCTAAGGGGTCCTAAATACAGCCACGGCCCTGTGCCAAGGGGCCATTTTGAGCCTCGGGTATCTCATCACAGAAATAGGTGATGGAGAAATAAAAAGGGCACTTACCAGGGTGGGGAAAATATACTTTTGGTCCTTCTCTTGCAGGAAGATGAGAACGTCTGTCATCAAAACCACCAAGACATCTGCACGGGAGAAAGAGGAAAAGGGACCACGGGGAGAGGAACAGTTTACTGCAGGCGTCCTCAATCCTTGGGTCGGGGGCCCACTACCGAGCCTTGAGCCATTGGGAACTGGGCCGCGGAAGCGTGCATCCCCACTTGCGCAAGCGTGCTCCATTTGCACGAGTGGTGTGCATGCGTGTCTGCTGCTCGCACACACGGAGTTGCGTATGTGTGCACGCTTGCCCACCGCTCAATGGGCAGGATCATCCCCTCCTTCCTCCCCCAATGGTCTGCAAAGCTGGGAAGGTTGGGGTAAACTCTGGTTTACAGGTGGCCCTCGATTTACGACAGTTCATTTAGTGACCATTCACAATGTTACAATGGCACTGAAAAAGAAGGGACCGTTTTTCAGACTTATGACTTCTGCAGCATCTCCTTAATCGTGTCATCGAAATTCAGACGCTTGGCCACTGACTCGTGTTTATGACGGTTATAGTGTCCTGGGGTCCTGTGATCCCCTTTTGTGACCTTCTGACAAGCAAAGTTCAATGGGGGAAGCCAGATTCGCTTAACGACCGGGTGACTAATTTAAGAACTGCAGGGATTCACTTAACAACGGTGGCAAAGAAGGTCGCAAAAAACGGGGCAAAATTCACCTAACAAATGTCTCACTTGACAACAGAAATTTTGGGCCTCCATCGTGGTCGTTAAGTCGAAGACTATGTGCATTAATTAGCTTGCTCTGTTTGCAGAACCTGGCTCTCCTTCGTTCGGAAGTTAAACCACGGAAGGGATGAGTGGGTGGGTGGGTGGGGGGGGCTTTCCTGCCACTTGAGAAAGAAAGAACGCCGTCGTACCTTTGAAGCGCCCCGCGGGGGTCTTCCAGAGCATGCAGCCGTCATGGATCAGTTTCCGCCGCAGCATCTCCTCCTTGCTGAAGGGCCCCCTCTCCCGGGGCAGGTGGGCCTTGGTCCTCCCGTCCAAACGGGTGTAGATTTCCTGCATCCGTGCATTTTTCTCCTGATTGTGCACTTCCTGGTCGACGGTGGAGATCAGGTCTTTGACCAGAGAGAGGGCTGTGCTCAGATCTTTCTGATCCACTTCGTTCCCTGGGAGACGGGGGATGGACGAGGGGGGGGGGGAAAGAGAACATTAGCGGATTCACTGAGAGTCTGGGAAAAGAACGGAAGGGAGAGGAGCAAAAACCAAATTTGCAGGCAATTTGGAGCAGGGGTGAAATGTAAAATTTGTTACTACCAGTTCTGGGGGCGTGGCTTGGAGGTGGTGGGGGTATTGTGACTGGATGGGCGTGGTCAACTTTTTTTTAAAAAAAAAAAACTTTTCAAAGCATTTTTTCTAATGCTTTGAAAAGCCTCTGCCGATCAGGCAACTCAGCTGGGATCGTCAGAGGCTTTTCAAAGCATTTTTTTTTACCACCTCTTCAGCCAAGAGGTTGCAGAAAAAAATGCTTTGAAAAGCCTCTGACGATCCCAGCTGAGCCGTGTGATCGTCAGAGGCTTTTTTTTTTTAACTTTTAAAAGCATTTTTTCGTCGGAAGAGGTTGTAGAAGAAATGCTTTTAAAAGTAAAAAAAAAAAAAGCCTCTGATGATCGTGCGGCTCAGCTGGGCATGGGGGGGGGGGGGGCGGGCAGGGAGTTTTGCTACCAGTTCTCCGAACCACCTGCCACCATCGCTACCGGATCTGGCGATCTGGTCCGAACCGGGAGCATTTCACCCCTGATTCAGAGGCAACTGCTCAGCCCAGAAGGACATACAGACGCACGGCTTTCAAAGCAAGAGATTCCACCCCCCACCCCCCCTTAGTAAACTCATTAGAAATAAGGCTGGGAGATTCCTAAAATCCAGGTTTATTTTACTCCACACACCCACTTTAGGGTCCGTGTCTGTTGCTCCCCCCGAAATATTTCTAGCAGAAATTCCAGATTCCGTAACAGCTTTGTTCCCGATGCCCTCCGTCTGGTAAACGTGCAAGATTCGTTTCTCTCGCCATGTACGTGTTTACACCCAAACTAAACCGTGTTGTTTCTCTGTGTCATATAATACATGTGGGCATATGCATAATTTTTGCATTTGTTCATTAATTCGTTCAATTTTATTTTGTCATGCTTGCGTAGTGCGTGCTGGAGGGGGAGATCCTTTGAGAGCTGTTATGCAACGAAATAGCATTTTAATGTCTGCCGATTAGCGTACATCCAAAGTGACAATAAAGTTAGCCTAAGTCTATCCACATGATGGTGAACCTATGGCACGCGTGCCACAGGTGGCATGCGGAGTCATATCGGTGGGCACGCGAGCGTTGCCCTACCTCAGCTTCAGTGCGCGCATGCAACTGATTTTCAGGCCTTTTGGGCCCACTGGAAGTTGGAAAACAGGTTGTTTCCGGCCTCTGGAGGGCCTCCAAGGAGGGGGGAGGCCTGTTTTTTTGCCCTCCCCAGGCTCTAGAGGCTTTCTAGGAGCCTGGGGAGGGCGAAAACGGCCTTCCCCACCCCTCTGGAGGCCCTCCGGAGGCTGGAAATGGCCCGTTTTCCTGACTTCCGGTCCCACTGGAAGTTGGCAAATGGGCTGTTTCCAGCCTCTGGAGGGCCCTGGGGGGAACGGGGAAGGCCATTTTCGCCCTTCCCAGGCTCCTAGAAAGCCTCTGGAGCCTGGGGAGGGCAAAAAATGAGCCTAGTGGGCCCACCGTGCCATTGTGTGCCAAAAGCAGGGGGAGCGCGGGGTGGGTGGGTCACGCGTGCATGTGCAGAGGGGCAGAATTATGGGTATGGGCATGCACATGCGCGACCCCCGCCCCACTCCCTCCGCTTTTGGCCCGCGATGGCAAAAAGGTTAGCCATCACTGGTCTATTCTATGTGGTGGTCTTGCAAATACGTGAAAACATACTGGGGAAACGTAACGAAGACAGTGCAGAAAATGTTTCAGATAGAAATACGAATGAAATCCGAAGCTTTTTTTTTTTTTTAGCTATGAGAGATGGACAAGCTAATTGAAAACCATTTTTTTGGGGGGGGGGAGCGGTGGTATTCCTTCACACGGTGACGGCTGCGAGGATTGGACTTGCCAAACACCGGAAAGAAAAAGGGATGCCGACAGTTGAAGAATGGATTTTGGCGAAATGAACTGCTTTGATCAGAGATAATGGACTAGACAGCTTTATAAGAGGCTGGAAACAGTTTGTGGACTTTCTTTGTGCCAAGTACAATATCAGAGGGATTAACAGAGGGATTTGAAGATTAGTGTAGTGTTTAACTTAACCTGTATACACACACACACACACACACACACACACACACACATACATACGCACAATATACTACACGCACACACACGTAAACAGTCTGTCACAGAAGTGAGTACACCCCCTCACGTTTTGTAAATATTTAAGTATATCTTTTCATGCGACAACACTGAAGAAATGACACTTGCCTACAATGTAAAGTAGTGTGAGTATACAGCTTGTGTAACAGTGTAAATGTGCTGTCCCCTCAAAATAACACAACACACAGCCATTCGTGTCTAAACTGCTGGCAACAAAAGGGAGTACTACACCCCCTAAGTGATAATGTATACTCACTACTTTACCTTGTAGCCGAGTGTCATTTCTTCAGTGCTCTCACATGAAAAGATGTACTTAAATATTTACAGAATTTGAGGGGGTGTACTCACTTCTGTGACATATTGTATGTATGTTATATATATATATATACACACACAAACACATACGTACTGTAAATATTCCATCCTTTAAGTCAGTGGTGAAATCTAAATTTTTTTACTATCAGTTCTGTGGGCGTGGCCTGGTGGGCGTGGCAGGGGAAGGATTCTGCAAATTCTCCATTCCCACCCTCACTTCAGGGGAAAGATACTGCAAAATCCCCATTCCCTCCCTACTCCAGCGGGAAGGATACTGTAAAATCCCCATTCCCTCCCTACTCCTGGGGGAAGGATACTTCAAAATTTCCATTCCCTCCCCACTCCAGGGGAAAGGATACTGCAAAATCCCCATTCCCTCCCCACTCTGGGGCTAGCCAGAGGTGGTATTTGCCAGTTCTCCAAACTACTCAAAATTTCCGCTACCGGTTCTCCAGAACCTGTCAGAACCTGCTGGATTTCACCCCTGCTTTAAGTACTAGAAATACATTTCTTAGGCGATGAAAACAGCCCGTACTACAAATTTGCAAAAATTGATGTCTTAGCTATTAACTGTTGATGAATTTTGTTTTTAAAAAAAAATAACATGACACTAAAAGGTCTCTCTCTCTCTCTCTCTCTCTCTCTCTCTCTCTCTCTCTCTCTCTCTCTCTCTCTCCCTCCCTCCCTCCCTCTCTCTCTCTCTCGTACCTTTGGAGTTTTGCAGGATTCGATCGATGAGCCCCGGGTATTTGGTGATGCGCTGAGTGACGAGGAGAATGCATTCTTGCATCCCATGCCGCCGAAGCACCGATGAGCGTGACAATTTCTGGAAACATTGAAGCAGAAGGATGATTATCCGGAACACCTCCACAAGATATGCAGCACACATCTGTATACACATCTCATCCACACATCTGTTGTGGCCCGCCAGCAGCCTGCGCAGATCGTGGCTGATCCCGATGAAGAGGAGGGGATCGTAAAGTATACTTTTATAGGGACGCGGTGGTTCAGTGGCTAAGACGCTGAGCTTGTCGATCGAAAGGTCGACAGTTCAGAGGTTCGAATCCCTAGTGCCGTGTAACGGGGTGAGCTCCCGTGACTTGTCCCAACTTCTGCCAACCTAGCAGTTCGAAAGCACGTAAAAAAATGCAAGTAGAAAAATAGGGACCACCTTTGGTGGGAAGGGAACAGCGTTTTCCGTGCGCCTTTGCCGTTGAGTCATGCCGGCCACATGACCACGGAGACGTCTTCAGATTTGAAGGTGATTTGTCAAGCAGGCTGGCAGGCAGGTAAAAAAAAAGCTGCTGCCAGATAGGAGAGGATGCGCGAGGGTTCCTCTGGTTTGAGACCTCTGAAGGCTGGGGAGAAGGAAAGGAGTGAGAAATGGGGAAAGATCTTACCCGGATGAATTGCTGGAACCGCTTGTCCCGAGTGAAGAGCTCTTTGTAAAGCTTGACGGCTTTGGTGTGGTGGCTGCAGAACTCTGAGTAGGCCTTCTTCATCTGCTCGGCAGCGGGGCCTGAAAACTGGAAGGCAGGATTGCTTGGTCTAGTGGTAAAGGCAACAAACTAGAAACCAGGAGATGGTGAGTTCTAGTTCTGTCTTAGACATGAAAGCTGCCTGGGTGATTTGAGGCCAATTACCAGGAGACGGTGAGTTCTAGTTCTGCCTTAGGCATGAAAGCTGCCTGGGTGATTTGAGGCCAATTACCAGGAGACAGTGAGTTCTAGTTCTGTCTTAGGCATGAAAGCTGCCTGGGTGATTTGGAGCCAATTACCAGGAGACAGTGAGTTCTAGTTCTGCCTTAGGCATGAAAGCTGCCTGGGTGATTTGGGGATAATTACCAGGAGACAGTGAGTTCTAGTTCTGCCTTAGGCATGAAAGCTGCCTGGGTGATTTGAGGCCAATTACCAGGAGACGGTGAGTTCTAGTTCTGTCTTAGACATGAAAGCTGCCTGGGTGATTTGAGGCCAATTACCAGGAGACAGTGAGTTCTAGTTCTGCCTTAGGCACGAAAGCTGCCTGGGTGATTTGGGGATAATTACCAGGAGACGGTGAGTTCTAGTTCTGCCTTAGGCATGAAAGCTGCCTGGGTGATTTGAGGCCAATTACCAGGAGACGGTGAGTTCTAGTTCTGCCTTAGGCATGAAAGCTGCCTGGGTGATTTGAGGCCAATTACCAGGAGATGGTGAGTTCTAGTTCTGTCTTAGACATGAAAGCTGCCTGGGTGATTTGAGGCCAATTACCAGGAGACAGTGAGTTCTAGTTCTGCCTTAGGCACGAAAGCTGGCTGGGTGATTTGGGGATAATTACCAGGAGACCGTGAGTTCTAGTTCTGCCTTAGGCATGAAAGCTGGCTGGGTGATTTGGGGCCAATTACCAGGAGATGGTGAGTTCTAGTTCTGCCTTAGGCACGAAAGCTGGCTGGGTGATTTGGGGACAATTACCAGGAGACCGTGAGTTCTAGTTCTGTCTTAGACATGAAAGCTGCCTGGGTGATTTGGGGCCAATTACCAGGAGACCGTGAGTTCTAGTTCTGCTTTACACGTGAAAGCTGGCTGGGTGACCTGGAGCCGGTCACCATCTCTCCGCCCAACTCATTTCACAGGATTGTTGTTTTAGGGAAAATAAAAGGAGGAAGGAGTACAGGTAGTCCTTGACTTACGGACACAATTATTCCCAAACTTTCTGTTGCTACGTTGAGACATTGATTTGAGTTTTGCCCCGTTTTACGACCTTTCTTGCCACAGTGGTTAAGGGAACGGCTGCCCTTGTTCAATTGTAACACAACTGTGAAGGGAATCTGACTTCCCCGTTGATTTTGCTTGTCAGAAGGCTGCAAAAGGGAATCACATGATCCCAGGATACTGCAACCATCATAAATGCCAGTCAATTGCCAAACATCTGAATTTTGATCACGTGACGATGTGGATCCTGCAGCGTTGGTAAGTGTGAGAAATAGCCGTCAGTCACTAAACAAACTGTCGTAAGTCAAGGACTACCTCTATTAGATACGTTTGCCGCCTTGTTTATAAAATAATAACACAGGCAGGATATAAATAAATACCGTATTTTTCGGACTATAAGACGCACCAGAGTATAAGACGCACCAAGATTTCGAAGAGGAAAACAAGAAAAAAAAAAAGTTTTTGCCCTCCCCCGGCCCCCAGGAGCACTCTGCAGGCCTCCCAAACCTTCTGCGCATCCCGTTTTTGCAAAAAATGGGCCCATTTTTTGCAACAATGGGATGCGCAGAGGGTTTGGGAGGCCTGCAGAGTGCTCCTGGGGGCCGGGGAGGGCAAAATTGTGATAAATGGGGGGTTTGGGAGACTAAAAATGGGCCCGTTGTTCGCAAAAACAGGGCCTGTAGAGGGTTTTTTATAGATATATATATATATATTTAAATTTGATTTATATGCCGCCCTTCTCCGGAGACCCAGGGCGGCTTACAATGCATTAAGCAATAGCCTTCCTACTTTTGTATATTTATACAAAGTCAGCTTATTGCCCCCACAAATTGGGTCCTCAATTTACCTACCTTAGAAAGGATGGAAGGCTGAGTCAACCTTGAGCCTGGCGAGATTCGAACCTGCAGTAATTGCAGGCAGCTGTGTTAATAACAGGGTGCATTAAACCACTGTACTACCAAGGCTCTGCTTTGATAGTACAAGGTTTGGGAGGCCTGCAGAGTGCTCCTGGAGCCTGGGGAGGGCAAAACGCCCCCATTTTTGCAAAAAACGGGCCCCAAATCCCCCATGTGTCGCGTTTTTGCCCTCCCTGGCCCCCAGGAGCACTCTGCAGGCCTCCCTAACTCTCTGCAGGCTTCGTTTTTGAGAAAAAATGGGCCTGTTTTTGGCGAAAACGGGACCCCTGGGGCAGGGTTTCGGGAAGCCAAAACTGGCTGTATTCGCTGTATAAGACGCACCAACATTTCCAACCCTCTTTTGGGGGGGGGGGGAGAAGTGTGTCTTATACTCCGAAAAGTACGGTAGTAAGAAATGAAGAAACGGAAAGAGGCAAGAGCTGAGCAGGCGGGGAGAACTTTTTCCCAAGAATGATGCTCCTTCCGGTACCTGCTGGATCAGGATGTCTCCCAGGCGGCTGATCACAAAATTCTTGCGGCTGCCGTCAGCCAGAGATTCCTTCCGGCGTTCCAAAAGGTGGACCAGGAAGCCGTCATGGATCTCGCTGAGCTCATCCACGCAGGGGAACATGCTCTGCACCACCGAGGCGTCCATCTGCAGGTCTTCCAGCATCCCCTTGCGGAAGAGGTTGGTCATGATCTTCAAAGTCCGGACGTGATGCAGCTCCGTCTGGATCAGCTCTGCGGGGAGAGACGGGAAGAAGAAAGTAGGCTGGGGAACGAACGGGGGCTGGGATGGAGGCCGAGAGGCACCGAGGGGGGGGGAAAAAAAAAGGAGAGGATAGAATCTCATCGCTGAATAACAACAAGAGTGTCCTGAAAACAGAATAACGGAGTTGGAAGGGGCCTTGGAGGTCTTCTAGTCCAACCCCCTGCTCAGGCAGGAAAGCCCTATCCCAGTGATGGCTAACCATTTTTTTCCTCGGGTGCCCAAAACGCGTGTGTGCGCACAATAGCACGCCCGTGCGTGCCCACACCTATAATGCAATGCCCCCCACGGACGACTGCCCGGTAGCAAAAATCCCTGCCCCCCCCCCCCATGCCCAGCTGAGCCGCGCGATCATCATCAGAGGCTTTTTTTTTTTACTTTTAAAAGCATTTTTTCAGCGGAAGAAGTTGTAGAAAAAATGCTTTTAAAAGTTAAAAAAAAAAAAGCCTCTGATGATCGTGCGGCTCAGCTGGGCATGGGGGGGGGGCAGGGATTTTTGCTACCGGTTCTCTGAACCATCCGCTGCCATTGCTACCGGATCAGGCGATCCGGTCTGAACCGGGAGCATTTCACCCCTGCGTTGCGCTCATTTTCCCAAGGTTGACGCTGGTGGAGAGCATGCTGCAGAAATGTAATGAATGCACTGAAAGAAAATCCGTTTGTGGTCTTGATGGCTTAAAAACCGTCTGGAGTTTCTTCCTCTTGTAGCTTCCCAGGAAAATGGGGGTTTGGCCTCCGTCGTCGGGGAAAGGGGGGGTGTCAAGGGGGGGAGCTCACCATAGATGACGTCTTGCCGCTTCATGACTTCCTTCTTGTGCTGCTGCAGGAAGCTGTTGTCCACGGCCAGACTCCAGGAATCCGCCTCAAAATCCTTCTCGTCCATCTCGAAGTCGCTCATCAACTGGCTGTAAAGGACTTCAGCTCCTGGGGGAAGAACGGGCAAAGATGTGTACAGGTAGTCCTCCACTTACAACAATTTGCTTAGGGACTGTTCAAAGTTACAACGGCACTGAAAAAAAGGGAGCTAGGAACCGCTTTTCACACCTACTGACCTTTGCAGCATCCCCAGGATTTTGCGATCAAAATTCAGCTGCTTGGCAACCTGACTCATACTTACGACCGTTGCTGGGTCCTAACGTCACGTGATCCCCTTTTGCGACCTTCTGATAAACAACGTCAATGGGGAAGCCAGATTCACTTAACAACCGTGTTACGAACTTATCAATGTTGGTGATTCGCTTAACAATGGTGGCAGGAAAGGTTAAAAAATGGGGCTAAACTCACTTAATAAATGTCTCACTTAGAAACAGAAATTTTGGGCTCCGCTGTGGTCGTAAGTCGAGGGCTATCTGTATGGGCACTGGAGGAAGAATGAGGTTGGTTTATGCAAGGGGGAGGCATCGAAGAGAAAGCAAAATCAGAAGAGAATCCTGCCAGTCCTTAATAGCCAGGGGATGCTTGAAACTTACGTTTCACTTTTATTTTTTATTAATTTATAGTATGAAATACAAAAGAAAATAGTAGGAAAGATAGGGGAGGGAAAAGGGAAAAGAAAAGTGCAGAAAAGAAGGGAAAAAGAAAGAAAAGGCGTTGACTTCCAATTCCCTTTGGTGCAAAAGACTAACAAAATAGCATCAAACCTCAACTTTTTACTCTTACAAAGTAGCATAAACTAGCCATTTCTATAACAACAAACCTAGCTCATAGGTAAAATCCAAAATCAAAATGTTGCGGTGCTTGAAACTTATCCAGCTTGCAATACACAGCAAAGCCAACGCAAAAAAGAAAAAAAAATGGGGCTACAATTGGATGGATGCAACCCAGTGGTGAAATCCAAATTTTTTTACGACTGGTTCTGTGGGCGTGGCTTGGTGAGCGTGGTGTGGCTTGGTGGGCATGGCTTGGTGGGCGTGGCAGAAGGATACTGCAAAATCTCCATTCCCACCCCACTCTGGGGCCAGCCAGAGGTGGTATTTGCCAGTTCTCCGAACTACTTAAAATTTCCGCTATCGGTTCTTCAGAACCTGTCAGAACCTGTTGGATTTCACCCCGGTGCAACCACCATTTTGTCAGATGTACACACCTGCGCACAAAAGCAGAGACATCACCCGGCCAACAAAAGTGCGTATAGTCAAGGCTCTGGTTTTCCAAGTTGCAATGGATGGCTGTGAAAGTTGGACCACAAGGAAGGCTGAGAAGGCCAAAGAATGGAGGCCTTTGAACTCTGGTGCTGGAGAAGACTCCTGCGAGCCCCTTGGACTGCAAGGCCATCCAACCGGTCAGTCCTAGAGGAGATCGACCCTGACTGCTCTCTAGAAGGCCAGATCCTGAAGAGGAAACTCAAATCCTTTGGCCACCTAATGAGAAGGAAGGAAGGACTCCCTGGAGAAGAGCCGAATGCTGGGAACGATGGAGGGCAAAAGAAGAAGAAGGGGACGGCAGAGACCGAGGTGGCTGGATGGAAATCACTGAAGCAGTCGGCGTGAGCTTAAATGGACTCCTGAGGATGGTAGAGGACAGGAAGTCTTGGAGGAATGTTGTCCATGGGGTCGCAATGGGTCAGACACGACTTCGCAACTAACAACAACACACCTGTGTGGAGTTTGAGCTCACTACTTTATTATTTTCTGCCTATAATACAGGAATCTCCCTAGTGGCAGCCTTCTCTTGAGAACAAAAAGGCTCCATGGAACTTAGGTGGGAGTTGATCCCAGTCGTTTTGTAGTTGCGCAGTGGCTTCAGACTAGTTCCCCGCTTGATCCCTCCTCCCTGCAGGCTGGGAGCTTCCCAACAATGTCAACTTTTCTAACCCCTCCCCTCCTCCATCAGATGCCCCTGGCTGTCTGGGTACTTGGTTTTGGGTCCAAGACACTCCAGATTTCAAGGAAAAGCCACAAGGATACTCTGGCTCTGCCATTTTTTCCCTCCTCGTCCCGGAGGTCTCTGATCCTAAGCTGCATGAATAGCCAACTCAGCGGATGAAAGAAAACAACCAAGAATCGGAGACAGCCGTGTGTCTGCCTCAGTTACGTCAACGAGGAAATATTCTATTTCTGCATTTCTGGAGGAGGTGCAGAGCGATTGGCAGGGAGGGGGCTGAAAGTCTGCAGAAGATCATTGAGATCGGGTTGATCCTTCAGTCGATGGTAGGGTGGCCTGTAGATTATTGATTAGCGTGATCACCTATGATCCATGCTAAGAATCTTGTCGAGATTGGAAGGCAGGCTGAGCAAAACAGAGATGATTGATGGCCTTGGAGGCTGAATCTTGCAAGGAGGGATTGTGGGAACCAGGAATGAGTGGATGTGAGAAAAGACCATATGGTGAATCATGGCAGCATTTGCTACGTACAGGTACAAGTAGTCCTCGACTTACAACAGCTCATTTAGTGACCGTTCAAAGTTACAATGGCACTGAAAAATGTGCCTCTCCTTAATCGTGTCATCAAAATTCAGATGCTTGGCAACTGGTTCATATTTATGACCGTTGCCGTGCTCCCAATGTCACGTGATCCGTTTTGCGACCTTCTGACAAGCAAAGTCAAGGGGGAAGGCAGATTCACTTAACAACCGGGTTGCTCACTTATCAACCACAGTGATTCACTTAAACCAAGGTGGTAAGAAAAGGCGTAAAATGGGGCAAAACTAACTCTCTTAACAAGTGTCTCACTTAACAACAAAAAAATTGGGGCTCCGTTGTGGTCGTTAAGTCGAGGGCTACCTGTATGTGCTAGTGGGCACTGGAGGGGAGAATGAGGCTGATTTAGGCAAGGGGGAGGCATCGAAGGCGTAAAATGGGGCAAAGCACACTTAACAACTGTCTCACTTAACAACAGGCATTTGGGGCTCCATTGTGGTCGTAAGTCGAGGACTACCTGTATTGGGAATGTAAGAGCAGTTGGGCAGTGATGGCTTAGACAGAGAGAGGACCCAGCAAAGGTTGGGCAACCTTCGCTTAGGGATGTTCTGAGCAAAGGGCCCTTCTAAATCTAGGATCCTAAGCTACTGAAATTAAAAATGAAATAAGCAAACGAGATTTTCAACGTGCTACGTTTCTATAGATACCACCTCTGCCACCTTCTATTTTTTCCCCACAGCCCTTCCCTAGGAAACCTGCCAAATCCTTTTTGCTGCAATATTGCTCTGCATTAGTATCTATTCATCATAGATACAAACCTGAACAGGCTTTCCAAATTCCCTCGAAGACAGAAAAGAAAAGTTCCAAACCATCGGATTAGATGAATGGCTTGAAAGCAGCAGGAGGAAATTAAAAGAGAGGCCATTGTGGAGTTCTTTGTCAAAGAAACGCAGTTATAGGAATAATCCCAGGGTTGGAAAAACTGAATAAAGAAGCAAAGGTGTGATATGGATGCATAGAAAGTTGATGGAATTATGAGCTTGCCACACCAGCTATGGAGATTCTCAGTCATACAAGTCATGGCTGTTCCAAAGGTTAACTTTTCTCCAGCCCCTCCCCAAAGAGGCAACTGGACTTTCTGATTTTTTTTTTTTAATTTGATTTATATGCTGCCCTTCTCCGGAGACTCAGGGCGGCTTACAACGTGCTCAGCAATAGCCTTCATCCTTTTGTATATTTATACAAAGTCAGTTTATTGCCCCCACAACTGGGTCCTCAATTTACCTACCTTAGAAAGGATGGAAGGCTGAGTCAACCTTGAGCCTTGGCGAGATTCGAACCTGCAGTAATTGCAGGCAGCTGGTCTTAATAACAGGGTGCTTTAGACCACTGTACCAAGGCTTTAATCGACATTAAGGCTTCTGTCTTCCTTAATGTGTACTGCGCAGTCCAGGAAGGTTAGACTCTTTTCCTTAACATCCTCCCGTGTGAATTTGATGTACCTGTCCACAGAGTTGATGTCAGGGTTCCTCAAAGCTAATTTTTATTTAGAGATGTCATATTGGCACATCTGGGAATAAAAATTAGCTTTGAGGAAACGCAAGCGGTGTTTGAGGTGTTGTGACCCAGGCCCGAGTAAGTAGTAGGAAAATCAGTCCGTGAAAAAAAAAAAAAAAACTTTATTCGAACAGCTGAGAATTACTTCATTCCCAGCGTCGTTCAACTAAATTAAAGCAAATTCCTCCCAACACAAATTCCTCAGTCCTATCTCAAACCTTGGTCCAATTAGGCAAACTGCCAAAGGCCTTTCTTGGCAAACGTTCAGAAGTCACAGATACAAAAATAAATGCAAGGCGTAGACGAAGAAGAAGAAGCAGCTACCATTTTTTAAATTTTAAGCCTTATGGGAGGGGCCAATCATCTCTTGGCCCTACTCCCGAGTTGTCCTCTTTGCTTGAGCTGCTCTTGCCTTCTGGCAGCTCTTCTCAGACTGGGTGACTTTGGGCCAATCACCAGGAGACTATGAGTTCTAGTTCTGCCTTAAGTATGAAAACCAGATGGGTGACTTTGGGCCAATTACCAGGAGATAGTGAGTTCTAGTCCTGCCTTAGCCCAGTTACTCTCTCTCAGCCCAACTCACCTCATGTGGGGAAAATGGGAGGAGGGAAGAAGAGGGAAGAGAAAATGGGAGGAGGGAAGAGGAGAAGATGGTATGTCTACCATTTTGAGTTACTTATAAAGTAATAAAAATGGGATAAGCAATGAATGAATGAATGAATGAATGAATGAATGAATGAATGAATGAATGAATGAATGGAGTGACTGTTTGAGGAACAAGGAGAATTCGCTGAACCTGAGCTGGAAAAGTTCGCCCCCAAAGAGAAGTTCCTACTTTCCTGGAGCCTTCTGGAAGCTTTTAAAATTTTGGAGATCTGGAAAAAGCCTTTGGGCCTTGAATGCTGTAACACTAGGAATATTCTCTTAATTGTAATTGCTATTCTATTTTTTGTAATGCTGCATTTCTGCTACTGTAGGCCCATTCTGATGGCAACAATTGCAGCTTTTGGACACTGCTTAAAGCAACCTCAGAAGAGGCTTATAAACGCACAAATAAATAAAAGGCAGATTCCCATCGTATCTTTGGAAGGTTCCTCCCCCCTACCAAAAAGGGACCAGAAAGATTCTGGCAATTCAGGCAAAGGCAGGGCATCCTTCTGTTTGGGATGCTTTCATTGGGCTTCCTGCATTGATCAGATAGATGGTGGACCAGATAGATGGCCTCAACTGACCTTTCCAATTTTAGGATTTCACCTGTTTTCCTCTAGCGCAGGTGTCAGCAACCTACAGCTCCCGAGCCGCATGTGGCTCTTTGGGCCCTCTGCTGTGGCTCCGTCGGGTGATCCCACCACTGGCTGCCACCCCCCCTCCTCGCCCTCCCCTCCCAGTCACTCCTCGCCTGGCCTGAGAAGTTAAGGACGACGGCAGGGGATGGAGAAGTGGCCGGCGCAGAGACAGAGAGATACAGAGAGAGAGGTGGGAAGGAAGGGAGAGAGAGAGAGAGATGTCAAAAGAGTTTTGTGGTTCCCAGTGTTTTTAACAACCGGTTCTCTGTCCTAATGACTGGCTGGGTAGGCGTGGCTAGGGGTGTATGTCATGTGACTGGTAGAAGTGAGTGACGTCGAGTTGGCCACGCCCACCCAGGTTTTGTGGCTCCTGGTGTTTTCTTTTCTGTGGGAAACGGGTCCAAATGGCTCTTTTGAGTTTTTAAGGCTGCAGAACCCTGCTCTAGCATGAAGAAAAGAAAAAAAAAAAAAAAGAATCCAGATTGACACCTCCGGCATTTTCCGAACTATTCCCGTGAATGCCCTTGAAGTGCATGGCAAATGAACACAATCTGAATTTGTGTATCTTGAACCCTCCTTTTCTCACCTTCATCAATCAGGGACTCTACGGACAAGGTGCGGTTGCGCATGTTCAGGGAGTCGGTGGACTGAGAGAGGATCCTCCGGATGCCTAGCGGTGATTCGTCGTTGAATGTCCTGAAAAGGAAAGCAAAATTCGTGACCGTCATTGCTAGAAACATCTTTTCGAGGTGCGGTGGACAAAACTTCGATCCTCTCCAGCCAACCGGCAGATGTTCTGGAGGACACCAGTTGGAGGTGGAGCTATACAGATTAACAGATGAGTTGGAAGGGATCTTTTAGGTCATCTAGTCCAACCTCACACCCAAGCAGGAGACTCTACACCCGTGATGAGGAACCTATGGCACATGTGCCCGAAGTGGCACGTGGAGCCATGTCGCCTGGCATGGGTGGCGTTGTCCATTCCTCTTCTGGGTTTTTGGTGCATATGCGCGCATGACGATCAGCTGGCTTTCGTGCATGCAACAGTGCTGGAAACTAGAAGAGCTGGTCTCCCGTTTTCCGGCGTAGGCATGCACGGCGGCCAGCTGATTGTCGTGTGAGCATGCATGCCAGTAACCGGAAGACTACCTGGCCAGTGCGCATGCATGCGCCAGAAACTGGAAGTTCATTTCCTGGTGCGCGCATGCCCCCTGGGCAGCTCCTCTTCCCTGTTGCGTGTGCACACACGCTCCCTTTCCAGCACTTGGTGCTGAAAAGGTTTGCCATCACTGCCCTACACCCGTTCTGACAAATGGCAGTCCAGTCTCTTCTTGAAAACCTCCAGTGATGAAGCTTCCACAACTTCCGAAGGCAACTTCTGTTCTATTGGTTGATGGTTCTCAACTGTCAGAAAATTTCTCCTTATTTCCAGGTTGAATCTCTCCTTGGTCAGTTTCCATCCATTCTTCCTTGTCTTGCCTTCAGGGGCTTTGGAAAATAGTTTGACCCCCTTCCTCCTCTCTGTGGCAGCCCCTCAAATATTGGAAGATGCTGTCCTGTCTCCCCTGGTCCTTCTCTTCACTAGACTAGCCAGGCCCAGTTCCTGCAACCGTTCTTCGTATGGTTTAGTCTCCAGTCCCTGCATCCCAACAGAATAACAGAGTTGGGAGGGACCCTGGAGATCTTCTAGTCCAAACTCCTGCTCAAGCAAGAGATCCTACACCATTCTGGACAAATGGCTGTCCAATCTCTTCTTGAAAGCCTCCAGTGATGGAGCACCCACAATTTCTGGAGGGAAGCTGTTCCACTGGTTAAGTGTCCTCACTGTCAGAAAATTTCTCCCTTATTTCCAGGTTGAATCTCTCCTTGGTCAGTTTCCATCCATTGTTCCTTATCTGGCCTTCAGGTGCTTTGGAAAATAGCTTGACCCCCTCCTCTTTGTGGCAGCCCCTCCAATACTGGAAGATGCTATCATGTCACCCCTAGGCTAGCCATACCTAAATCCTGCAACCGCTCATGTTTTCATCTGCAGGCCTTTAATTATCTTAATTGCTCTTCTTTGTTCTTTTTCCAAAGACTCAATATTTTTTTTTCTTTTTGTAATGTGACCAAAAACTGGATGCAGTATTCCAGGAGTGGCCTTATTAAGGCTTTGTAAAATGGTACTAATACTTCACGTTGCATCTGTTAATGCAACCGAGGATTGGATTGGAGGATTAGTTTATTTATTTATTGGTTCGATTTATATGCCGCCCTTCTCTGGAGACTCAGGGCGGCTTACAATACGTTAAGCAATAGCCTTCATATTTTTGTATATACCTGCTTAGTAGGGCTTTCGGGCCCCCCCAAGCGGTGTTTTTTTTTTTTTTTATACAAAGTCAGTTTATTGCCCCCACAATCTGGGTCCTCATTTTACCTACCTCGGAAGGATGGAAGGCTGAGTCAACCTTGAGCCTGGTGAGATTCGAACTTGCAGTAATTGCAGGCAGCTGGTGCTAGTTAACAGCACTTTAGTCTGCTGCGCCACCAAGGCTCAATATAGATTGGATCTTTCTTTGATAAGCTTCCAGTTGTTACTTCTTGTCCTGCCCTCAGGTGCCTTGGAGAATAAGTTGACCCTCTCTTCTCCGTGACAGCCCCATAAATATTCGTATACTGCTATGATGTCACTCCTAGTCCTTCTGTTTGTTAGGCTAGACACACTCAGTTCCTACAACTTCCAGAGCAGTCTATAGACGTGTTTTCCTTGAATTTCATAGATAAACCATCTTTTTTTTTTTTTTTAAATTAACTTACCCTGCAATGTTTGTAGTGGAGACACTTTTGGAAAGCGACAAGGTGGGGCGGCCTCTGCGGGATCCCAGCAAGGTGTGCCGAAAACTCTCTGATGGGTAAATGGCAGAATTGGGACGCTCCCTTGTGATGGCTAAAAAATAATATGGACAGACATTCAGTGAGGGTTAGATACAGGGGTCTCCAGCCTTGGCAACTTTAAGCCTGGCGGACTTCAACTCCCAGAATTCCCCATCCAACAAGTCAAAGCTGGGTGGGGAATTCTGGGAGTTGAAGTCCGCCAGGCTTAAAGTTGCCAAGGCTGGAGACCCCATTTTGCATTTTTCTTTCTCTCTCCCCCCTCCCCATTTTTTATTTGTTTTATTTATATAACATTCAATTTCCATCAAACAGTGTGTCATCTGAGTACGGTTATTTTTAAACAATCATAATCCACATATTTGTTTTAGTATTCAGAGTCATCATCATCTAATAATATAATAACGATACTTAACATCATCTTCTTTAACAACTCTCCACATTAACATTTCCTCTTTTTACATCTCCTCCTTTCTAACTTCTGTTTCTATTGTCTAGCCATTGATAGAATATTTCCCATATCAAAAAATACTCAGTTTCTTCTTTAGCCTTAATAGTGAGTGTTAATCTATCCATTTCTGCAATTCTAATGCTAATTTACCCCAAAATAAGACATCCTCTGATAATAAGCCCAATTGGGCTTTTGAGCGCATGGCAATAAGGCCAAGCACTTATTTCAGGGTTCAAAAAAATATAAGGCAGGGTCTTATTTTTGGGGAAACATGGTAATTATATTCCCCTCAGACGGAATCTCATCATTTTTCCATTGTTGTGCAAATACAATCCTAGTTGCAGTTAATATATGCAAGACCAGATATATAATCTTTTTATCATATTTTTCCAGCCCAACAAAAATATCTCTGGTTTCAAAGTTTATATGTTGCTTGGTCATTTTTTTCCAACCGAGTATGTATTTTCGTCCAATATTTTTTAGCTTTTTGGGCACTTCCACCACATATGATAATATGAACCAGGCGATTGAGTACACTTCCAACATTTAGCAGATCTCTCTTTATACATTTTTGCCAATCTTGCTGGTGCAAAATGCCATCTATAAAACATTTTATACAAATTTTCCTTATATGCAGGCCATTTCGCATTTTTCAAGCTGGGGAAAAAAAATACTCTGGATAGCCATTAAGAAAAGTTCTGTGGCTCAAGGAAACCTAGAACCCTTCTCCCACTCTGGAACCAAGCAGAAGAACCCTAAAGATGTGGTTAAAAAAGGAAAGGCAGTTTGATATTCAAGAGTTGTCAAGGTATCTCGAGAGCTGATGAGAAGGGAATTCAAGGCCCAATTTTCCATTTTTGAAAAAGGATGCAAGTTCAAGAATGTAAATCAAGCCCCATTCTCATTCTTTGTGTGTATTATATTTCTAACTTTTAAAATGATGCTTTATATTCCATCCTTCCTGTGTTGGTCTATGACCATGATAAAGATTTGATGTACAGGTGGTCCTCGACTTACAACAGTGACCGTTCATAGTTACAACAGTACTGAAAAAAAGGACATGACCATTTTTCACACTTACGACCATTGCAGCATCCCCCCCGTGATTTACATTCGGATGCTTGACAACGGACTCACATTTATGACGGTCGCAGTGTCCCGGGGTCATGTGAGATTCCCTTTTGAGAAACTTCTGACAAGGAAAGTCAACGGGGAAGCCGGGTTCACTTAACAACGGTGCGACTAATTTGACAACTGTAGGGGTTCACTTAACAGAATTGGCGAGAAAAGTCGTACAAATGGGGCTGTAAAAACTCACTTCGCTACAAATATAAGTGAATTTTTAACTTGCTTGGCTTACTTTGCTTACTCTCCCTTAGCAACATACTTTGGGCTCAGTTGGGGCCATAAATTGAGGACTACCTGTATAACAATCAGTATAAGACACTAGAGGGACTATAAGTATAAGACTATAAGTATAAAACTAAGACGCTAGAGGGACGTGGTGGCTCAGCGGCTAAGACGCTGAGCTTGTCGATCGAAAGGTCAGCAGTCCGGCGGTTCGAATCCCTAGTGCCGCGTAACGGGCTGAGCTCCCGTGACTTGTCCCACCTCCTGCCAACCTAGCAGTTCGAAAGCAGGTAAAAAATGCAAATAGAAAAATAGGGACCAACTTTGGTGGGAAGGGAACAGCGTTTTCCGTGCGCCTTTGGCATTGAGTCATGCCGGCCACATGACCACGGAGACATCTTCAGACAGCGCTGGCTCTTCGGCTTTGAAACGGAGATGAGAAGCGCCCCCTAGAGTCAGGAACGACTAGCACATATGTACAAGGGGAACCTTTACCTTTACCTTTTTACCAAAGAGAGGAAACTGCCCCCTGCCCTCTGTGACTCCGCTGGATTTGCAAGCAGGCGATTCCCAGCCCACACTCACTTTTATTCCTGAGGGACACCGTCTGCAACGCCGAAGTGTTCTTTAGCAACGCGGCCTTTTGCTGCTGCAGGGGACGGCAAGAGAAGGAAGAAAGGAGAAATCAAAAAAAAAAAGGCAGCAAGGTGACAAAAGTCAGATCGAGAAGCTTGGAAATCCCTCGTTTTTCGTGAAAAAGGGCCCATTTTCGGCCTCCCAAACCCTTTGCGCATCCCATTTTTGCAAAAAACGGGCCTGTTTTTTTTCTTGTTTTCCTCTCCGAAAACTTGGTGTGTCTTATACTCCGGTGCGTCTTATTATTATATTATTATATTATAGACCAAAAAATATGGTAAATAGTCAATCGATCAATATTAGGAAGAGAAACAGCCCTTCTTGAAATTTCTGTCTGACAGAGTGCTTTTATAAATTATTAACTGTTTAATAGATTAACAGCAGTGGTGGGTTTCGAAAGTTTTTACTATTGGTTCTGTGGGTGTGGCTTGGTGGGCGTGACGTGGCTTGGTAGGCGTGGCTTGGTGGGTGTGGCAGGGGAAGGATACTGCAAAATCTCCATTCCCTCCCCAATCCAGGGGAAGGTTACTGCAAAATCCCCTTTTCCTCCTGATCAGCTAGGACTTGGGAGGCAGAGAATAGATGGGGGCAGGGCCAGTCAGAATTTTTACTACCGGTTCTCCGAACTACTCAAAATTTCCGCTACCGGTTCTCCAGAACTGGTCAGAACCTGCTGAAACCCACCTCTGATTAACAGAGTTGGAAGGGACCTTGTAGGTCATCTAGTCCAACCCCCACCCCCTCCCAAGCAGGAGACCTTACACCATTTCTGATGATTGCAGTTTGGTCTCTTCTTGAAAGCTTCCAGTGATGAAGCTCCCACAACTTCTGAAGGCAACTTCTGTTCCACTGGTTGTAGAAATATTGTAGAATATTGTAGAAGCAAACTTTCTCAGGCTCAGCCTGTCTCTCTGCCCTCATTCCCCCTAGGTTCTCCGGAAGCTCCTGGACAGAGATTATCTTTTTTTTTTTTTAAAATATCTGGTGAATTACCAAATGAATCACCGAGCCTTTTCTCATCCTGGCACTCTCCAATGGTCAGCCGAGGAGAGGAGGCACCTACACTAAGGATGATCCAAAGAATGACGAAGTCCTTTTTGTGAAATTCCCATCTAGGCTGTGTGGTCTTTAGTTTTAGGGTCATTTTTCAAGCTTTTCCAAAGGGACTTGAAACTTGACAATGTTTTTAAAAAGCGAAGTTGAGTCCCCCACGGTCCAATCAGGACGAGGCAATGGGAAGGGCAGAGGGCAGTCTGCAAAGTTCTCCTTTTTCACTACCTGCTCACCTTTTGCTTGACTTTGGTGCAGTTGGGCAGGCTGTCTTTGCAACGGTTGTGTATGGTCACATTGCAGGCTGTGGAAAGGAAAAACAAAGGCAGTTTGAGAAAGGGACATCATTGCTTTAAGGGGGAAAAGAAAAAGTTAAGCATTAATGGGTTTTTCAGGCATCTGAAGCAAATATATAGAAATGTATAAAATTAAGGCTATTAGGATTAGAAAATATATTGTAATCAATCAAAAAAGGGACAATGAAGGAAATGAAACAATATGAGATAAATGGGGGGGAATTACAGTGGAAAGCAGACCACGAAGAAACGCTTGTTAAAAAGAGGATATATTTATATGTTGTATGTTATGTGTTTGTCATAATGTGTATTAATAAAACAATAAAACTTTAAAAAAAAGAGAGAGAAAGGGATATCAAAAGACAGACACAAACACACACACATACACACATTGGCACGCTTGACTGATCTCCTAAAGCTGAACTTCATCAGCAGGCGGGTGGGAGACCACCAGGAAATCCCAGGGCCATTGGTTACACTGGAAAATGTCTATGGAGATTTTTAGTCATCTCAAGTCGTGGTTGTCCCAAAGGTCTTTTTTTTTCCCCCCCCCAAGAGACAACTGGACTTTCTGGTTTTTCTTTGAAGATGTTTCGCTTCTCATCCAAGAAGCTTCTTCCGGCTCTGACTGGATGGTGGTCCTTCCATTTCCCTCCATCCTTCCACTGATCCTTCCATTCCCCACTATCCTAGCTGAAGAAGCTTCTTGGATGAAAAGAAAAAAAAAACAACAACCAGAAAGTCCAGTTGCCTTTTGGGAAAAAAAGCACCTTTGGGTTACACTGGAAAGGCAAATAAATAAATAAATAAATAAATAATGGTAGCAGATAAGGGCAAACCACTTCTATATTATGGCTGTATAGAGACGATTTGAAGGAGACGGTCTTTAGATATAAAAACCATAAATATCCCTTTCTCCCCCAAACAGATTGGCTTCCAGGACTACATACACATCTCGAGTTCAGTACAAAATGGAACCTGCATTTGTCCACCTGTTGCTGTTACACCTGACATTAGATCATGTTAGGCAGTGGTGGGATTCAATTTTTTTTACTACCGGTTCTGTGGGCGTGGCTTGGTGGGCGTGGCATGGCTTGGTGGGCATGGCAGGGGAAGGATACTGCAAAATCCCCATTTCCTCCCAATCAGCTGGGACACGGGAGGCAGAGAATAGATGGGGGTGGGGCCAGTCAGAATTTTTACTACTGGTTCTCCGAACTACTCAAAATTTCCGCTACCGGTTCTCCAGAACTGGTCAGAACCTGCTGAATACCCACCTCTGATGCTAGGTCATAGTTAGCATTTTTAGCTGATAGAATCACAGAGTTGGAAGGGACCTTGGAGGTCTTCCAGTCCAACCCCCTGCTTAGGCAGGAAAACCTATGCTACTTCAGACAAAAGGTTATCCAACATCTTAAAAACTTCCAGTGTTGGAGCATTCACAACTTCTGGAGGCAAGTTGTTCCACTGATTAATTTTCCTCACTGTCAGGAAACTTCTCCTTAGTTCTAGGTTGCTTCTCTCCTTGATTAGTTTCCATCCGTTGCTTCTGGTCCTACCCTACGTGTGAGCGTAGCGAGTGCACGCGCTCACAACCAGCGAACCTGTTGCTAAAGTGCACCTCTGGAAACAGCTGATCCACCTGCCAATCAGCTGCTCGTGCTTAATCAGGCTAATATACCTGTTCCAGGCTGTTGGCTAAGGATGCTAGCCAAATGGATGCTGGTAACTCTGCTATTCTATTCTATTCTATTCTATTCTATTCTATTCTATTCTATTCTATTCTATTCTATTCTATTCTATTCTATTCTATTCTACTCTACTCTACTCTACTCTACTCTACTCTGCTCTACTCTAGGTATCCTTTCTTTTATGTACACCGAGAGCCTATGCACCTAAGATAAATTCCTTGTGTGTCCAATCACACTTGGCCAATAAAGAATACTATTCTATTCTATTCTATTCTATTCTATTCTATTCTATTCTATTCTATTCTATTCTATTCTACTCTACTCTACTCTATTCTAATTGAATAATTTCTATTCTATTCTACTCTACTCTACTCTACTCTACTCTACTCTACTCTACTCTACTCTACTCTGTTTCTTTTCTTTTCTATTCTATTCTATTCTATTCTATTCTATTCTATTCTATTCTATTCTATTCTATTCTATTCTATTCTATTCTATTCTATTCTATTCTATTCTATTCTATTCTATCCTATCCTATCCTATCCTATCCTATCCTATCCTATCCTATCCTATCCTATCCTATCCTATCCTATCCTATCCTATCCTATCCTATCCTAAATCTGGTAGGCAGAATTTTTTTTTCTTATTTTCCTCCCCAAAAATTAAGGTGCGTCTTATACTCCGGTGCGTCTTACAGTCCGAAAAATACGGCAGATGTAAAGATCAGAAGTTGAAAGATGATTTTACTATGTGTGCTTAAATAATATTATTTAATATGGTTATTAGTATTGTCTATTAAAATATTGAATAATTAAATGATGAAGGATCATATACACGGTGGAGCAAATACTTAACACGTTAACAAAATTAATTTTTAATATTGATAATATCATTATAATTATGCGAGTATGATTAATGCAACTAATATTAGCAATATCATCACTGTTATTCTGTATCAAAACCAACGTTATGCAGATGCCACACTGTTCATATATTCAATACTTAAAAATTTTAAATATATATATTTTTAAAAAAGAAAAAAAAGAAGAAACGTGGCACCGTCACCAATTCAGTGACTCAAGAAAACGTCCCTCGAGAAACACAAGGCGGGGAGGAAGCGATCTGAACAGGAAGAGAGTTTGACTGGTCAACGCGGCATTTCCTGATTATGTCTGTCCTGGGAAAGGAAGGGAAGGGCAGAGCAGGAGGGGAGAGCTGCGGAGTTTTAAAGAAACAGATGCTTATGAATGTCGGTCTGTGCTGAGAGGGTGGGAGGGTTTGGGCCGAGGCTCAATTTCTCCACCAACCCTTTTCCCCCCGCTCTCAAAAGCCCCACATTGGTTGTAGCTGGCTTGCTAATAACAGATTTAACAGATGAACAGAGCGGGAAGGGACCTTGTAGGTCATCTAGTCCAACCTACCCACCCACCCACCTCCCCCCGCAACCAAGCAGGACACGCTACACCTGGAGAGAATAAACTGGAGAGAATCTCATGGAGGATGCCTCACAATCACGGAGACCTCCTGGTTCTCGTCCACAAGAACTCCTCGACTCCATGCCAGGAAAACAAAAAGGCCAGGCAGGCTCTGAAGAAACACACACACACACACACACTCTGACGTGTGGTCATTAAGCGAAATCCCGCTTCCCCCGTGGACACTGCTTGTCAGACGCCAAGCTGGGAAGGTTGCGAGTGGTTGCAATCCCACGATCCTGGGTGGGATGCTGCGACTGGTATAAATACAGGCTGGTTACTAAGGGCCCCGGATTTTGATCATGTGATGTTGGAGACATTCATTAAGTGTAAAGACCAGTTGTAAGTCACTTTTTTCAGTGCCATTATAACTTTGAACAGTCATTAAATGAATGGCTGTAAGTCAAAGGGGTCCTCTCCCCTCCCCCTCTCATTTTCCTTCTCTCCTCTCTCCTCCTTTCCTCTCCTCTCTCTTTTCTTCTCTCCTCTTCCCTCCTCTCCCCTCATTTTCTTTTTCTCCTCCTCCTCTCATTTGTCTAATCTTCTCTTTTTTCTCTTCTCTTCTCCCCCTCCCTTCACTTTCCTTCTCTTCACTTCTTCTCCCTCTCCCTTCATTTCCCATCTCTTCCCCTTCCCCTTCTGATTTCTCTTCTCCTCTTCTCCCCCCCTTAATTTTTCTTCTCTTCTCTTCTCTTCTCTTCTCTTCTCTTCTCTTCTCTTCTCTTCTCTTCTCTTCTCTTCTCTTCTCTTCTCTTCTCTCCTTTCCTCTCCTCTTTTCCCATCTCTCTTCTCTCCTCTTCCCTCCTCTCCCTTTTCTCCTCCTCCTCTCCTCTCATTCGTCTTCTCTTTTTCTCTTCTCTTTTCCTCCCCTCCTGTCCCCTTATTTTCCTTCTCTTCTCTTCCCCCTCTTATTTCTTTTCTCTTCTCCCCTCCCTTCTTTTTCCTTCTCTTGTCCTTCCCCCTCTCATTTCTCTTCTCTTCTTCTCCCCCTCCCTTCATTTTCCTTCTCTTCTCCTCCCCCCATTTTCCTTCTCTTCTCTTCTCTGCTCTCCTCTCCCCTGTCCCTGCCCTCCCCTCTCCTCTTCCCCTCCCCTCCTTCCCCTTTTGACTTCCTCTGAGATATTTTGATGACTATCCAGTCTATTCTCCAGCTCTGGATTTCCTGGTGATCCCCTGACTAACCTCAAACCATTTACTTAACTTTTAAGTTCAGCCAAAGCTGATGATGTGTTACCACCTAGCTGGGCTTAGTATCAATATTGGTGATTTTTAAACTTTTGTTAAGTTCTTGTAAATCTATTTAAAAGCTTACGACTAAACCTTATTCTCCTTCAAGGGGCCATTTTCAACAGATAAGTTGTTTTCAAAACCGAAGCTTTCGGAATCAGCAGCAGCAGCAAAAGCAAAAGTGTTTCGGAAAACCACATGGTAACAGCAGAAGAGGAAGCGACGTCATGTTCTCCTTGCAGAGGAAGAAAAGTTGAGATTGGGGAAGCCAATTCCCCATTATGGGGCAGAACTCCAAGCATTAAAAGGAAGTGAGAATGTCTTTGCAAAAAGCCCTACACGGTCAAATGCGTTTTTGCCACAGTGGCTTTAAGGCTGCCAGTCAGTGCACCAAAGTGCACCCTGAGGATATGAAATTCCCTGGTTACATCTCCCTTGCCTTGGCCACCAACTGAGTTAAACCAGATCTCCCTGAGCAATTCCATACTGCCAAGCCCTCCGCTCATCCTTGCGTTGACATAAAATTGTTTCTTTATTTGTAAGCTGCCCAAAGTCAGCTTATTGGGGAGATAGGTGGCATATACATTTAATAACAGCAATAGCAATGGCATTTTAGACTTATATACCGCTTCACAGTGCTTTACAGCCCTCTCTAAGCGGCTTACGGAGTCAGCGTCTTGCCCCCAACAATCTGGGTCTTCATTTTACCCACCTCGGAGAAATGGAAGGCTGAGTCAACCTTTAGGAAGAAGGAAGGAAGGAAAGAAGGAACGCAGGAAGGAAGGGAGGGAAGATAGCAATAGCACTTAGACCTATATACCGCTTCGTTGTGCTTCTAAGCGGTTTACAGAGTCAGCCTCTTGCCCCCAACAATCTGGGTCCTCGTTTTATCACATAAGGAATTTGTCTCTGGTGCATAAACTCTCCGTGTACATACAAACAAAAAGGTGATAAGTCATATCATAGATCATAGATGAGCCAGCCATGTGCAGGTACCGCCAAAAAAGCCAACACACTTCTAGGCTGCATCAACAGAGGGATAGAATCAAGATCACGTGAAGTGTTAATACCACTTTATAAGGCCACACTTGGAATATTGCATCCAGTTTTGGTCTCCACGATGTAAAAAAGACGTGGAGACTCTAGAAAGAGTGCAGAGAAGAGCAACAAAGAAGATGAGGGGACTGGAGGCTAAAACATATGAAGAACAGTTGCAGGAACTGGGTATGTCTAGTTTAATGAAAAGAAGGACTAGGGGTGACATGATAGCAGTCTTCCAATATCTCAGGGGCTGCCCCAAAGAAGAGGGAGTCAAGCTATTCTCCAAAGCCCCTGAGGGCAGGACAAGAAGCAATGGGTGGAAACTAATCAAGGAGAGAAGCAACCTAGAAATAAGGAGAAATTTCCTGACAGTGAGAACAATTAAGTTTTTAAGAAGATGTTGGATAACCCTTTGTCTGAAGTGGTGTAGGGTTTCCTGCCTAGGCAGGGGGTTGGACTAGAAGATCTCTAAGGCACCTTCCAACTGTTATTCTGTTCTGTTCTGTTCTGTTCCATTCTATTCTATTCTTACAATCTGTAATCATAAGATACAACAAGTGATAAATCATAGACACCAATAGGAGATGGTAGTAGGAAAGATAAGAAGATGAGAAGGCTAATACAAACACAGCCTTACTACATGGGTAAACATCTTTAGGCCTAAGACAGGGCTGTGGGAATTAAATGTTCAGCAAAGTGATGGCACAGGGGGAAAAACTATGTATGTGTCTAATTGCTTTGGCATGCAATGCCCTACAGCAGTATCCAGAGGGGAGAAGTTGAAACAGTTTATGTCCAGGATGTGAGGGGTCTGTAAATATTTTCTCAGACATGAGAGGAATTGTGCTGTTGACCCAGTTCTCACAACATACATAAGCTGCCCTCCCCTCCCCTTGTCCTGCCCCATCCTAGCTTGGCTGCATTAGCCCAGGGCGGGGAGGGGTGGGAATGGGGGCGGGCGGGAGGAGAGTGGCCTAGTTGCCAAAAGGCCAAGGCATTGGAGCAACAATAGCCAAGATGAAAACAGCACTTCGCACTAGGAGTAGCACTTACTATATACAGCTTCACAGTGCTTTACAGCCTTCTCTAAGCGGTTTACAGAGTCAGCCTCTTGCCCCCCAACAATCTGGCTCCTCATTTTACCCACCTCAGAAGGACGGAAGGCTGAGTCAACCTTGAGCCGGTCAGAATTGAACTCCTGGCAGTGAGCAATGAATTAGCCTCCAATACAAGAACTAGCCACAGCCAACTCATGGGGCCAACTCACTGCAGGACAACTCAACAACGACAAAGGTTGACTCAGCCTTCCATCCTTCCGAGGTGGCTATGGCTAATAACAGCACAAAATACGTATAGTATATACATATAACAAAAGTGTGTATAGTCAAGGCGATGGTTTTCCCAGTTGCAATGGATGGCGGTGAAAGTTGGACCATAAGGAAGGTTGAGAAGGCCAAAGAATGGAGGCCTTTGAACTCTGGTGCTGGAGAAGACTCCTGCGAGTCCCTTGGACTGCAAGGCCATCCAACCGGTCAGTCCTAGAGGAGATCAATCCTGGCTGCTCTCTAGAAGGCCAGATCCTGAAGAAGAAACTCAAATCCTTTGGCCACCTAATGAGAAGGAAGGACTCCCTGGAGAAGAGCCCAATGCTGGGAACGATGGAGGGCAAAAGAAGAAGATGGGGACGGCAGAGAAGGAGGTGGCTGGATGGAGTCACAGAAGCAGTCGGCGGGAGCTTAAATGGACTCCAGGGATGGTAGAGGACAGGAAGACCTGGAGGAACGTTGTCCATGGGGCCGCGATGGGTCGGACACGACTTCACAACTAACAACAATAACAATAACGGCACCTTTTGCAAAGGTATCGCTTATTTTCATGGGACTTTTCAATGGGGAAACCGAGGAGTTTTAAAGCTTGCTGGCTGCAGGATCTATTTTTCCAGCCACAGAGGCCTCCCCCACCTTCGAGAAAGGAAAGTTACAAGGCCGGGGAACTCCAAGCCAAGAACTGTCCCAGATAAGGGGCCAGGAGACAATGATACCATTCAGCCAGACGATGCCCCTTGCCTGGCTGCCAAGGCCCCCCGGGACACAAATGCAACTTTGCCGCCCACCCCAAGCCGGACTCCGTGATTAAACAAGGGGAAATCAGCCAAATCTGGCTTGAGACCAATGGGTGAAATAACAAGCAAGGGGAAGGGCACAGAGCCAGCCGTGGAGCTCTCGCAAGCCTCCCATAAGACCCAGTCCTGCACTTCGGATATTTCCAGGGGTGGGCTTCAAAAATTTTAGCAAGGGGTTCTCTGCTTGGTTGCTGGGTGGGCGTGGCTATGGTGGGCGTGGCCTAGTCGGTCTCCTGCACCACATTTTTGCCCTCCCCGTGCTCTGGAGGCTTTTTTGGAGCCTCCGGGAAGGTGAAAATGGCCTCCCCAGGCTCCGGAGGCCCTCTGGAGGCCGAACTTCCGGTAGGCCCGTTTTTCACTCTTCTCGAGCCTCCGTGCGCGCCCTGCACTTACCTGAATCCAAAATGGGCCGCATGGGGTCCCCTGGTTAGGGAGGGGCGGGGTGGGCGGGGGCAGCCAGGAGTGGGATTTAGGGGTTCTCTGAACTACACAGAATCTTAGCTAGAGGTTCTCCCAAAGTCCTGCGAACCCCGAGTGGCCCACCCCTGGATATTTCTCTTACAAAAAGGTGCCATATTGAGCCTTGTCTGGCGCATCACACACACAGATACAGGTAGTCCTCGACCTATGACCACAACTGAACCCCAAACTTCTGTTGCTAAGTGAGACGCTTCTTAAATGAGTTTTTTGCCCCATTTTACGACTTCTCTTGCCACCATTGCTAAGCGAATCGCCGCCACTGATAAGTTAGCAACCCGGTTGGTTAAGTGAATCCGGATGCTCCCGTGGACTTTGCTTGTTGGAAGGTCGCAAAAGGGGATCACGTGACACACACACACACACACACCGGGGACACTGTGATTGTCATAAATATGAGTTGGTTTCCAAACATCTGACCATGGAATGGGGAGACTGCCGATGGTCGTTAAGTGCGAAAAACCGGTCCTAAGTCACTTTTTTCTGGGATGTCGTAACTTTGAATGGTCACTAAATGAACTGTTGCAAGTCAAGGGCCAACTCTACACCTTTTGGGCCAAATATGAGAGGAAGGAGAGCCGTCTACAACAATGTCCCTTGAACATCTTTGGAATACAGTACTATCCCTCGCCATTGATATAATTTTAACACAGTTCAAATGTGAAAAAGGAAAACTGAGCATTGCCTCCACTATCCACAAGCAGGGTGAAGTAGGGTTAATTTGTCGTGTGCGTTGCAGCTCTGTATCTTTGACTTCAGCGTGTGGGCAAGTGTTTAAATTAAAACGCTTTGCAAAACGAACGTTTAATTTTGAATCCATTTCTTAAAAAAAAAAATCTGTGTAATAATATGCTAAGTCTGAATTCACACGTGGAGGTGGGCCTCAGCCTGCTGGTCTTCCAGCTGTTAAATTTCTGTTCTTTCTAAGCCCCAAACTTTCCTGACTTTGCAAACTGGCAAGGAAGGGAGATTGGATGTTCCACGCAAGTGGCCGACAAATGGAGCTGCAGGTGCACGCTTGCCGGCCGCTTGCACAAAACATGTGTGCACGCTGCTCATGCAAATGGAGTGTGTCGTTTGCGCTCATCCGCTGCTTGTGTAAGTGGGGATGTGTGAGTGTGCACACTCACCCATCACTTCCATGGCCCAGTTCCGAATGGCTCACGGCCCAATAAGTGGGCTGCAGCCTAGGGGTTGGGGACTCCTGTACTAAAGGCATAGGTTCCCCTCGCACATATGCGCTAGTCGTTCCCGACTCTAGGGGGCGGTGCTCATCTCCGTTTCAAAGCCGAGGAGCCAGCGCTGTCCGAAGACATCTCGGTGGTCATGTGGCCGGCATGACTCAACGCCAAAGGCGCACGGAAAACGCTGTTCCCTTCCCACCAAAGGGGGTCCCTATTTTTCTACTTGCATTTTTTACCTGCTTTCGAACTGCTAGGTTGGCAGAAGCTGGGACAAGTCACGGGAGCTCACCCCGTTAATGCAGCACCAGGGATTCGAACCGCTGAACTGCCGACCTTTCGATCGATAAGCTCAGCATCTTAGCCACTGAGCCACCGCTCACCTTTAATCTGTTGATTAATCCCTGAGCGCCTTTGCCACCGGGCACCTCAATCCTAGATTACTCCCTGGAGATCCATCCTTCCCAAATCCCGTCCACCCCGATTTATAACAAATCTCAACAGTGCTATCTTGCTTAGCAAAAAGCTGTTGCCATGTTGTTGCCGCTCACACAGAACAGGCAGCCTTCGCACACGGAGTTTAGGATTTGGAGATACACCCACACAGCTTCTCACACTCTTTCTCCCGCTTGAAGAGCTGAGACCAGGCATTGGAAGAGGCTTTGGGGGGGGGGCTCACGGTTGGCATAGAAGAGGCACTAATTTCAGAAAAGGCCCAGAGAAGAAAAATAAATGAGGACAAAGAACAAGAATGCCTATGATTCACAGAATCTTACTGATATTTATTGCATTTATACCCTTCGTTCTGAGTACTCAGTATAAAGGGAAGGCTTAGCAAAGAGCCCTATGGATAGGCTGGAGAGAGAGAAGGAGAGAGAGAAGAAGAGACAGGGAAAAATGAGAAAAAGAGAGGAGAGAGATAGAAGGAGAGGGAGGGAGAGAGAGAAGAAGAAGAGAGAGGAGGAGAAATAAGAGAGAGAGAGAGAGAGAAGGAGAGAGAGAGGGAGAGGGGGAGAGAGAGAGAGAAAAGGAAAGAAAGACAGGGAAATAGGAGAAAAAGAGAGGAGAGAGAGAAGGAGAGAGAGAAGGGGAAATAAGAGAGAGAGAGAGAAGGAGACAGGGAGAGAAAGAAGAAGAGGAGAGAGGAGGAGAAATAAGAAAGAGAGAGAGAAGGAGAGAGGGGGAGGGGGAGAGAGAGGAGAGAAAAGAAAAGACAGGGAAATAGGAGAAAAAGAGAGGAGAGAGAGAAGGAGAGAGAAGGAGAGAGAGAAGGTGAAATAAGAAAGAGTGGGAGAGAAGGAGACAAGGAGAGAGAGAAGAGGAGAGAGGAGGAGAAATAAGAAAGAGAGAGAGAGAATGAGAGAGAGAGGGGAGAGAGAGGGGAGAGAGAGAAAAGGAAAGAGGGAAATAGGAGAAAAAGAGAGAAGGAGAGAGAGAGAGCGAAATGAGAAAGAAAGAGAGAGGAGGAGACAGGGAGAGAGAGAGAGAAGGAGAGAGAGAGGGAGAGGGAGAGAGAGAGGAGAGAGAAGAGAAAGAAAGAAATATAGGGAAATAGGAGAAAAAGAGAGGAGAGAGAGAGAAGGAGAGAGAAGGAGAGAAAGAAAGGGAAATAAGAAAGAAAAAGAGAGGAGGAGATAGGGAGAGAGAGAAGAAGAGAGAGGAGGAGAAATAAGAAAGAGAGAGAGAGAGAGAAGGAGAGAGAGGGGGAGAGAGCTCCCAAATCATTCAAGACATTTCAGGACCAGCTGGAGATTTGAACCCGCATCTCTCTGGTCACACACAGCCCAACAGCTTTACTGTGACACCAGATGGGAAGAAGCCTCTCAGTGGGACGTACAAAGAGTGGCAAAGGGATGCTCTGCCTTGTCCCTGGAGGTATTTATCTCCCTCAACGTCTTGATCTGCTGGGGGAAGCTAAACGGATCGTTGTAAGCCGAGGACTACTTGTGATCACCTTTTACGTTGCAAAAAGCAAAACCTTTTGCTGGAGGAAGTACCCTGGCCCAAAAAAAAAAAAAAAACAAACAGATTTCCCCAGAGCAAAAACAAAAAAAACCTGGAAAATCCCTTTTAAGCAGAGCCAAGGAAGCGGCCCAACGGAAGGCATCTGAAATTAGTTTTCCAGCTTGTCCTGCCATCGGCACTGCAGACATGGGCCTGTAGGCAGCTCTGTTTGAAGGGCCCCTTCTGGAATCCATCAGAGAGGCAGCAGCCAAAGAAAAAAAAAAGCTAATACAATCCTCTGTTTTTCACCCTCCCGGAGGCTCAAGAAAAGCCTCCGGAGCCTGGGGAGGGCAAAAAACGCCCCCCCCACTCCCCGCCGTGATGCAGGAGGCCGACTAGGCCACGCCCACCGTGGTCACGTCCACCCAGCAACCGGGCAGAGAACCCCTTGCTAAAATCTTTGAAGCCCACCCCTGAGTTAAGGGTTACCTGCAGTCTCCAAGGAAGAAAAACAGTCAACACAAAGCAAAGAGACAGTATGTGATCAGGCTTGTTATCTTGGCTTATTTCTTAACAGCCGGCGTTAATCAGAGTTTCCGGCTGCTGAGTTGCTTACAAATGTCTTTTGGAGGACGGTGGGTGGGTGGGTGGGAAATAAATGCACTCTTTCATCCCAACTAGTAGAGGTGAGAGTGGATTTGAGGAGGGGGCCCTTCTATTCTGCCACCTTTTACTATATTAGACAATGTAGAATTGTCCTTCAAGTTTCTGGATTCTATAATCACCCAGGATTTGAGATGGGCACCTAACATTAGAACAGTGATGGTGAACCGGTGGCACACAAAGCCCTCTCTGCGGGCACGCATGCCGTCCCCAGCTGCTCTTCTGGTTTCCGGCACACACATGCGCACGGCCAGCTGGTCTTCGTGGGCGCCGGAGCACGGCCTGAAAAATGCCCCAAAAGTAGGCTGTTTTTCAGGCCATTTTTCGGGCTGTTTTCCAGGCCATTTTTAGGCTGTTTTGCGGGCCATTTTTAGGCTGTTTTCAGGCCATTTTTCAGCTGCTTTCAGGTTGTTTTTGGCCCAAAAAATGGCCTGAAAAAAGCCTGAAAACGGCCTGAAAACAGCCCAAAAAGGCCTGAAAACAGCCCGAAAAATAGCCTGAAAACAGCCCGAAAATGGCCCAAAAAATGGCCTGAAAACGGCGTGAAAACGGCCTGAAAACAGCCTGAAAATGGCCTGAAAACAGTGTGAAAACGGCCTGAAAACAGCCCGAAAACGGCCTGAAAACAGCCTGAAAAACAGCCCAAAAAACGGCCTAAAAACAGCCTGAAAATGGCCCAAAAAACGGCCTGAAAACAGCCCAAAAACGGCCTAAAAACAGCCTGAAAACAGCCTGAAAATGGCCCAAAAAACGGCCTGAAAACAGCCCAAAAAACGGCCTGAAAATGGCCTGAAAACGGCCTGAAAACAGCCCAAAAAGGCCTGAAAACGGCCCAAAAACGGCCTGAAAACAGTGTGAAAACGCCTGAAAACGGTCCGAAAACAGCTTGAAAATGGCCCCAAAAACGGCCTGAAAACAGCCCGAAAAACAGCCAAAAATGGTCAAAAAACAGACATGCACGTGCCGGCCAGCTGGTCTTTGGGTTTCCGGTGTTGCGGCGCGTGCACATGCCCACGTGTTCCGGTTGTGGCACTCAGTGCCGAAAAGGTTCGCCCTCACTGCATTAGAACCATGATTGAAAAGGCGCAACAACAAAGGATGTCCTTCCTGCGCCAACTCAGAAAGCTCAGGCCTCCCCAGGAGCTGCTGATCCAGTTCTAAAGAGGAACCGTTGAGACTGTCATTTGCACCTCTGTAACTGTCTGGTTTGGCACAGCAGCCAGACAGGAGAGGGACAGACTTCGACAGATAGTGAGGACTGGAGAAAAAAACAATTGCAACCAGCCTGCCTTCCACGGAGGACCTGTATACTGCATGGGTCAGGAGGAGGGCTGGGAAAATATCTATACAACACTCACATCCTGGACGTAAACTGTTTCAACTCTTCCCCTCTTCAGGTCTTCTGAAAAGAATAGTTAAGGGAATAATGGTTGTAGTGCTTAAAATCAGGGGTGGGCTTCAAAAATTTAAGCAAGGGGTTCTCTGCCTGATTGCTGGGTGGGCGTGGCCATGGTGGGCGTGGCCTAGTCCCGTGATGGCAAACCTATGACATGCGTGCCACAGGTGGCACGCAGAGCCATATCAGTGGGCACGCAAGCTCAGCATGCGCATGCTGGCCAGCTGATTTTCGGGCCTTCCGGTCCCACCAGAAGTCGGCAAACGGGCTGTTTCTAGCCTCCAGGTCTGGGGAGGCTGTTTTTGCCCTCCCCAGGCTCCTAGAAAGTCTCTGGAGCCTGGGGAAGGCAAAAAACAGGCCTACCGGGCCCACTGTGCCATCACGTGCCAAAAGCATGGAGGGAGGGTCGTGAGCACATGTGCGGGGTGGGTGGGACATATAGAATTATGGGTGTGGGCATGCACGTGCGTGACCCCGCCACCCCACTTTTGGCACGCGATGGCAAAAAGGTTAGCCATCACTGGCCTAGTAGGCCTCCTGCACCACAGTGGGGGGGGGGGGTTTGCCCTCCCCGGGCTCCGGAGGCTTTTCTTGAGCCTGCGGAAGGGCAAAAACAGCCTCCCCAGGCTCTGGAGGCCCTTCCCAAACTTCCAGTAGGCCCATTTTTCGTTCTCCTTGAGCCACTGCGTGCGCCCTGCACTTACCTGCATCCAAAACGGGCCGTGTGGGGATTCCTGGGAGGAGTGGGGCAAGGTGGGTGGGGCCAGCCAGGAGTGGGATTTGGGGGGTTCTCTGAACTGCACAGAATCTTAGCTAGAGGTTCTCCCAAACCCCTGCAAACCCCCAGCGGCCCACCCCTGCTTAAAATCCAGAAATAGGACTAAGGAAACTTAGGTTCGCCTCCTCTTTCAAAGCATGGAATGGAATTAGAAAGTATGGGGTTAGAAACCAGACTTTTAAGACAGCTGATGAGAGGCTACCTTTCAGCTTCTGGAAGCTTGGAGGGGCAGAGTGAGTGCCCCCATGGCAGCTGCCCAGGAGTTCTGCCCCTAATCACGGTCTTTGGGGCAGGGAAGAGAAGATAGAAGCAGAGATTTAAAAGATGTCAACCCCTCCCCCCCCCCAGGGCACGGATCAATCTAAATTGGCCTGCCGGCCACGAAGAGAAAGAGCATTTCGGACCCAAAGCATCAAATGGATTCAGTGGCAGCGTTTTTAAAATGCTTTCCCTTGAAGGTTTCCCCACCCATTCTCTCTTGGCCGGGGTTGCAAAAGCAAACTTGCTTTTGATTACTTGGAACTTGATTACTAGGAAACAGAGCCAAGGAAAAGTCACAACAAGTTGGTCTAGTCATCCAGTCGTCAGGTTCACATGTCCTCTAAACCAGGGGTCTCCAACCTTGGCAACTTTAAGCCTGGCGGACTTCAACTCCCAAAATTCCCCAGCCAACAAAGCTTAAAGTTGCCAAGGTTGGAGACCCCTGCTCTAAA
Source organism: Pituophis catenifer annectens (assembly GCF_029215685.1). Classification (NCBI taxonomy): domain Eukaryota; kingdom Metazoa; phylum Chordata; class Lepidosauria; order Squamata; family Colubridae; genus Pituophis; species Pituophis catenifer. Next base: position 26,652,624 of record NW_027256890.1, read on the forward strand.
CAACAACAATAAGAAGAATTACAGAGTTGGAAGGGACCTTGTAGGTCATCTTGTCCAACCCCCTACCCTACATCATTTCTGACAGATGGCAGTCCAGTCTCTTCTTGAAAGCTTCCAGGGATGAAGCTCCCACAACTTCTGAAGGCAACTTCTGTTCCATGGGTGGATTGTTCTCACTGTCAGAAAATTCCTCCTTATTTCCAGGTTGAATCTCTCCTTGATCAGTTTCCATCCATTCTTCCTTGTCTGGCCTTCGGGGGCTTTTGAAAACAGCTTGACCCCCTTCCTCCTCTCTGGGGCAGCCCCTCAAATATTGAAAGATGGCTATCCTGTCTCCCACTGGTCCTTCTCTTCACTAGACTAGGCAGGCCCAGTTCCTGCAACCGTTCTTCGTATGTCAACCTATGGAAGATCCCTACATGCTAGGATTAGTGTCTCTCTCTAGTAGAAGGAGCCGAGCAGAAGCGTCCAGGCCTCGCTTACAAACAAACGTAACATTCAAAGCACCTCAAATTGCTGCAATGTTTGAGTTTCCCTCCTGAGCAAGAACCTCACCTACCTAAGATTCCTCCTCTTACCTCAGCTGTGACGATGCCGCACATCTGAACTGAAATACAGGTAGTCCTCGACTTACAACAGTCCATTTAGTGACCGTTCGGAGTCTTAGGTGACTTACGACCATTTTTTTCCACGCTTACGACCTGTTGCAGCATCCCCATGGTCACGTGATCAAAATGAAAGGGCTCGGCAACTGACTCGCATTTATGACGGTTGCAGTGCCTGGGGGGGGGGGGGTGTCACGTGATCCGCTTTTGACAAGCCAAGTCAGTGGGGAAGCCAGATTCACTTCACAACCGTGTTATACCGACTTAACATCTGGAACGATTCACTTAACAACGGTGGCAAGAAAGGTAGTAAAATGGGGCAAACTTCACTTCACTTTTCACTTAATTCACTTCACTTTTCACTTAATTCACTTCACTTTTATTTTTTTATTTTATTTATTTATTTATTTTTTCAGATTTCTATACCACCCTTCTCCTTTCGGACTCAGGGCGGTGAACAGCCAAAATAAAACATTTGTACACAAAAGTTAAAATAGATTTAAAATAATTAAATAAAGTTTGGCCCATAATTTAAAACATTTCAATTAAAATCAATATCAAATTTTAAAAACCAACCATAAAATCAGGACAGCCCGGCTAACTGAAAAAAATAGGTTTTAAGGGCCCGACGAAAAGTCCGGAGGTCTGGGATCACTCGTATCTCTGGGGGTAGATTGTTCCAGAGGGTAGGTGCCACCACAGAGAAGGCTCTCCCCCTGTGGGTCGCCAGCCGACATTGTCTGGCCGACGGCACCCTGAAGAGGCCCTCTCTGTGGGAGCGGACTGGCCGGTGGGAGGCAATTGGTGGCAGAAGGCGGTCCCGTACTTTTCACTTAATTCACTTCACTTTTTACTTAGCAACAGCAATTTTGGGCTCAATTGCGGTTATAAGTCAAGGACTACCTGTACAAGGCTTTATGTTACTCTAAGGGAAATTTAAGTGGGGAAGAAGGATTGGGGAAACAGTTCCCCCCCAAGTGTTGAGCACACACTTTCACTCTGCTGAATCCATTCCAAACTACGACACGTAGACGCCCCCGAGTTCCTAAGGAAGACGCTTACTCACTTGGACAAATCAGCGCCTCTTTCGCGGTGATGCTCTTGTTACACGCGTAGCACATGGTCATGCCAGAGACCGTAATGGAAGTGAAGAGGTGCCCATTGGTGTAGCGGGCATCCTTATCTTTGCCTTCCTTCATCCTTTCTTTTTCTTTGTTCTGAAAAAAGAAATGAAGAGGAAAAAGGGAGATATTTATTATCAGGAGGGAAACTGGGGAACAAGATTCTCTTGACCTGAATTGATGGATTCTGATTTTTCCAGCCACCCCAAAAGCATTCACACATTCTACTCCACTTACATAGGGGGTCACACAGATGAATGCATGTAGCATTTAACACCACAGAGACCGTATAATTTTTTTTAAAAAAATCCACACATTTAATTTTGCAGATACCTTTTCATGCAGACACCCCCTGGGAAGGGGATACGTAAAACCTTTAGCTCTGTGTCAAGTATCAACAGGCCAACATGAAAAACATGCTATGTTCTTTTCTCCCGAAAATCGCAACATCTGAAAGTATTTGAGGTCAGAAATACAGCAACTGGTGGCCACCTTCCTGATCTAGCTCATATCTAAAATTTTCTGTAGCACATTTCTTATCTGTATCTGTAGACTCACTTGAGAAAAATGTTACTAAAATAGATTTCAATCCAAGGCAATGTTACTGTTTCCCGTTTTGCGTGGAAAGAATTAGCTGCTGAAACTAAAGCTGTTCAGTAAATTTTTTTTTAGAATAGAATAGAATAGAATAGAATAGAATAGAATAGAATAGAATAGAATAGAATAGAATAGAATAATAGAGTAGAGTGGAGTGGAGTGGAGTGGAATGGAATGGAATGGAATGGAATGGAATGGAATGGAATGGAATGGATTAGAAGAGTAGAGTAGAATAGAATAGAATAGAATAGAATAGAATAGAATAGAATAGAATAGAATAGAATAGAAGAGTAGAGTAGAGTAGAGTAGAGTAGAGTAGAGTAGAGTAGAGTAGAGTAGAGTAGAGTAGAATAGAATAGAATAGAATAGAATAGAATAGAATAGAATAGAATAGGAATAGGAATAGGAATAGGAATAGGAATAGGAATAGGAATAGGAATAAAATAGAATTCTTTATTGGCCAAGCATGATTGGACACATACGCTCTCAGGGTACATAAGGAGAATAAAATACATTCATCAAGAATAAAAAGATACAACACTTAGAGATAGTCAAGGTTACTAATAAGCTATCGAATCGTACAATGTAATTGAAAGACACAAGCAACACGAAGACACGGGACCTCCCAAATTACAATGATCTCTAAGATCATCAGCACCAACCCACTGACCCAAAGCCCTTCCCCGGTTCCACATCTACTTATGGAATTTATGGAATTTGGGAAAAAAAAACACCAAAAAAGCTTGGCCAACTTCAACAAACGACTCAGCCAAGGAAGCCGAAATGAAATTGAAAAGCAAACAAACGAAACAGCTGAATCCCACCGATGCTTCATCGTTAAGGAGAAATAAATTAGGCTTGTAACAATGTGCTGCGGCACATTGGATGATTCAAGCGAGCGACTTAAGCTATAAATACTTTTTTAAAAAAACAAACAAACAAAGAAGGAACCAAACTTTCAGTGGAAACAAGTCGCTTAAAAGAAAATTAATCGGCCCCAATTCCCTCCCGACTCTGACCTCACACAGGATGGCTTTTTCTTCATACCCAAAGAGCCCAACGCATCTGCCCCAACACACCTTTCCCACGCTCCCTCTCTGGCTCGGACTTGGCCGCTGTCCGTTCCTGCTGCCCGCTGGGCCAGGAGAGGGGTGCCCAGGGGGTCTGGAAATCCCAAGGGCAAGTTGCCCCTCGTAAACTCTCGGGTAGCTCATCTTAGCCCGAAAGGAGGATCCGACTGAATCATCTGAAAATCTCCTCTCTGACTCAAACCCCCCCCCCCCGAGAGCAGCGACGAAAACCGACACAACACGTTGTGAGCTGGCTTGGAAAACCCAGATTGAGGCGATGTGACGAGGAGGCGGAGAGAGAAAAAAAAAATGAAGAGGAGGAGGAGGAGGAGGAGGAGGAGAAGGGGAAAAAAATAAAAAAATAAAAACAAGACACCCAGGCAGTTCATCTTTTCCTGTTACCTCTCTTTGCTTCCAATAACCATGACAACCGTGTGTCTGACGGAGAGATTCCACCACCGTCCCTGCCGTGCATGCCTCGGCACTCAAAACACAAGCAAACTTCGGCCCACCAGGTGTGCTAGCTTGAGTCTCAAGCTACCTAGAAGGGGCGAGACTGGGTAAAGGCTCATAAAAATCCTAGGGCGGGAAGGGACCTTGGAGGTCTTCTAGTCCATCCCCCCCCGGCTGAAGTTCATAGAACCTAGAGGTGGAAAGGACCTTGGAGGTCTTCTAGTTCACCCTCCCCATTGCCCAAGCTCACAGAATCATGATGTCAGCACTTCAAGCTGCATTGACTCTAGTGCTGACATAAGAAGGAGAAGCGGAGGCGTCTGGAAAGGGACGTTTGACTTTTCACCTACTTATTTTCCCTGGAGATAATATGGGATGGGAGGGGGGAAATTCCTTTGAGCTGGAACAGTAGATTAGGGCTAGAATGACTTGGAAGATGGCCAATGAGTGCAGGGGAGTGGGGAACGGAAAGGGAGGGTTTTGGGTCTGGAAGTCAGTGTTGGCTGCGATGGAGTCGGAGTTAGGATGTCGTGCTTAATAAATGGGAGTTTTTTTCATCAAAGACTTTGTTTGAAATGCAATTTATTTGAGACGACCTCGAAACCTGACACATAGAATCTAAGGCTATAAGGGTCCTTTGAGATACTCCAGTCCCCCCGTCCCCCCGACCACTCAAGCTCATAGAATCATAGAATTGTAGGGCTGGAAGGAACCTTGGAGGTCTTCTAGTCCAACCCTCCGGCCAGGGCAGGAGTCCTTATTCCATCTCAGGCACATGCTTGTCCAATCTTTTCTTGAAAGCCTCCAATAAAGGAAAAGATCCTTTGGTGTCACGTATCTGAAAGTGTTCTGCCCCAGCTCCGCATTTCCGAGGATATTGACACACACCAACGGTCCTTATCAAATTTATTAAGTAACAAGAATAAACAAGACCGGCAAAGGTTGACAACCAGCCCAGAAAACAAGATATGATAAACCAAAATACTCTGATAATAATACGAGTTGTTTCCAGCAAGAACGCACTAGCTGCGTGGGACTTAAATAGGCTAAGGGAGTGGCCAATTATCCTCAAGCCCTACTCTCGAGTAGACCACCTCCTCCTGAGTAGCTACTCCTGCCTTTTGGCAGCCCTGCGTGCCCGAGCATTGAGGAGAGGCTCCTCCACTTCGTCTCTCCACTGGAAGGAGCCTCTGGAGGTTCTGAAGGCCCTGGCTGAGTCTCTGCCTCTGGCACCACATCCTCTTCGGCCTCCTCACTGTCCGACACGAGCGCTGGCTGTGCAGGCTGCTGGCGCAGCACCACACCAGCCTCCTCTTCATCGGGATCAGCCATGATCCACGCAGGCCGCTGGCGGGCCACAACAGAAAGAGGATTCTGCTATCAATGTCTTTGACAAAATTTACATTTAGCTAACATCCCCTTTAGGGGACGCAGTGGCTCAGTGGCTAAGTCACTGAGCTTGTCGATCGAAAGTTCAGCAGTTCGAATCCCTAGTGTGCCACGTAACGGGGTGAGCTCCTGTTACTTGTCCCAGCTTCTGCCAACTTAGCAGTTCGAAAGCAGGTAAAAAAAAATGCAAGTAGAAAAATAGGGACCACCTTTGGTGGGAAGGTAAGAGCGTTCCATGAGCCTTTGGCGTTGAGTCATGCCGGCCACATGACCACGGAGACGTCTTCGGACAGCGCTGGCTCCTCGGCTTTGAAACGGAGATGAGCAACGCCCCCTAGAGTCAGGAACGACTAGCACATATGTACGAGGGGAGCCTTTACCTTTACCTTTATGGTCCTCTTTGTAGGATTGAGGTACCTGCGTCCCATATACCTGCGAAGTGGACCTGCTCAGCCCCCCCACCCTTTCCATTTCACAAAATGAGCAGACGAAGTCAGCCACCTTGCAAAGAATCTAAATTTAACCTGACGGGCCCTTTTTTGCACATTCTTAATTCCATGTTTAGATTGTCACACGAAGGCTTCAATTGGAAGGACTGAGTCACTCGCGGAGGGCTTCACCTCTGTGAATAGAGGGATAATCTGTTCACGGAAAAACCTGAGCCAGGTTTTTTTCGTGGTCAGAATCTGCAGAAAGTCCACTTTCTGTGGATGCTGCTGGACCATCGGAGATTTCTCTGATGCCCAGATTTTCCAAATCCACTGTAAAACACAGCCAGGGTAGTTTTAGGCTGTTGTGCTTGCTGAATTCTCTCTGGGCATAGGAGCAAAACTAGTGAAACAATTCCTACTAAGGGTGGGCTGCTGGGAGTTCACAGGGGTTCGGGAGAAACTCTAGCTAAGATTCTGTGCAGTTCGGAGAACCCACAAATCTCACTTCTGGCTGGCCCCGCCTACCCCATCCTGCCCCTCCCAGTAGTCCCCACGCGGTCCGTTTTGGATGCAGTTAAGTGCAGGGCGTGCACGGAGGCTCGGGGAGGGCGAAAAGCAGGCCTACTGGAAGTTCGGGAAGGCCGGAAACGGGCTTGTTTCCAGCCTCCAGAGGGCCTCTGGAGCCTGAGGAGGCTGTTTTCGCCCTCCCGGAGGTTCAAGAAAAGCCTCTGGAGCCTGGGGAGGGCAAAAATGTCTCCCCCCAACATGTTGCAGGAGGCCAACTAGGCCACGCCCACCATGGCCACGCCCACCCAGCAACCAAGCAGAGAACCCCTTGCTAAAATTTTTGAAGCCCACCCCGATCCCTATTCATGGTCACTCCTGCCCTTGTTACCTCCTGTCTTGACTGCTGCAACGCGCTCTATACGGAGCTGCCCTTGAAAAGCATCCAGAAGCTCCAGTTGGTGCAAAATGCAGCGGCCCGCATGGTTTTGTGCAAATTTCAGTGTTGCACATGTGTCCCTCTTCTGCTTTGGTTGCCGATTTGCCTCCGGGTGCAAGTCAAGGTGTCGGTTGTCCCCTTTAAAGCCCTTTATGGCTTGGGACCTGGTTATCTGACGGGCCGTCTCTTGCCGGTCACATTCACCTGATCCACTAGAGCAGACATGTCAAACACGTGGCCCGTGGGGCCATCCCAGAGACGACAAGGGACTGGTTCCTGCCGCCCTGGGCCTGGCCATGCCTACCCAGTTGGCCGTGATGACCAGGCCACACACAGCCCATCCCAGCCCCCAAAGGGCAAACAAACTTCTGATGAGGCCCACGACAGGATCAAGTTTGACACCCCTGCATTAGAGCGAGGAGGCAAGGAACATCGCGGGCCCTAAACCCTAAGGAGGTCCATCAGGCGGGATCCGAAAGAAGGGACTTCTCTGTGGTGGCTCCCTTCCTCTGGAACATCATCCCTCCAGAAATAAGACTGGCCCCCACTCTGACCCTCTTTCGGAAGGCCCTGAAGGCATGGTTTTGCCAGCGGGCCCAGGAAACCCAGAGTGGGATGGAACCCATTAAATGGTATGTGTTGTTGTCGCGGGGGGGGGTAGGTTGTTGTTTCTTCTTCTTCTTCTTCTTCTTCTTCTTCTTCTTCTTCTTCTTCTTCTTCTTCTTCTTCTTCTTCTTCTTCTTCTTCTCCTTCTTTCTCCTTCTTTTCTTCTCCTCCTCCTCCTCCTCTTCTTCTCCTTCTCCCTTCTTCTTCTCCTCCTCCACCTCCTCCTCCCTCTCCTCCTCCTCCTTTCTACAACTGATGATGTTCTCTAGTTGGGTCATGAAACATCTGCAAGAAAACCACCAAGCTCAGCGGGCACCAAGGACCCCACAGTTCTCCTCCTCCTCTTTTTTAAGTCGCCTACAGTCACTATGATTCTTCCTTCTTGCCCTGCATTCTTCCCAAGGCATTCCAAATAGCTTATTTTTTGCCCTAAAAAGGCAAAATGGCTCTCCGACAATCCCCTAATCCAAGAAGTAATGATACAACAATGAGGGTAGGTAGGTCGTAAGGCGATAGCGCCTGAAAGACTCCGTTGCAACATCGGTTCATCGTAAGGGACTTTTCTCCCTCAGAAAAATGGAACCACGTCAGTGTTTGGGAAAACCCCCAAATCCTATGTAGAAAATTAATGATGTTAAGCAGTTATGACCACATTCAGTTATGAGCCAGGAATGTGGCTGCAGTCGCCAAAACAGCCAATGCAGTTGTAGGCTGCATCAACAGAGAGATCGCATCAAGACAACGAGAAGTGTTAGTACCACTTTATACTGCACTGATCAGCCCACACTTGGAATATGCTGTGTCCAATTCTGGTCACTGTGACACCAAAACTTCTATTTCTGTCCTACTATCGCAGCACCATTGAGAGTGTCCTGACATACGGCATTCTTGCGTGGTATGGGAGCAGTTCTGTAGCGGACAAAAATGCTCTACAGAGAATCATTAAAACTGCCCGGAATATCATCGGACGCCAGCTCCCAGCCCTGGACGACATCTTTGAATCTCGCTCTTTGAGGAAGTTGCATAACATTCTCAGAGACTCTTCCCATCCTGCTCACAATCTTTTTGGACTGGTGCCTTCTGGCAGAAGATACCGAACAATTCAAACTCGGAATCCACGTCTTCTGAATAGTTTTTATCCCAGAGCTATAATTGCACTCAACCATGAAGTAAAAAGGCCACCATTGCTGAGCTGTTGGACAGCATTACTTGGTCTGTTGTGTGGATGTTTGGGTGGTTTAGGGGTGGGGAATTTGGGGTGGGTGGGAGTGTGTTTGGGGATTGTTATGTGTGATGGACCTAGTCTTTGGGTGTTAAGTGAATTTCGTTGTATGGGTATACTGTGTATACACCGGCCGTGCGGGTGATTATGGGAGCGACACGGCGCACCCATGTAACACCTCTCCTGCGCGAGCTGCACTGGCTCCCGGTGGTCTTCCGGGTGCGATTTAAGCTGCTGGTTACAATCTTTAAAGTGCTCCATGGCTTATGACCTGGGTACTTACGAGATCGCCTTCTGCCACCGATAGCCTCCCACCGGCCAATACACTCCCACAGAGAGGGACTCCTCAGGGTGCCATCGGTCAAACAATGTCGACTTGTGGCCCCCCAGGAGGAGAGACTTCTCTGTGGGGGTACTGCCCCCGGAGATACATGTGATCCCTGGCCTACATACCTTTCGCCGTGCCCTTAAGACTTTACTGTTTCACCAGGCTGGGCTGGCCTAAAAAAAGGAATTTTAATGGATGTTTTAGTTTTTTAATATAAGGGCCAAATTATTTAATATGTTTTAAACTGTTTTTAAACTTTATGGATATATGTGTTTTATTGTGGCTGTGCACCGCCCTGAGTCCCTTGGGATAAGGGCGGTATAAAAATTTAAATAATAAATAAATAAATAAATAAATAAATAAATAAATAAATAAATAAATAAATGTCAATAAAGTTATTTATTTATTTATTTAAAAAGATGTTGAGACTCCAGAAAGAGTGCAGAGAAGAGCAACCAAGACGATCAGGGCTCTAGATGCTAAAATGTATGATGGATGAATGGTTGCAGGAACTGGACATGGTAATCTAACAAAGAGAAGGACTATGGGTGACATGATAGCACTCTTCCAAGGTTTGATCAACCTGTTCTCCAAAGCCCCTGAAGGCAGACAAAAAAGCAATGGATGGAAGCTTAGGAAAGAGAAATACAACCTACAACCAAGGAGAAATTTCCTGACAATCAACCAGTGGATTCACAAGTTATGGGTGCTCCATCACTGGAGGTTTTTAAGAAGAGACTGGGGCAGCCACTTATCTGACGTGGAATAAGGGTCTCCTGCTTGAGCAGGGGGTTGGACTAGAAGACCTCCAAAGTCCCTTCCAACTCTAGCATTCTTTATTCTATTCTTGAACTAATCACATGCATCATTTGACAGTACGCCTGCTCAGAGTCAACAATGCTCTTTGAAGGCATTCATACAGGGGTGGAGCTGCTGGGGGTTCTCAGGGGTTCGGGAGAGCCTCTAGCTAAGATTCTGTGCAGTTCTGAGAACTCCCAAATCCCACTCCTGGCTGGCCCCACCCATTCCGCCCCTCCCTATCCAGGAGTCGCCATGCGACCTGTTTTGGATGCAGGTAAGTGCAGGGTGCGTGCGGAGCAGTGATGGGTTTCAAAATTTTTTACTACCGGTTCTGTGGGTGTGGCTTGGTGGGCGTGGCTTGGTGGGCGTGGCAGGGGAAGGATACTGCAAAATCCCCATTTCCTCCTGATCAGCTGGGACTTGGGAGGCAGAGAATAGTTGGGGGCGGGACCAGTCAAAATTTTTACTACCAATTCTCTGAACTATTCAAAATTTCCCCTACTGGTTCTCCAGAACTGGTCAGAACCTCCTGAAACCCACCTCTGGTGCAGAGGCTTGGGGAGGGCAAAAAACGGGCCTATCAGAAGTTCAGGAAGGCTGGAAACGGGCCCGTTTGCAGCCTCCAGAGCCTGGGGAGGCCGTTTTCGCCCTCCCAGAGGCTCGAGGAAAGCCTCCAGAGCCTGGGGAGGGCAAAAACACACACACACATAAACGTGGTACAGGAAGCTGACTAGGCCACGCCCACTATGGTCACGCCCACCCAGCAACCGGGCAGAGAACCCCCTGTTAAAATTTTTGAAGCCCACCCCTGCATTCCTAGAAATAAGTACCGCATTATTCCTCGCGCATGGCTGACAGTGTGATCAAGCTGCGGCAGAGACCAAGAAACGATCCTAGCGCAAACACCAGAAACGGACCTCTAGATCCCTGGCTGGACAGATGCAGACAGAGAAACCCACTGGAACAGAGAGAAAGCCAAGAATGCAACTTTCCAAAGTCCAAAAAGTCTTTAAAAAACCCTACCCACATAAACCAAAGTGCAGTACGACTGCCAGTGAGCCCGAACGGTGCAAAGTCTTCGTTAGTTAGAAATGCCCTCCAATTAAAATATCTCCAAGCCCTGTGATCAGATTGGGACTGATTCGGTAAAGTTGAAAAACTGTCACAGCAGCCCCCCCACCCCACCCCCAAGAAGAAAAGGGGAAGCAAGAAGACCAGGACTTCCTGTTGCCAAATATTTGTGCAATAATGCAGTTCAAGAGGGCTGATTATTTTTTGACAAGAGATGACTTAAGAGTCATGTGTCTCAGCAAATATGGGAGGTGGGGTGGGGCAGGGGGTTGGGGAGGGGAGAGAAAAAAAGTTGTCCTTTCTGTAAGGGCTGCTGCTGCTGCAGCACAAGCCACACGAGATTCCGCAAGCACAGCTGTGCTCTTCTGCAAAGCTAGCTCTTTGTCTTCCCTCCCTGCCTAGCAACTGGAGAACTGCAGCCGGCACTTTTCAAATCTCACTACTTTGGGAGATGTTGCCCATACTAAGAGTTGCAGGAGAGTTTTGCAAAAAGGTGTTTTGCGAAAGACACTTGAAAGAGTTTGTCACAGGCACGACGTTCAAAGGGAAGTTCGTGTTGTGGCCCGCCAGCGGATCTGGCAGCAGATTCGGACAGTGAGGAGGTTGGGGAGGAACGTGGGCCAGTCCTGGAGCCTGGGGAGGGCTCTGACGAGGGCTCTGCGTCGGAGGCAGAGATGAGGCCAGGGCCATCCGACAGTTGTCAGCTGCCTTCGGAGTCGGACATCAGTGAGACAGAGGAACAGCTGGAACCTGTTCCCAGAGTGCGCATACATGCAGAGCTGCCAGGAGAAAGGAACAGCTAAAGAACAAGGGTCAACTCAGGAGTAAAGCCACAGGTGGACGGTGAATGGCCTTCCAATTCAATTCTGATTCTTTAGCTGCAAGAAACACTGGGAAGATCAGTGAGCAGGATTAGCACTATTTGGATTGAGGCAGATTTTGGCTATGGTGGCTGCTTCAGGGGCAGGGGTCGGCCGCTGGGGGCTCGCAGGGGTTTGGGAGAACCTTTAGTTAAGATTCCGTGCAGTTCGGAGAACCCCCAAATTCCACTCCTGGCTGGCCCCGCCCATCCTGCCCCTCCCAGGAGTCCCCACACAGCCAGTTTTTGATGTAGGTAAGTGCAGGGCGCGCGTGGAGGCTCAGGGAGGGCGAAAAATGGGCCCACCAGAAGTTTGGGAAGGCCAGAAATGGGCCCGTTTCCAGCCCCCTGAGGGCCTCCGGAGCCTAAGGAGGCCATTTTCGCCCTATGGGAGGCTCAAGAAAAGCCTATGGAGCCAGGGGAGGGCAAAAACACCCCCCTCCCCACTCTGGTGCAGGAGGCCAACTAGGCCACGCCCACCCAGCAACTGGGCAGAGAACCCCTTGCTAAAAATTTTGAAGCCCACCCCTATTCTGGGGTAGAACCTGGAGAATATACAGTTGTGCAGAGGGAAGCAGAAACACTGCAAATAATGCACACCAGATAGGTCTTGTGCCGAGAGAAAGTCACTGCCGCGGGGATGGTGGCTAAACAGGCTGCAACTCACTGAGGCGTAGAGCTGGTTCCTAGCTTAGCTGGGCAGCATCAAGGAAGTTGGGCAACTCTACCACATCCCTTTGCGGTGCGTCACGTTACCGGAGAACACCAGTGGATAATTCAGCCAATGAAGACAGACAAGGAAATCTTGTCTGCTGCAGGAGACACCAACTTTAGCTCAACTAAAGGACTTTCCACACATGGCAATCAATCAGAGTAGAGCGGGAAGGGACCTTGGAGGTCTTCTAGTCCAGCCCCCTACTCAAGCAGGAGACCCCCCCCCCCATACCATTCCAGACAAATTGGAAGCTGCGGGGACCTGAGTCTTCTCTTAGCAGAGAAGTTTTGGGACTCCAGAGCAGGGACAGGAGGTCCTTCGGTAAGAAAAAACATGTTATTCTGAAAACTGCTGGAGCCCATCCAGAAGGCAGCTAAGATTGCAAGGTCAGTCAAGAGAAAAGCACCAGAGGGCAGGACGAGAAACAAGGAATGGAAACTAATCAAAGGAGAGAAGCAACTTGGAATTAAGGAGAAACTTCCTAACAGCGAGGACAATTAATCAGTGGAACAGCTTGCCACCAGATGTTGTGGGGGCTCCATCACTGCAGGTTTTTAAGAAGAGTCTGGACAACTGTTTGTCTAAGAAATGGTATACGATTTCCTGCCTGAGCGAGGGGTTGGACTAGAAGACCTCCAGGGTCCCTTCCAACTCTGGTATTCTATTCTAAGAAATATTTAAGGGAAAGATCAGCCATGAGTTATAATCTATCAAAGAATACCCCAGAAAGAACAGAACAGGAAAAAAAAAAATCTCTAGCAGCTTGGCTGATCTATCATCTTTAAAAGAAAAGCGTATACAGATAGTCCTCCACTTACGACCACAACTGAGCCCAACATTTATGTTGCTAAGTGAGACATTTGTTAAGTGAGTTTTGCACTGTTTTACAACATTTTTTGCCACGTTTGTTAAGCGAATCACTGCAATTTATTTATTTATTTATTATTTATTATTTATTTATTTATTTATTTATTTATTTATTTATTTATTTATTTATTTATTATTTATTTATTTATATATTTATTTATTGGTTCGATTTATATGCCGCCCTTCTCCGGAGACTCAGGGCAGCTTACAATGCATTAAGCAATGGCCTTCATACTTTTGTATATACCTGCTTAGTAAGGCTTTCGGGCCCCCCTAAGCGGTGTTCTTTTTTTATACAAAGTCAGCTTATTGCCCCCACAATCCGGGTCCTCATTTTACCTACCTCGGAAGGATGGAAGGCTGAGTCAACCTTGAGCCTGGTGAGATTTGAACTCGCAGTAATTGCAGGCAGCTGGTGCTAGTTAACAGCACTTTAGTCTGCTGCGCCACCAAGGCTCTTGTTGTTAAGTAAGTTAAGTAACACGGTTGTTAAGTGAAAATGGTTTCCCGCATCGACGTTGCTTGTCAGGAGGTTGCAAAAGGAGGGTCATGTGACCCCCCCCGAATACTGTGACCGTCATAAATATGAGCCAGTTGCCAAGCATCCAAATGTAAACAGCACAGCAATGGTCGTAAGTATGAACCGCTTGCCGAACAACTGATCAAACGATCATGGGGAGGATGCAATGGTCATAAGTGTGAAAAATGGTCCCAAGTCACTTTTTTCAGTGCCGTTGTAACTTCAAATGGTCACTAAGTGGACTATAGTAACTCTTGTAGTGTTCTACAGTCATGCTCCCTGTAACAAATTCCTCTAAAACAGTGTTTCTCAACCTTGGAAGCTTGAAGATGGGTGGACTGCAACTCCCAGAATCCCCTAGCCAGCGCTGCTGGCTGGGGGATTCTGGGAGTTGAAGTCCACCCATCTTCAAGCTACCAAGGTTGAGAAACACTGCTCTAAAAGGAAGAAGTGGGGGGGAACAAGAGTAGGAGAGAAGGTCAGAAAGGGAGGAAGAAGGGAGGAGTGGGGGAAAGGAAGGGGAAGGAGAGGAGGGGAAGGAGAGGGGGAAAGAAGAAAGTAGAAAAGGATAGAAGAAGGGAATGGGAAAGAGAAGAGGAGAAGGAGAAGAAGGATTGTTGTAAAATAAAGGGGATGGAATGGTAGAAGGGCAACCCCGAGTAAACCCAAATTTGTTAGGGTGAAGAATAAACTAATACAAAAGTTAAAAGAGAATATGTAAGATTAACAATGGATAAGATAATTAATTGAAATAGTGTTAAGAAGTTAGGATTTGAAGGGCGGATGGCGATATTGTTTATATAATAAGTACAGAAGACAAGATAAAAAAAAGTAAGGAAAAAGAATATTTTGGCAGAAATTGAAATACGTAAATTGTATAAGATATGACCCAGTCAATAATACTCTGTTCATAAAATATGTATGTGAAAGAAAAAACACAATAAAACTTGTTTTAGAAAACAACAAACCAAATTCCTCTAAACAATATTTAGAGAACTTGGCATCCTTTCTGGAGGAATCCATTGGTAAAGAGAACAAGATTCCCCTTTGTTCGCCCATGGGATCTCCTTCAATCTACTGCCCGGTATCACAGCAAGCAAACGCCATGATAGATTGTAGTAACAGCAGAAGGTACGGTCAGAAGAGGATCGTGGGCGGGCGAGAGGATTTGTAAAATGGGGAAGTCTCCCATCGGGCCTGACCCGTAGCTGGCTTGGCAAACTCACCCTGAGATGTTCAGGCACTGACTGGCTCGAACCCTGCCAACGTTTCCGAGATTGGCAGAGGTTGCCCAAACGCTGCCAACGTTTCAAAGGAGCTGATGAGAGGCACGCTTTTCTTCTAGAGCAGGGGCATCAAACTCAATTTAGGGCCACATCAAAATTGTGTTTGACCTCGGGGGGGGGGAGATCCGGGGGAGGCGTGGCCAGCTTGACGTCACTCGTATCGGGGATACCAAGTGCTCTGCCAGTGAAAATGGGCTCCCGAGCTTCGTTTTCGGTTGTGACGACCTCCTGCAACCCTCTGCGGCAGTGGTGGGTTCCTCCCGGTTTGGCCCGGTTCGGCCGAGCCGGTAGCGGTGACGATATGACATCACCAAACCGGTTCTCTTTGTTCGGGGGCCCTCCCCCCCTTATTCTTACCTTTTATTTGGCCCCACCCCCAATCTATTGCTGCCTCCCGAGTCCCAGCTGATCGGCTAGAAGGAAAAAAACTGTATAAACTCTTGCCGCGGGGCTTCAAAGGGCCGCCCTACAGCTGATCAGTGTTAAAAGGCAGTGTGGTGGTAGACCGGTGCCTCCAAAAACAAATGAGTAGACCGGTACAGCTCTGCAAGCAGTTAAAAGCCTGGTAGACCAGTACCTCTGCTAAATCCTAAAGAATTATCACATGACCACCAAACCACACCCACAAAATAAGCCACGCCCACAGAACCGGTAGTAAAAAAATTTAGAACCCACCCCTGCTCTGTGGCCCACCTGAGCTCCGTTTTCACTGGCAGAGGCACTGCGGGCCGGTCCTTCACTGTTTCTAGGGCGGCCCCCGTGGGCCAGATCTAAGCACCCCACGGGCCGGATCCGTCCCCCCAGGCCTTGAGTTTGACACCCCTGTTCTAGAGAGCTATAGAGGAGACTGCGGACTTTGCCAACGTGAACAACCAACAGGGTGAAAGAGATGATTCCATAGGCATTCTGGCCAGGCTCCAATCTGCCTATGAAAAAGTGGTGAGTTTTACACGCTCTCTGTAAGCGACAGACTATTTAGTGCACGTATTTGCAAGGCTTACCCCACTCCACACACTAAGCCTTAAGCCTCAGTTTGCAAAGCGTAACTGTTGTGCATGCAACGTCCAAATAAAAGAACAGTTTTTTCCCAAATGCCATCACTCTGCTAAACAAATAATTCCCTCAACACTGTCAAAATAGTTACTAAGTCTGCATTACTATTAATCTTCTCATCGTTCCTATCACCCATCTCCTCCCACTTACGACTGTATGACTGTAACCTTGTTGCTGGTATACTTAAGATTTATATTGACTGTTTCCCTATGACTATCATTAAGTGTTGTACCTTATGATCCTTAACGAATGTATCTTTTCTTTTATGTACACTGAGAGCGTATGCACCAAAGACAAATTCCTTGTGTGTCCAATCACACTTGGCCAATAAAAAAATTCTATTCTATTCTATTCTATTCTATTCTATTCTATTCTATTCTATTCTATTCTATTCTATTCTATTCTATTCCATTCCATTCCATTCCATTCCATTCCATTCCAAATCCTACTCTACTCTACCCTACCCTACCCTACCCTACCCTACCCTACCCTACCCTACCTTACCCTATTCTATTCTATTCTATTCTATTCTATTCTATTCTATTCTATTCTATTCTATTCTATTCTATTCCATTCCATTCCATTCCAAATCCTACTCTACTCTACCCTACCCTACCCTACCCTACCCTACCCTACCCTACCCTACCTTACCCTACCCTACCCTACCCTACCCTACCCTATTCTATTCTATTCTATTCTATTCTATTCTATTCTATTCTATTCTATTCTATTCTATTCTATTCTATTCTATTCTATTCCATTCCATTCCATTCCAAATCCTACTCTACCCTACCCTACCCTACCCTACCCTACCCTACCCTACCCTACCCTACCCTATTCTATTCTATTCTATTCTATTCTATTCTACATAAATTGTCTGGTTTGGCTTTCGGCTTAATAGCAACAGCACTTAGACTTACATACAGCTTCACAGTGCTTCTCAGCCCTCTCTAAGCTGTTTACAGAGTCAGCTTCTTGCCTCCAACAATCTGGGTCCTCATTTTACCCACCTCAGAAGGATGGAAGGCTGAGTCAACCTTGAGCCTGGTGGGATTTGAACTGCCGGCAGTCAGCAGAAGTAGCCTGCAGTACCGCACTCTAACCACTGTGCCACTGTAGCTCTTAAGGTGACAGGCTGGTTCACACAACTTGCGCAGACACAGGATGGGCTCCTGCCATAGGCAGACTGACCCCAAACTCTTCATCTAATCCATCGCACTAACCCAGCTATCTAGCATTATGCTCTCCAACCACCGCAGTGGCCAACAAGAGCCCAGTTCGACTCCTGAAGACTTCAGGGACACATCCGTGAACAGCTTTCTTAAGCCAAAGTAAGATGGGTATATTTTTTTCTTCATTCTCCTAGTCTACCCTCCAACTTTGGCATTTCCTGGTGGTCTCCTGTCCTAGTAATTAATGGACCCCGTCCTTGCTTAATTTTTCAGAGTTTGCCGTGTGCTAGAAGAGCCTTACTTTCTAAATCAGTTCCTTAGGATTGCTGCAATGATAATAGGGGAATGGGAATAACGGGAATTTCTGAAGGAAAAAGCCAAACCGAACAAACTTATAAAGAAAGTGGACTATAATAATTGTGATGATTTATACTGTTAAAATATATCCATCTGAGCAAATGAAAGAGAAAAATGGAATTATAATTGATTAGGATTTAAGATTTAAGTAATGGGTTTTTGGGGATAATGGCACAGCTAAATAGATAAAATTGAGGGAAATAACTGAGTAAAATATTAAGTTGTGTTAATTGAAAATTAAGATTTGTTAGTGATTTGTATTAATTTGTGACCGGATCAAAAGCTTTGTTTTGAAAAAAATGTGTTTTATGTTTATGTTTTAAAAAAATAATAAAAAACTTTTTAAAAAAAGAAAAGTGGACTAGGTGGCTCAGTGGCTAAGATGCTGACCTTGTCCGATCAGAAAGATTGGCAGTTCGGCGGTTCGAATCCCTAGTATAGGTCTCCTGCGTGAGCAGGGGGTTGGACTAGATGACCTCCAAGGTCCCTTCCAGCTCTGTTAACTGTTAAATGGTTCCACGAAGGAGAGTCTCTCTCCTTTAGATGAGAAGAACAAAGGCATCTATCAAGCAGTTGTAGAAGCCTCCTCTCGCTTCTTCTTTGTGCAAAACTTTTCCGCTTTCCTTGAATCAAATCAGATTAGATTACATCAAAGAGGGATAGAATCAAGATCACGAGAAGGGTTAATACCGCTTTATAAGGCCTTGGGAAGGCCACACTTTGAAATACGGCATTCAGTTTTGGTTGCCACGTTATAAAAAAAAAGACGTGGAGACTCTAGAAAGAGTGCAGAGAAGAGCAACAAAGAGGATCAGGGGACTGGAGGCTCAAACATATGAAGGTTCCTTCCGGCCCTACAATTCTATGATTCTATGAGCTTGAGCGGGGGTGGGGGTGGGGATGGACTAGAAGACCTCCAAGGTCCCTTCCACCTCTAGGTTCTATGAACTTCAGCAAGAGGGATGGACTAGAAGACCTCCAAGGTCCCTTCCACCACTAGCTTCTATGAACTTCAGCAAGAGGGATGGACTAGAAGACCTCCAAGGCCCCTTCCAGCCCTAGGATTTTTATGAGCCTTTACCCAGTCTCACCCCTTCTAGATAGCTTGGGACTCAAACTAGCACATGTCGAAGGAGGGGTGCCAATGCTCGGACAACTCAAACACAATTGTTGTTCAGCGTTTCCCAGTTCAGCTCCAGCTACCAATTGGGAAGGCAGCCAGGCAGTGAGAGAGGTTGGAGTGAACCAGACAGGAAGAGTTCTGGGTTGGCTGGGAGAAGTGTGTGTGTGTGTCTTTGTGTGTGTGTGTGAGAGAGAGAGAGAGGGAGGGGGGCTGCTTTAGGCATCACAATAAGCCAGCCCACATGCATTTGCTGCTGGTCTTTTGTGAATCCAGCCACTGTGGATTTTAAATCATGGTTGGTGGGTCAGTGAAGCGTGGGAACCCAGCCAACTGCAGCTCTTTGAGCAAACACTGCCGGAGTTAAGCAAACATTGGCTTCGCACCAGCCCTGGTTGCTCTTATCTGGCACGCGGGGCAGTCTGGTTTAACAGGACACAATCCGCCAATGCCACAAGCCTAGAAGGTTGTGGGAAGAAGCGCTCAAGCCTTGTTTTATCTTCAGCATCTTATTTATTGGTTCGATTTATATGCCACCCTTCTCCGGAGACTCAGGGTGGCTTACAATGCATTAAGCAATAGCCTTCATACTTTTGTATATACCTGCTTAGTAGGGCTTTCGGGGGCCCCACAAGCGTAGTTCTTTTTTATACAAAGTCAGCTTATTGCCCCCACAATCCGGGTCCTCATTTTACCTACCTCGGAAGGATGGAAGGCTGAGTCAACCTTGAGCCTGGTGAGATTTGAACTTGCAATAATTGCAGGCAGCTGGTGTTACTTAACAGTGCTTTAGTCTGCTGCGCCACCAAGGCTTTTTAACACAACATCACCTTGAGCCCAGACAGAAAGGAGGAAAGTTTCGGGGGGAAATATAAATAAAAACATAAAACCAGGCCAAGTAATTACTGATTTTACCACTCAACCTGAACAGGAAAGAAGAGAAGAAAAAGAGCAACTAAGAAGATTAAAAGACTAAAATATAGGAAGAACGGTTGCAGGAATTGGGTAGGGCTGGTCTAGAGTAAAGATGGACTAGGGGAGACATGATAGCAGTCTTCCAGTATTTAATTTAATTTAATTTAATTAATCATATTTCTATGCCGCCCAACTCCCAAGGGACTCTGAGGGGCTGCCACAAAGAAGAGGGGGTCAAATTGTTCTCCAAAGCACCAGAAGGCAGGACAAGAAACAAGGGATGGAAACTAATCAAGGAGAGAAGCAACCTGGAATTAAGGAGAAATTTCCTGCCAGTGAGAACAATTAACCAGTGGAACAGCTTGCCACCAGAAGTTGTGGATGCTCCATCACTGGAAGTTTTCAAGAAGAGACTGGGCAGTCTGAAATAAGGTCTCCTGGTTGAGCAGAGGGTTGGACTAGACGACCTCCAAGGTCCCTTCCGGCTCCATTCTGATTGACCTAATCCTCTTTCAATCTCATTCCGCTAATCGTGCGATTCCAAAAGCTCCATTTTAGACAGCAGCGTCTTTGGTGAACGTCAAGAGTGACTTTCATGTGGAAAACAAGAATGTTCCAAGAAAGTTTCTTACTTGAAAGGGGAAGTTGAACTTCCACAAATCTGTATAAGGAGGAGGGTGATAGAGGGGTGGGGTTGGGGTTTCTTTACTTCTATGGGCCTTTCGGGGCAGCTGGCCTTGTCAGATAAAGTCTCTGCTTGCAGTTCTTCAATCCAGTCGAGATGGCAAAAAGGGTGGCTGACTCAAACGCAAATTTGCAAGTTTCTCACGAAATAAAATATCCCTCCCCCCATCTTACTGCCTTCTGATACAGAACCAATTGGACCCTGAGCTGCTGTCCCAGAAAGGCACCTAAATTCTTCCTCTCAGAAGTCAATAATTACAGGGAAATGCCACTTCAGGTAGTCCTCGACGTACGACCACAACGGAGCCCCCAATTTATGTTGCTAAGTGAAACATTTGTTAAATGAGTTCTGACCCGTTTTACGACTTTTCTTGCCACTGTTGTTAAGTGAATCACTGCACTTGTTAAGTGAGTAACATCATCCTCATCCTTATTTAATGACCCCATAATCCCTGTGAGAGGGCTCTTGGAGTCCTAGTGGACAACCATTTAGATAGGAGCCAGCCATGTGCAGCAGCTGCCAGAAAAACCCAACGCAGTTCTAGGCGGCATCAACAGAGGGATAGAATCAAGATCACGGGAAGTGTTAATACCACTTTATAATGCTTTGGGAAGGCCACACTTGGAATACGGCATCCAGTTTTGGTCACCACGATGTAAAAAAGATGTGAAGACTCTGGAAAGAGTGCAGAGAAGAGCAATAAAGATGATGAAGGGACTGAAGGCTAAAACATACGATGAACAGTTGCAGGAACTGGGTATGTCTAGTTTAATGAAAAGAAGGACTAGGGGAGACATGATAGCAGTCTTCCAATATCTCAGGAGTTGCCACAAACAGAAGAGAGTGTCAAGGTATTCTCCAAAGCATCTGCGGGTAGAAGAAGAAGCAATGGGTGGAAACTCATCAAGGAGAGAAGCAACTTAGAACTAAGGAGGAATTTCCTGACAGTGAGAACAATTAATCAGTGGAACAATTTGCCACCAGAAGTTGCAAATGCTCCAACACTGGAAGTTTTTAAGAAGATGTTGGATAACCATTGGTCTGAAGTGATGTAGGGTTTCCTGCCTGGGCAGGGGGTTGGACTGGAAGACCTCCAAGGTTCCCTTCCAACTCTGCTATTCTATTTCTATAAGTGTGGCTCTCTCTCAACCGTCAGGCAAAACCACAATGACTTTGAGGGTTACGACTGGTGAAATGACGTGGCAGCTGGCTGGGGAAGATGGCACCATTCCCAGGTTCTTGGAAAGGGAGGGGAATGAAAATAAAAAACAAAAATCAGGACTGCTGGGGGATGATGTTCAACAGAGGTTGAAAAAGAAAGGGAGGGAGGGAGGGAGGGAGGAAACACCGTTTTTAAAGGGCAAATAAAGGCCAGATTGCCCATTAAATTTCGCCCTCCACATTTAGGGAATCCCCAATGTTTTTTTCTTCTTCTACAAAGGTTTACAACTGGGTGGTGTAATAAAGAGAGCAACATCTCCGACAACAACTGAGCCTCTTTACTGGGAGCTGACGGCATAAAGGTAGTCCTCGACTTACAACAGTTCATTTAGTGACCCTTTGAAGTTAACAACATCACTGAAAAAAAGTGACTTAAGACTTGTTTTTTCACACTTATGACCGTTGCAGTATCCCCCATCGTGGTCACGTGATCAAAATTCAGAAGGATGGCCATTGATTCATATTTATGACAGTTGCTGAGTCCCGGGGGTCACGCAATCCCCTTTTTGCAATCTGCAAGACAAGTTTATTTATTTATTGGTTCGATTTATATGCCGCCCTTCTCCGGACACTCAGGGCGGCTTACAGTGCATTAAGCAATAGCCTTCATACTTTTGTATATTACCTGCTTACTAGGGCTTTCGCCCCCCCCCCCCAGCGCTGTTCTTTTTTATACAAAGTCAGCTTATTGCCCCCACAATCGGGGTCCTCATTTTACCTACCTCGGAAGGATGGAAGGCTTGAGCCTGGTGAGATTTGAACTTGCAGTAATTGCAGGCAGCTGGTGTTACTTAACAGTGCTTTAGTCTGCTGCGCTACCAAGGCTCAAGTAAAATCAATAGGGAAGCCAGATTCACTTAACAACCGGGTTGCTAATTTAACAACTGCAGTCAATCGCTTCACAAAGGTGGCAAGAGAAGTCGTAAAACAGGGCAAAGCTCACCAAACAAATTTCTCACTTAGCAACATTGATTTTGGGATCCGTTGCGGTCGTAAGTCGAGGACTACCTGTACCACAAATAGGCTTCTGATTGGAATCCACAAAAAAGCCTTTAAAAAGCCAGATGAGGCATAAGGGTCAGGACTCAGGAGAAAGAGAGAAGAAACAATGGAATGGCTCCCCTCCAGGAGTTTGTGGGCCCTCCAACATTTGAAGTTTTTAAGAAGAGCCTGGACAGCCACCTGTATGAAATGATGGAAGGTCTTCTGCTTGAGCAGGGGGTTGAACTAGAAGACCTCCAAAGTCTCTTCGCTTTTTTATTATTATTATTATTATCCCTTTTATTCATTAAACATGAAACTCAGTCAACTGAATATTCAAAAATGCATCACAAACACCACTGACTGGTGCTAATTTAAATTATTGGGGTGTTTTAATCTGTCTGGGCCAAAATGATTTAATTTGATTTTATCTGGTTTTTAAATTTTTTGTATTTATGTATTTTATTGTTGGCTGTTCACCGCCCTGAGTCCTTCGGGAGTAGGGCGGTATACAAATCAAATAAACCTAAACCTAAATAAACCTAATGGTTGATAGGGGTTGCTGCCAGCATCCCAGGGATCAACCAAGTACCTTCTTAAGATGTACGATGTTCCGAGTAGCGCAGTTGTCTGCAGTTCCGCTGGTGTTATTGCAGGAAGCTGCAATTTGTTGATGTATCTTATAAAATTCTTGGACATGGTACCAAGTGCCCCGATGACCACGGGTATCACTGTTACAAGTTTCATCCATAGCCGTGTAGTTTCGATGGCCAGGTCGCGATATTTCATTATTATTATTATTGTTGTTGTTGTTATTATTAGGAGAGGGTCTTCTGGTTGAGTAGAGGGCTGGACTAGAAGACCTCCCAGGTCCCTTCAGCCCTATGATTCCACGAAACCTAAAAGCCAAACCTATGCTCAGTGATGGCCATCAGGTCTGAAGTTTAGACTCAAAAACGGAGTTCACACCGCATACCTGACTAGCCAGGAATGAGATTTATTTCATTATGTCTAGTTCTCAACTTAGAACCATTCTTCTAGTGACCGGTTCACTGAAAAAAGTGCCATGACTGTTTTTTTCATACTTATGACGCAGTGGTGGGATTCAAATAATTTAACAACCGGTTCTCTGCCCTAATGATTTTTTTCCAACAACCAGTTCACCAAACTGCTCAGAATCCCACCACTGTTATGACCGTTACAGCATACCCATGGCCACCTGATCAAAATTTGGAGGATTTGCAACTGACTTGAATTTATGACAGTTGCAGAGTCCCTGTGTGTATACCACCTGTAACCTTTCCAGCTGGCTTCCGACAAGCAAAGTCAATGGGGGGGGGAGGAAGACTCTCTTAACGACCGCATGTTTCACTTCCCAACTTCAACCGATTCACTGAACCACCATGGCAAAGAAGGTTTGTAAAAATGAGGCACAGCTCCCTTAGCAACTGTCTTGCTTAGGGACAATAATTTTGGTCCCAACGGTAGTCGTAGGTTCGAAGACCACCCAAATTAGGGGGTCATATTTCCAGACAGAATGTCATGGTTGACTCGCTACAAAGCGAGTTTAGCAAAAAGAACTTTTTTGGGGGTATGGGTATACTGTGTATACACGTACAATGACAATAAAGTTGTTGTTGTTATTATTATTATTGTTATTATTCAGAGCAGACCAAAGATGGAAGGGCTTCTGGGAAAGCAAGGGTCAGAAAATAGACAACGTTGACATCTTTCAGATTTCAGGTGAACAGAGTTGGAAGGGACCTCGGAGGTCATCTAGTCCAACCCCCTGCACAAGCAGGAGACCCTACCCCATTTCTGACATATGGCAGTCCATCTCTCTCTATCTCTCTCTATCTTTTCTTTCCTTTCCCCACCCCAGTAAATGCCGGGAAGAGCCCAGCCAAGCAATTACATCAAAGGCGGATTTTACGGCGAATGAATTACCGGTATGGGCTGTTAGGCATCAACTTTCTGGGACAAAGGAACAAAGGGCACTCCACATGTCTAGAAACAGAGAAAGCACCGGATGCCCCCTTCCCAACTCCTCTCTCCCCCCCCACAATTGCTTTTTCAAAGGAAGGGCTTGCCATGAAAGTGTGAAAATGGACATTGCACCAGTTCTCAGAAAGCGAATTGCAGCCTGGGTGGAAAGGGTTCGAAAGGCTTGGCTTCCCAGCCCTCTCCCTCTTTCTCAGCCCACCACGTCCTAGGGCCCTGTTTCCCTCTCCGCGTAAACCCTCCAAGCTTCCGTGAAACATCTGCTTGATCAATGGCCACCCCCGTTTGGCAGCGGGAGAGGGTCGGGAGGGTGCCAGCCGCGGCTGCCAAGAGGGGAGGCTTGCATCAACTCGGAAGAACCGTCCAACTGGCCCTCCCCATCCCCCCCTTCCCTTCCGCGGCAGCAGCCCCGACAAAAACAAGACTGGGTTTTCGAGAGACCAAGAACGGTTTCGACATCCATTGTTTTGCAAGAAAGCTGGGCGGGAAGACAAAGCCACAAAGGGCAGCGCCCGAGCGCTTCTGAAATGAGAAGTGCGACGACGACGGAGGGGAGGAAGCTGCACGCTGCCATGCTGCTGCCACAACAGACGTTGGATCAACAAGGCCAAAGAGTCAAAAGGAGCCCTGGGCATCGCTCCCGATGGCCGCTTCAAGTCCGACCTCGGCATCCCTCCCTCCCTGCCTCGCCTGTTGTGGAACACAAAAGGGGAAAAAAACAGCAGGTCCCTGGAGCCTCACACAAAGGACACAAACCCTGTGTTTGTCAAGCTGAGGTCTCCCTCAAGTCCCTCGGTTCCTGTGGCAACAACACCTGAGTTAACAAGGCGCCACGGCTGGGTTTCCCATAACACGCCGTGTTCTCCACCATTTGTAACTGTGAAAAAAAAAAACGGTCCCAAGTCACATTTTTATCCAGGGCCGTTGTAACTTTGAACAGTTGCTAAGCCAACCGTTGTAAATCGAGGACTACCTGTAGCAGAGTTGGAAGGGACGGAGAAATTTTCTGACGGCGAGAACAATCCACCCATGGAGCAGAAGTTGCTTTTGGAAGTTGTGGGAGCTTCATCCCTGGTGGCTTCCAAGAAGAGGTTGGACTGCCATTGGTCAGAAATGGTGTAGTAGGGTCTTCTGCTTGGGTGGAGGGTTGGACTAGATGACCTACAAGGTCCCTTCCAACTCTGTTAATCTGTAAAGGATGTTGAGACTCTAGAAAG
The DNA here is from genome assembly GCF_029215685.1 of Pituophis catenifer annectens. NCBI lineage: Eukaryota > Metazoa > Chordata > Lepidosauria > Squamata > Colubridae > Pituophis > Pituophis catenifer. Next base: position 26,678,230 of record NW_027256890.1, read on the forward strand.
AGTGCAGAGCAATAAAGACGATGAGAGGACTGGAGGCTGAAACATACAAAGAACGGTTGCAGGAACTGAGTTATGTCTAGTCTAGTGAAGAGAAGGACCAGGGGAGACAGGAGAGCATCTTGCAGTATTTGAGGGGCTGCCCCAGAGAGGAGGAAGGGGGTCAAGCTATTTTCCAAAGCACCTTTGAAGGCCAGACAAGGAACAATGGATGGAAACTGAACAAGGAGAGAGATTCAGCCTAGAAATAAGGAGAAACTTTCTGACAGTGAGAGCAATCAACCGACGGAACATTAATTGCCTTTGGAAGTTGTGGGAGCTTCATCCCTGGAGGCTTTCAAGAAGAGACTGGACTGCCCTCTGTCAGAAATGGAGTAGGGTCTGCTTGGGTGGGGGGTTGGACTAGATGACCCACAAGGTCCCTTCCAACTCTGTAAATCTGAATCAGGTCTTCTAGTCCCACCCCCTGTTGAAGCAGGGGACTCTATACCACTCTGGACCAATGGCTGTCCCGTCTCTTATTGAAAAACCGTTCTTGAAGTACGGTTGCAGGAATTGAGTATGGATAATCATCATCCCCATTCTAACCATGGTCTATCCAATGTAGGATGAAGGCCTCTTCTGCATATTTCCAACCAATACAGTTCCTGGGCTTTTCTTTGCCAATTGGGTCTACCCTACTTGCTGATGTCATCGATCCCTCTTGCTTTAGGTCTCTTCGTGGACGCTTTTGATCCTGTGGGATCCATTCTACGACAGCCTTGGTCCCCCCCTGCCATCGATTCTTCTTGCTATGGGACCAGCTCGCTTCCGTTTCAGTTCTTTTACTCTCTTGATGGCATCCTATACTTTCGTTTGTTATCTAATCCACTTGTAGGTCTTCTTATCTTGTCTTCCCGTGGTCTTTGTGCCACTCGTAGTTTTTGTGTCGGTTGTGAAGATAGTGTCCAGGTTTCGCCAGCGTATATTAGAGCAGGTGGCACAAACACTGATCGAAAACTTTTCTCTTCTGGCATAGGGAGAAGGCGTTCTTCAAAATTACATTTAGCTTGCCAAATGCGTGTGAATCACATTCAACCTGCTATTCAATTTCCTTTATTATCAGCTTCCAGCGAGATCCGTTGGCCCAGGTTATATGTAGTGGTTTACGACGTCTACTTCTTTTCCAGATATATAAAAAAAATGTTTGTTTCTTTGGTGAATTTCTTAAACATAACATAGCTCTTTTTTCAGGTTTATTTTTGAACCCCAATGGTTCTCCTGCTTTGTGAAGTTCATGTATGGGTCTTTGTAGCAGTGGTGAAATCCAATTTTTTTTTTACTACCGGTTCTGTGAGCATGGCTTGGTGGGCGTGGCAGGGCAAAATCTTCATTCCCACCCCACTCCAGGGGAAGGATACTGTAAAATTCCCATTCCCACCCCACTCCAGGGCAAGGATATTGTAAAATTCCCATTCCCTACCCACTCCAGGGGAACAATACTGCAAAATCCCCATTCCCACCCCACTCCAGGGGAAGGATACTGTAAAATCCCCATTCCCTCCCCACTCCAGGGGAAGGATACTGCAAAATCTCCATTTCCACCTGACTCCAGGGGAAGGATACTGCAAAATCCCCATTCCCTCCCCACTCTGGGGCCAGCCAGAGGTGGTATTTGCTGGTTCTCTAAACTACTCAAAATTTCCGCTACCAGTTCTCCAGAACCTGCTGGATTTCACCCCTGCTTTGTAGCTGTTCTGGGTCTTGTGAGAAGAGAACGACGTCATCTGAGTACGTCTAGTTAACTTCCCCCATCAAAACGAAACCTAAATAATCTGACATTTATTGGTCTCGCTCGCCTACCAATTCCACCCATCTCAGTCCCCTCTCCGTAAAATGAAAAGGAACAATCGACCCCACACCTCATTCCTGTAAGAATTAACACGCGGCCTTGCAGGCTGCATGTTTTCCCCAAGTTGGCATAAAGTGGGGAGTTATTTATTTATTTATTTATAACCGCCGTTTGTTAAAACGTCCAAACTCAAAATTTAACATCCGCGTTTCAACTCTATAAATGCCCGAATCTGAGATGGCGTATATCTGCCAGCTTCCACGAGCTTAAAAAAAAAAAAGAAAGAAAAGTTTTAGGATAAAAAAAAAAGAAAAAGAAGTTTTAAGATGGGAAAGCTATTTTAAGGCTTCGGCACTTGAGCTGTTTTAAAAATAACCGCAATTCAACATCCCGACTTTCTGGCAAACACAACGGTTCCCTAAATGGCAGAATAAATCACAGCTCCGTGGTTGATGGAGAAGGATCTCTCCCTCTCCTCCCCCCACACCTGGCACTTCCCCTCCCCCACCCCAAAATCATTTCTGTAGAACCGAAGGGAGGGAGGAAACCCCCAAAAGCTGTTCCTTTTCTGGGTCTCTCATTTCACAAGGTTACCCCAAGGCACTGCTCTTTTTTTTTTTTTTTAAAAAAAAGAAAGAATTGACACAGTACGTGTTCTAAAGAAATATTCTTCCTCCCCCCCCAAAATGTCCAAGTCTGCTAAAAAAAATAAAAACTATTAAAAATTCCACTTTGACACAGAAGAATTAGTCCAACTTTACAAAAGTACCCAGGAAAAAAAGAAATGGCTTTCCCAAACACGATCTGCTACACTACGGGTGGTCCTCGACTTACGACGACGATAGAGCCAAAACTTTCTGTTGCTAAGTGAGACACTGATTTGAGTTTTGCCCCGTTTTATGACCTTTCTTGCCACGGTTGTTAAGTGAATTGCTGCAGTTGTTAAGTCAGTCACCCGGTTGTTAAGTGAATCTGGTTTCCCCCATTGACTTTGCTCGTCAGAAGGTCACAAAAGGGGATCACGTGACCCTGGGACACTGCAACCCGTCGTAAGTATGAGTCGGTTGCCAAGTGGCTGGATGTGACCATGGAGATGTTGAAGTGTGAAAAAATGGTTCTAGGTCACTTTTTTTCTGTGCCGTTGTAACTTTGAACGGTCACTAACTGAACTGTCGTAAGTCGAGGACTACCTGTATTCCAAAACTAATCTGATTTAGTTGCTGCATGTTCAGCCCACCTTCTAGTACAGGAAACCCATGACTTTTAACCATTCATTTAGCAACCGTTTGATCTTACAACGACACTGAAAAGTTATTTATGACCAGTCCTCGCACTTATGACCGTTGCAGCATCTCCAATCACCTGATCAAAATGTGAATAGTTGACAACTGGCTGAATTTACACTCGTTGCACAATCCCAGGGTCATGGGATCTGCCACTTGCAACCTTCCCAGCTGGCTTCCATCAATGCTTTAACAACCCTATGATTCGCTTAACAACGGTGGTAAAAGAAAAAAGAAAAAAGGTTGCAACCTTAGGCACAACTCACTTAACAACCGTATTGCTTACCAACAAGAAATTCCGGTCCCAATTGTGGTCATAAAAACGAATCAAGGAGAAGAAACAATCTGGAACTAAGGAGAAACTTCCTAACAGGGAGGACAATTAACCAGTGGAACAGCTTGCCACTGGAAGTTGTGGCACTCCATCACTGGAGGTTTTTAAGAAAAGGACTGGACAGACATTTGTCTGAACTGATATAGGGTCTCCTGCTTGAGTGGGGGGTTAGACTAGAAGACCTCTGAGGTCCCTTCCATTCTGATTATTATTATTATTATTATTATTTGAGCACGGCCTGCATGGTTTTGAAGACAGCACATGCAGCTTACTCCCTTCATTTTCTCTTCACAACAGGCTTAAGAGAGGTACACCAGGCCAGGAGTACCGACTTCCAAAAGCTAATGCATTCCCTGCATGTATTACTACATTTCGGAAATGCATTGCCACTTTTGCAGCCTAAAATGATCCGCAGCCTGGGGACTACAAGGCAGCCAGCACGGGCCACCGCATGACGGCTTCCTCTGGAGCACATGATGCTGGGGAGAAAGGCCTTGAGTTACCCCCCCTTCTCCAAATCCGAGAACGTGCGCGCACATGGCGCAAATGTGCCAACAGGTTGGGGGGGGGAGACCCTGCACGGCTCGGATCCGGAAGGCCTCCGGGTTAAAGCGGCATCCCCCAACCACGGGAAGGGCCCCGGCTAAGCAGCCAAACCAGGTCACACTCAAACCAGGTTCTGTTTTTCCGTGTCTGCCCTCTGGGAGCGAAGGTTTAAAGATGGCTTGAGGCATCTCTTAAAAACGCATGCAAAACTCTTTCCTTTTGAGACCGTGAAAATGAGGAAGACGCTAAAAGAAGCTCCAATCCGACCAAGCAGAACAAGGGGATCTGTTTTGCACAATTGCGGCCGAGTCAATCCACCGTGCGCGCGCGCGCGCGAGGGGCATCCTTTTTTATACCCTAACTACAGGCAACTCCATTGTTTGGGGGAATTGGGGCAACCCTTTCAAAGAAAGGGACATCTGGCAAGGCAAGATCTGAAACCAGAAGTGGGGGGTGGGGGGTGGGGGAAGGGTGGGGGATGGGGAGGGGAAAGAGGCAGTTGCTTTTAAAAATGCAAATAAAATTATAGGGTGTTTTCAGCACCACATGGAGAGGGGAGCAGCTTTCCAAACGGCAGCAGATCCTGTCTATTTGTGTCTTGGCTGCTACCCAAGAGGAGAAAGAGACCGATTTGGAAGGCCACAAAAGACACTAGTTTTATTTTCATATTGGGGGGGTCGGGGGTGGGAGGTGGTTTTCGGGGGATCAAGCTCAGGGAAGGGGGATATCACGCCCGCCAATCAGCCCTGCAAAGTTTTCACAAATTCCGAATAAATCACAGGGCTTGTCGTTCGTCGCCTCTCGCGTCTATTTTGACCTTTTCCTCCCAAATTAGGATTCTAGGCTTGGAGAGGGTGGGGGGGGAGAAATAATAATAATAATAATAATAATAATAATAATAATAATAATAATAATAATAATAATAATAATAATTATTTTAAAAATCTGGCTCTTAAGTGGAACTAGCAATCCCCCTCCGGAAAAAAAGAATCACATGCTAGGATGAATTCATAAAACTTCCCCAAGAATCTACCCATTTTCAGAAAAGAAAAAAAAAAAAAAGAGCTTTTTTGGCACTCTGGATAGCCATGCCCACCCTCCCTTCCGATGATATTTCCCCACCACCCCAAAAAAAATAACGTGCTTTATGGAAAGCCCAGAAACCAAGCAGCAAAACCCACAATTGCCTCCAAATTCCCCATGAGAAAGTCTACGCCACAATACACAACTTCACATCTTACAGTCTGGACTGTCTTCCCTTAGATCCTGCCCCCCCACCCTTTAAAACAAAGACACCCCCCCTCAAAAAAAGAAGAAGAAGAAGAAGAAGAAGAAGAAGAAGAAGAAGAAGAAGCGGTACTAACCTTCAAGATGTTCTCTTTTTTCCGATCGGTTTTAGATCTGGCCAAAGATTCTATCCGAGACATAATCCAGCCTTGGAGAGGATTTGGATTGGGTCTCCTGCTAGTTTAGGATGGCAGGAGGAGTTTTTTGGGCATCCAAAGAACAAACAACAACAAAAAAAAAACCGGGAGGAAAACAGCCGCGAGGAGTGGATGAATGAAAAAACCGAGAGAACGAAAGAAAGAGAGAGAGAGAGAGAAAAAAAAGACCTTGCCCCTTCCTTTGTACAGCCAACTCACAAGCAGGAAGTTAACTAGCCATGCTCAAAACTAAAACTTGGATTATTCAAACTGCTTTGCTCCTCCTCTCAGAGACGGAGGAGGAGGAGGAGGAGGAGGAGAAAACCCCCTGTTCTTACACCACCTTGCAAAGAGCGAGTCAAACAACGGCTGCCCTGTTCCAGAAGTAGAGCAGATTGCATCAGAAAAAAAAAACAGACCCAGTTTCCGGGGGAATCCAGTGTTGTTTTTTTTTTCCAAAATTCCTTCTCACGTTTGCAAATGATGCTCCTGCTCGGAGCAGCCGCTCTCCAAGGCAGGAGATGAGCAATTCAGTAGCAGCACCGCCCGAGGAAATGCAGAAATGCCAGGCGCAGTTCCCACTTCTCCGTGGCTGCTCTACAGGATAAGGCCCCCTGAGGATGCCCGGGGAACTTCAAAGCGGCCGTGTGATTCGTGGCACCCTGTTACACAGCCGAGGGACAGATTCTTCCGTCCGCAGCTGCCCAGGACAGAGGCGCACAATCACACCCAGAGACACACACACATTCGCCAAGCCGTCTTAACAGCCCAGAGGGAAGCGGCTCGATCGCACAGGCACACTTTCATTGTTCACTTCCTTAGAAGCAAGGCGCAAACACCCCAGCAACTCTTGAGGTCACACGGTTGTGTTTTGTGAAAGCAGCAGATGCCTAGCAGTCCCCGTGGGGGTCGGGGTTAAACAAACGGGGCCTGGGTTCAAATCCTCAGCCTGTCAAGCGGCCAGCTAAGGGCTCCTCTCAAGCTAAACTACCCTACAAACAAGCGTATCATTGGAGCTCTTGGTATGAAAATGATGGAACTGAAGGAAAAAGTTCCTGAAAAAGTTTGGGATAGCTACTCGCCGAATACCGGATTCTGAGATACAGAAAACAACTCGACGAGATTAACAAAGGACACTTCCGACACACAACACCAGCATTTCACATCTGGCAGTCTTCTACAATTCCAGAGAACTGACTGACGTTGAGTATAGGTAGTCCTCGACTTACAACAGTTCGTTTAGTGCAGGGGTCTGCAACCTTAAATACTCAAAAGAGCCATTCGGACCCATTTCCCACAGTAAAGAAAACACCGGGAGTCACAAAACCTGGGTGGGCGTGGCCAACTCATGTCACTCACTTCCACCAGTCACATGACCCTCCCCCCCAGACACGCCTACCCAGCCGGTCATTAGGGCAGAGAACCAGTTGTTAAAAAACACCGGGAACCACAAAATCCTTTTGACATCTCTCTCTCTCCCCTCCTTCCCTCTCCTTCTCTCTCTCTATCTCTCTATGTCTCTCTCTCTCTCCCCCTCTCTCTGTATCTCTCTATGTCTCCCTCTCTCCCCCTCTCTCTGTATCTCTCTATGTCTCCCTCTCTCCCCCTCTCTCTGTATCTCTCTATGTCTCTCTCTCTCTCCCCCTCTCTCTCTGTATCTCTCTGTCTCTGCCCTGGCTGCTTCTCCATTCCCCGCCATCGCCCTTACCTTCTCAGGCCAGGCGAGTAGTGACTGGGAGGGGAGGGCGAGGGGTGGGGCCAGCCAGTGGTGGGATCACCTGACAGGGAGCCACAGCTGAGGGCCCAAAGAGCCGCATACGGCTCCGGAGCCGCAGGTTGCTGACCCCCGGTTTAGTGACTGTTCAAAATTACAACGGCACTGCAAAAAGTTTTTCACAGTTACAACCTCTGCAGCAACCCCATGATCATGTGATCAAAATTCAGATGCTTGGTAACGTTTATGACAGTCGCAGTGTCCTGGGGGGAGGGTCACGTGATCCACTTTTGCGAGACCTTCTGACAAGCAAAGTCGATGGGGGAAGCCAGATTCATTCAACAACCATGTGACTCGCTTAACAACTGCAGTGATTCACTTAACAACCGTGGCAAGGAAGGTCGTAGAACGAGCAAAACTTGTGCCCACTAGTTTTAAAGAATAGCCACACTGGGGGAACAGACCAATCCACTCTACGTAACCCAATTGTCTCAGCATCTGACCAACATTGAAATTCCTTTTCTTTACTTATTTAGTATTTGGGTGGAAGACCATCATAAGAAAATTCTAGCAATGGAATCCGAGGAGAAAAAAACGGTGATCCATGTTGATATCATTGCTGAGAAGATCTCACGGCCAAGAGCCCAACTTGAATAACCCTCTTTTCGGTGTTTCTCAATCTTAGCTATTTGCTGGCTGGGGAAGTCCTGACGTCTTCAATCAATCAATCGATTGCTTATTATTTACCCTATGACTATCGTTAAGTGTTGTACCTTATGATTCTTGATGAACGTATCTTTTCTTTTATGTACGCCGAGAGTCTATGCACCAAAGACAAATTCCTTGTGTGTCCAATCACACTTGGCCAATAAAAAATTCTATTCTATTCTATTCTATTCTATTCTATTCTATTCTATTCTATTCTATTCTATTCTATTCTATTCTATTCTACTCTACTCTACTCTACTCTACTCTACGTATCATTTCTTTTATGTACACCGAGAGCATATGCACCAAAGACAAATTCCTTGTGTGTCCAATCACACTTGGCCAATAAAAATTCTAATCAATCAATCAATCAATCAGAATAGAGCTGGAAGGAACCTTGGCCAAAACAGCATAATATATTCCTACCATCCCAGCTTTCCTTCGTCTTTTTTCCTGGATAAGCAAACACCTCTTCAAACCACAGGATCCATCGTTTTCGTTCTCTAAAAATGCCACCAACAATCACATGGGAACATAAAGACCACTTTTTTTGTGGCACTTAAATATTACTAAAATACACGGACGCATCCATGCTATTTTCTTGGAAACGCTACGTAAAGAGGTTGCCTTTTTCCTGTCTCCTGGAATATCCCCCGTCTAACCTACAGCGGTGGGATTTCCTGGTACTTTTCCATCCAAAGTTCTCAACTAGGTCTGATGTTGACAAGGGTTTTTGGAGATGAAAAGCCTGCAGATATGGGACCAGGGCCTTCAGAATTGAAAAGAGGGATTTGCAGGCATCTTAGAAAACTATAAGGCCCGTTGCTAGGCTAGAGAGCTCATAGGCACATGTCCCTTCACAAACATCGAACTGGCCACATGAAAACTTCTGAGCAAAACAGCCTGATCCATCTAAGGTAGACAAACATCTAGACCCGTGATGGCAAACCTATGACACATATGCCACAGGTGACATATAGAGCCCTCTCTGTGGGTACGCCAGCCGTCGTCCCAGCCCAGCTCTACTGGTGCCTCCTGCCGGCCAGCTGGTCTTCAGGTCTCTGCTGCGCATGCAAGAGATGTGTCCCGTTTTGGACCTGGAAAATCTCCTGCACCAACCTGGAAGCTAAAATGGGACACGGGTGGGGGGGTGTTTCATGGGTAGGGGACACGCACACATGTGGGGGGGATGCAGTGCATACGCAGGGGGGCGCTCGCATTGCATTTATTTATTTATTTATTTATTTATTTATTTATTTATTTATTTATTTATTGGTTTGATTTATTTGCCGCCCTTTTCCAGAGACCCAGGGCGGCTAACAATGCGTTAAGCAATAGCCTTCATCCTTTTGTATATTTATACAAAGTCAGCTTATTGCCCCCACAAACCGGGTCCTCATTTTACCTACCTCGGAAGGATGGAAGGCTGAGTCAACCTTGAGCCTGGTGAGATTTGAACTTGCAGTAATTGCAGGCAGCTGGTGTTACTTAACAGTGCTTTCATCTGCTGCGCCACCAAGGCTCACCAAATTTTGGGGATTGGGGCGAAGCGAAACGTCTTTTTCTTCTTCTTCTACCTCAAAAAAATCAGTCTAGTTGCCTTAAAAAAAAAACCCAACATCTTTGAGACAGCTATGACCTGGAGAATCTCCACCGACATAAAACAAGCTAGGATTTCCCCAAATACCGAAACACTTGCAACCTTCATCCACAACGAACCATTCGCGCACCTCCTCAACCACCGCTGGTCTTAACATGCCATTTGCATTGGTGGAAGAAGCCATCACAACTTACCGGAGCTCAACATTTACTGGAAAGTTTTCAGATGCCAAAGTTTCTTAGCTTCCAGCCTCGCTATTATTTTTCCAAATTGAGGACAAACTGGAAGAGACTGGAGAAAAGCAACTGGACTTCTCCCTACTGTTAGGTGATGTGAGATCAAAATCTCCAGTCCCCACAAGGCTCTCCCCACTGCAAAGGCTCTGGCCATTCATGCAATGGGAATTTCCTTCTCCTCGAGTTTCTGGGTCAATCATTGACTGAGGACAAGCCACTCCGGTGGGTTCTTCTAGCAGCTGTTATAGGCTGGGTCCCACAGCATGTTTTGGGTTTGAGTTTCCCCCTCCTCCTCTTTTTAAAATCCACATCAAGGTCACATATCCATTAGCTCTTATCAGAGTATCTTGTGCTCAGATTTACTGCTTTAAAAAAAAAAAATTAGAGAAGAATGGCTGAGAAGTAAAAGGAAGATATTCAAGCTACAGCCCAAAGGGACAAATCCAGGGGTGGGCATGGGGGTTCGCAGGGGTTCGGGAGAACCTCTAGCTAAGATTCTGTGCAGTTTGGAGAACCCCCAGATCCCACTCCTGGCTGGCCTCGCCCACCCCGCCCCACCCCTCCCAGGAGTCCCCACGCGGCCCGTTTTGGATGCAGATAAATGAAGGGTGCGTGCGGAGGCTCAGGGAGGGCAAAAAATGGGCCTGCCGGAAGTTTGGGAAGGGGGCCTCCGGAGCCTGGGGAGGCCGTTTTCACCCTCCCGGAGGCTCGAAGAAAACCTCCAGAGCCCGGGGAAGGCAAACCCCTTCCCCCCGCTGTGGTGCAGGAGGCCAGTCAGGCCACACCCACCATGGAAACGCCCACCCAGCAACCGGGTAGAGAACCCCTTGCTAAAATTTTTGAAGCCCACTCCTGGACAAATCTAATCGAAATATTACATCCTCTTCTAGTCTCTTGGCTTCCTGGAAAGGCAGAAAAACATGGCTCTGTGGTCTTGCTTGGGGCTCACAGATCAGAATGGGAGATCCCATTCTCGTACCGTGGCTGTCTCATCGCGGCCATCTCACTGTGGCCAACTCGCCATAAGACAATTCCAAGCAGGATAAACTCTTGATGAACGTATCTTTTCTTTTATGCACACTGAGAGCGTATGCACCAAGACAAATTCCTTGTGTGTCCAATCACACTTGAATTCTATTCTATTCTATTCTCAATGCGATAAACTTCCACTGGAAGTTTTTAAAGAAGAGATTGGATAACTATTTATCTGAAGTGGCGTAGGGTATCCTGCCTAAGCAGGGGGTTGGACTAGAAGACCTCCAAGGTCCCTTCCAACTCTTTGTTATTCTAAATATTATCCGCCACTGTTCCTTCAACATTAGTTCCATACACAAAAATGGAAATAATGTAGGGGGGGGGGGGGGAAACAAGGACAGATTAACATTTTATTGCATTGAGTTATCCCACGTGGATTGTCCTGGAGGCGAGTTGGCTACGGCTAGACTCCCCCACCCCAGATACGCACAGAGCCATGGGGCTGCGCCTTGAAAGCTCTCGCCCTGCCTTTTAAGCAATTTTTAACATTCCTTGCCCCTTTGAAGTTTTACATATTATTTTCATGCTTTTCTATTTTTTTATTCTACGCTGCCCAGAATTCCTTAGTGGGGAAGATGGGCGTTCCATCAATAGCCAAAAAAAAAAAAAAAAAGTAAAATAAATGGCATGCCTCTTTGGTGTTAGCCTCTGCCTGATTTTTCTCCACAACAGCTATGGAAAAAGGCAAAACTGGAGGGAGGGAGCAGGCAATGGAAGATTCCGACTGAAGATGGGCTGCAGAAACCAGACTCCCTTCGATATGGGGAGGGGGCAGGGGTGAAATCCAGCAGATTCTGGAGAACCGGTAGCGGAAATTTCGAGCAGTTCGGAGAACCGGCAAATACCACCTCTGGCTGGCCCCAGAGTGGGGTGGGAATGGAGATTTTGCACTATCCTTCCCCCAGGAGTGGGGAGGGAATGGGGATTTTGCAGGATCCTTCCCCTGCCACGCCCATCAAGCCACACCACACCCACCAAGCCACGCCCACAGAACCAGTAGTAAAAAAAATTGGATTTCACCACTGGGAGGGAGGGGGGCGGAAATGTTACCCACAATACCACCAGTCCCCAAATATAAGCCCCTTGCTAGGTGGGAAGTGGTGTGATTTCCAACAGTCCCATTCCGAGCTGGAAGCTCCTCCAACGAGGAAGGAGGGAGGAGAAGGAGATTTAAGGACACCAGCGTGAACATCTGTTTTTCCTGCTATGTCTTCCTGGCTGTTGTCTTCATCGTATTCCCAACCTGGACTTGGGGCAACTTGAAATCCTCCTTTGTTTTCCAATGTTAAAGTTTTTTTTTTTCTTCTTCATTTCAAGAGGCAAGAAGCAGCAGGGATTTTTTTTCTGGGGTGCGATCTAGCATAGGCACAAACCCTTGAAAAATAGCTTTTGGTTTCTGAGCTATTTTTATGAGCGAGAAGATTTTAAAGACCAAGACGTCTCTGTTTTAAACCCTTAAAATCCCTTTTGATTTAAAAAATAAAAAGAAGACTTTTTCTCTGGAAGGCTGGGAGGTGGAATAATGGTGCCCAACTTCATTGCCCACCCAAGTGGACATCACCTGAGCTCCTGGAGCTAGACTGGCTGGGGACTTCTGGGAGTGGAAGTCCAGACCTCTTAAAGTTGCTAAGGTTGAGAAATACTGCTGTATACTTATTCCAGGTGAGGTTCTGACTAAAGTGGAGTAGATAATTCCTTCACAAGTTCTGGATTTTGCATGGCTATTAAATGTACCCCATTTGGGTAGATCATGGGTCTGCAACCTTAAACACTCAGAGAGCCATTTGGGCCCGTTTCCCACAGAAAAGAAAATATCGGGAGCCACAAAACCCTTCCCGTGCCTGACTATTTCTTGAGCTAGCATATGTTGTTGAATTAAATGTTCTGTTTTCTTCTGAAACTTTTCTTTCCTTGGATTTATCCATGGTTGGCCTACTGGGGGTTGAAAAGCTTAATAAATCGCGTGCTGGCAGGTGTCACACAGGGAGCTGCAGCAGAGTGGTGAAAGAGACACATGCGGCTCCAGAGCTGCAGGTTGCTGACCCCTAGGGTAGATGCATCGGACTGCTGGCTGCTGCTTAATTTCAAGAATTAATTAATTTCGGAGGTTTTCACGTGTATTTCTGCCAAGCCAGCTCACATCCTATATTGATTAACAGAGTTGGAAGGGACCTTGTAGGTCATCTAGTCCAACCCCCTTTCCAAGCAGGAGACCCTACATCATTTCTGACCGATGGCAGTCCAATCTCTTCCTGGAAGCCTCTAGTGATGAAGCTCCCACAACTTCCGAAGGCAACTTCTGTTCCGTGGGTTGATCGTTCTCACTGTCAGAAAATGTCTCCTTATTTCCAGGTTCAATCTTTCCTTGTTCAGTTTCCATCCATTATTCCTTGTCTGGCCTTTGGGTATTTTGGAAAATAGCTTGGCCCCCTTCCTCCTCTCTGGGGCAGCCCCTCAAATATTGGAAGATGCTATCATGTCACCCCTGGTCCTTCTCTTCACTAGACTAGCTTTGTTCCTTCCATTCTTTTTCTCTCTCAAGGAAAGGACTTTACATTCTCCATTAGATTTTATCCAGTCTTCTTCCAAAGTATCATCTGCCAAACAGATTGTCACCATTCTCTATCTGGATTATTAAGCAAAGGGACTTCCTGGGGAGGAGGGCATAGGGCAGCCTCCCTCCAAGCTAATGGGTAACTTTTTTTTTTTTTTGGAATACTTTTGTGAATTCCTTCAGTCTCAATATCCAATCCCTTGGTCACCCTGACTATCTTCCCCTATGACTCATTTACAGGTGTCTTTCTTTGAAAGACTTACATAACTGCCACTATTCTAACAACCCTGGACACCGTACAAAACAATAAGAAAAAGAACTAAACAGTCAGAATAAAAATGAACACAACTTCATTGTTATGTTGTATTTTCGATCAGGACTTCGTAAAATGTGGTGCCCAGAACTGGACCCAGTATTCAGTGCGAGGTCTGAACAATGCAGAACAATTACTTCCCACGATTTGGAAAAATCATCTGTTTACTAGATTGAGGGACAGGGACAGGATGACATTTGAGGGGTGTGTGTGTGTGTGTGTTTATTCTTGTGAACATGCAGTTCCTCTGGGAGACACAATTTAATTAATTCTGTGTTTGCAGACCTCATCCTTTGATATGTGGATTAGGTCTCGGTAACCTTATTTGGCTGTTTGAGGAAGTTTGCTAATTTTAATCGATTCACTCAGTTGCAGCTTGGCCGTCCATTATCTAGCGGAGACACTGATTCTCAGGCCACGGTGGGTTCCATTAATATTTTTAAAGAAAGACGGAAACGGTATAAAGAATAAAATATATTTGGGTATACAACTTCTCGCAATGGCTTGGGACTTGGCTAAAAAAAAAAGGCCCGAGCTTTGTGTCATTTTTTTCCAAATAAAATTGTCAAGAAGGGCATTGAGGGGGGGGGGGAGTCATCCAATGCTCCCTTCTCCTCCCTTTCCTTTCCCACTCTGGGGATTTGGCGGTCCCTCTTGCCAAATAAACAATAAAACCATTGCCTTCATCAGCTAGAATTTAAGGAGGGGGAAGGGTTTGCACCAGCCGTAGGGGAGAGAGGCTATATTTAACTGAGGGAACATTAGAGAGAGAGGAGAACACCCACAATCATTCTGTTCAGTCGCAAGATTGAACAAAGGCAGCCCCCCCCGCCCCCCGGCTATTAAAACCAATCCAAGTCTCTCAAAGATATCTAAGAACGGTCCACAGGGAGATCCGGCACCTTGCCCGGAGCACAAAGCCTAACAGGAGTTCTCCGGAGCATCTTTAAAGGGCTTATTTACTATCTGTTAAGGCCAAAGGAGACCTAGGAACGCTTAAGCTCATTTGGCTGCAAAACTAACTTCAATACAGCCTCTAAATCTTGGGAAGGAAGGAAGGAAGGAAGGAAGGAAGGAAGGAAGGAAGGAAGGAAGGAAGGAAGGGAGGGAGGGAGGAAGGAAGGAAGGAAGGAAGGAAGGAAGGATTTGCCTGAAGTGGTGTAGGGTTTCCTGCCTAAGCAGGGGGTTGGGCTAGAAGACCTCCAAGGTCCCTTCCAACTCTGTTATTCTAAATTCGGAAGGAAGGAAGGAAGGAAGGAAGGAAGGAAGGAAGGAAGGAAGGAAGGATGGATTAGCACTAGTACTTATATCCCACTTCACAGAGCTTTACAGCCCTCTCTAAGCAGTTTACACAGTCAGCCTCTTGCCCCCAACAATCGGGGTCCTCATTTTACCGACCTCGGAAGGACAGAAGGCAGGATCAAACTCCTGACTGTGGGCAGAGTTAGGGAAGAAGGAAGGAAGGAAGGAAGGAAGGAAGGAAGGAAGGAAGGAAGGAAGGAAGGAAGGAAGTTAGCACCCACCCCTTTCCTGGAAGAATGAAATATTTTAGGAAATATTACAAAGGCAGAATATTATGTTTCCCTGGTTGAGAAATGGAGAAACATGTTTTAAAGACAAAGCAACTCCCACCTTCCTGCCCCTCTACCCTTTGTTAATGGGCCAGAGGCAGAAACTCAATCTTTGACAATAGGACTCATCTGCAACACAATAGCAACAGAAACTAACACAATGGGACCCATCTAGGACAGAAATTCACCACATGGCACCTGGGAAGATTACATCAGCCAGCAAGGCTAGCTAAGACCCCCCCACCCCCTGGGAGTCCAATCAGGATATTCTTTCGGGGCCCCAGGAAGTTCAAAGCCAGAGAGAACATAAAACCCGAAAACTCGCTGTATCTGCCCTTTTCTGTTCAGGAACTCAAGCCATGTGATCCTGTCCACCATTAAACCATCTTTCCAAGCAGTCTCCATGTTTCCCGTGTCTTTTTCCCCACTTGGACCTGAACCCAGAAGGATATTTCTTCCTACAGAAGGAAGGAAGGAAGGACACTTACAGTGCTTTATAGTCCTCTCTAAGCGGTTTACAGAGTCAGCCTTTTGTCCCCCAATGATCTGGGTCCTCATTTTACCGACCTGGGAAGGACGGAAGGCTGAATCAACCTCAGTGGGGATGAAACTGCTGAATGTGTTTCCTTTAGAACAGCCAACATTTTTGGAAACTACAGTTCTGATTTTAAAGGACTCTTCCCCATTTTATTCATTGCAAATGCCGTAAAAGTGATAGATTTTTCTCATGGCCATTGGGCACCTTCTACCCTTAATTTTATGGCAAAACTCAGCTACTAGAAGGTCTTTTTGTCTCCACGCTTCCCTGCCTATCTAGTGAAGAGAAGGACCAGGGGAGACAGGAGAGCATCTTCCAATATTTGAGGGGCTGCCACAGAGAGGAGGAAGGAGGTCCAGCTATTTTCCAAGGCACCTGAAGGCCAGAAAAGGAATAATGGATGGAGACTGAATAAGGAGAGATTCAACCTGGAAATGAGGAGAAATTTTCTGACAGTGAGAACAATCAGCCGATGGAACAGAAGTTGCCTTCGGAGGTTGTGGGAGCTTCATCCCTGAAAGCTTTGAAGAAGAGATTGGACTGCCATCTGTCAGAAATGGTGTAAGGTCTCCTGCTTTGGGGTGGGGTTGGACTAGATGACCTCCAAGGTCCCTTCCAACTCTGTCAATCTATCTCCTAATCATTTAGCTCTTCCCTTCCCTTTCCTATCCCCTTCCCACCAGCCAAAACCTAGAGGGTGGTGCTGCTTCTCTGAATTTTCTTTGTACCATTTTAAAATTAGAATTTGCTTCCTGCTTAAGTGGCAGCCAGCCAAGCAAGCTATCATCTTGAATGTAAGCAGCTCCTGCTGTCTCCCATCAAGTACATCTCAGCCTCAAAAGAGACTCATCTGCTGTGTCACCAGGCTTTTCTCTGCCACAGCGGCTCCTCGGCCTCCCTTTCAGGAGCCATAAATGCACATCTGTGAAAGGGGTAAATAACGTATCTGAGATCTAAGAAGCAAGAAGAGGACGGAAGACGGTTTAATCTGAGTCTTACAACTTGCTTTTAAGGTCTCCTTTCAATGCCGGCGAACAGTTGCAAAAATCCCGTGAAATGATCCCAAAAGGAGAAAGCGCCCCTGGCCCTCCACGTGCAAACAGCTCTGTTCCCACACTGGAACAGCTGTGCCTGCAGAGGCCAAAAAGCAAAAAAAGGAGAGAAAAATGCCAACTAGCTCGTTGAGTGAGGGACATGAATTCTGGACACCTGCAAATCCGAAGCTATCAGCAAAAGGATTGTATTTTTATTATTTTGATAAGCCCAGTACTCTTCAATATCTTCCTAAATGATTTAGATGAGGGAATAGAAGGGGAATAACAAAGATGATTAGGGAACTGGAGGCTAAAACGTATGAAGAATGGTTGCAGGAACTGGGTATGTCTAGCTTAATGAAAAGAAGGACTAGGCAAGACATGATAGTAGTCTTCCAATATCTCAGGGGTTGACACAAAGAAGAGGGAGTCAAGCTATTCTCCAAACCTCCTGAGGGCAGGACAAGAAGCAACAGATGGAAACTCATCAAGGAGAGAAGCTATTTAGAACTAAGGAGGAATTTCCTGACAGTTAGAACAATTAATCAGTGGAACAATTTGCCTCCAGAAGTTGTAAATGCTCCAACACTGGAAGTTTTTAAGAAGATGTTGGATAACCATTTGTCTGAAATGGTGTAGGGTTTCCTGCCTATGCAGCGGGTTGGACTAGAAGACCTCCAAGGTCCCTTCCAACTCTGTTATTCTATTCTATTCTATTCTATTCTATTCTATTCTATTCTATTCTATTCTATTCTATTCTAATCAAATTTACAGATGACACTAATCTGGCAAGAATAGCCAACCTCCCAGAAGACAAGCTCGGGATTCAAAAAGATCTTGACAGACTTTGAACAATCGGCCCTACCCAACAAAATAAAATTTAATCTGGAGAAAAGCAAGGTTTTACACCTGGGCAGGAAAAAAAACTAAAGGTACAAGTACAAAATTAAGCAAAACCCGGCTCAAAATCTGTGAAAGGGACCTTGGAGTCCTAGTGGACGATGACTTAAATATGAGCCAGCCGTGTGAAAGCAGCAGCAACCGAAAAAGCGAATACAATCCTTGGGTTGTATAAACAGAGGCACAGAATCAAAATCTTGTGAAGTATTAGTACCGTTTTATCTATCTATCTATCTATCTATCTATCTATCTATCTATCTATCTATCTATCATCTATCTTTAATCTACCTATCTCTCTATTTCTCTCTCTCTTTGTATCTATCTATCTCCCCATATCTGAGCAGGGACAGTCATAATAATAAAAAAGGAAAGTTCTAGTCTGAATTTTAACAGCTGTGCTGCAAAGTATAGTCTGCAAAATGTAGTCTAGCAGCTTCTCTCTCTTTCTCTCTCTCTCTCTCTCTCTCTCTCTGTATCTATCCATCCATCCATCCATCCATCCATCCATCCATCCATCCATCCATCTCTATCATCTATCTATCTATCTATCTATCTATCTATCTATCTATCTATCTATCTATCTATCTATCTATCTATCTATCTATTTCTCTCTCTCTATTTCTTTCTCTCTGTGTATCTATCTATCTATCTATCTATCTATCTATCTATCTATCTATCTATCTATCTAATCTATCTTTAATCTACCTATCTATTTCTTTCTCTCTCTATTTCTCTCTCTCTTTGTTTGTATCTATCTATCTATCTATCTATCTATCTATCTATCTATCTATTAATTATAAATATATAATTTGCCATCTTTAATCCTTTGGAAAGCTCAAAGTTGGGCTAGGACATTTCTCTTCTGGGATGGGCCATGCTTGGTCCCCTGCCCCCCTACCCCATCCCGGCCCCACATCCAGCTGTGATTCCTGATGCTGCCAAGGCAGAGTCCCTTCCCTTGAGCCCACAAAACAGGTGCAGAAGCATTAGCAACTGGGAAAATGATTCCCCCCCCCTACATGGCTGCAGCACTAGTGATGGGAAAATGATTTTTTTTTCTTTCCTTCCACAGCATGAACCCCTATTCTTCTGCCAGATATGTTCCTGAAGCCACGGCCAATTTGCCTCTGTAGTGCTGGGTTACATCTATCCCACAGAGTTTGATTTTTTTTTGGCAGTGTCTCAACATGGAAGTTTTCAAGACTGGCAGCCTCAAGGACTACAGAGCCAACCGGGAGCTGAGGTCCCGATAATTCTTGGCTGGCCCCGCCCATCCCTCCCCTCCCCGGAGTTCCCACGCGGCTCATTTCGATGCAGGTAAGTACAGAGCGCGCACGGAGGCTCGCGGAGGGTGAAAAAGGGGCCTGCCGGAAGTTCAGGAAGGCCGGATACGGGCCTGTTTCTGGGCTCCAGAGGGCCTCGGGAGCCTGGGGAGGCTGTTTTCACCCTCCCAGAGGCTCAAGGAAAGCCTCCGGAGCCCAGGGAGGACAAAAATGCCCCGCCCCCACTGTGTAGGAGGCCAACTAGGCCACACCCCCATGGCCACACCGACCCAGCACCTGGACAGAGAACCCCTTGCTAAAATTTTTGAAGCCCACCCCTGATCCTAAGCTATGGAAATGGAGCCCCACTTGCCGCCCACTTGCGTGGAACCATACCGTCCCCCCTTTCCTCCAACCCCGATTTGCAAAGCCGGAAAGATTGGGGAACTTTGTGTTAAAGGATCTGGGTATGTGAAAAACAACTTGACCGAGGGACAGCATTCCTTGGATATATTTAAATGAAATGAGCTCTGGGGTTCTATCCAACTCTATGATGCTGCTGTGGTTGGCGTGACGTGCAATTTTTTTCAAGGGAATCATCACGACGATGTGCAGCCAGCACAGGAGTCATACTGGTTCAGCGCAAAAGCTGTCCGCTTTGCCAGACAGAAAAATGTCTGTGTATCTACTTACTCATAAGCAGAGCGTTTCTGAATGGGGAAGACAACAGTGGTGTGAAAAAAGAAAGCACAACCTCTTTTGAGTTCTGGGGTTTTATGTATCTGGACGTAGTTAAGAATCACCTGGTCCTTAGTAGTTCTTAAAAGTAGGTAAATACAATCTCAGATGAACAACAACACGTGACATGATTAGCCCATGTCGTCATTTCTTTTGCAAAAAGGAAGCCAAGATGGAGAAGTTGTGTGTGAAAAACTAAGTACGCCTTATGATTCAATAGCTTGTAGATTAGAACCACCTTTAACCGCAATAACTTGAAGTACAGGCAGTCCTCGACTTACAACAGTTCAACAGTTCAACAGAGCCTGTAGTACAGTGGACTAAAGCACTGTTATTAACATCTGCTGCTTGCAATTACTGCAGGTTCGAATCTCACCAGGCTCAAGGTTGACTCAGCCTTCCATCCTTTCTAAGGTAGGTAAAATGAGGACCCAGTTTGTGGGGGCAATAAGCTGACTTTGTATAAATATACAAAAGGATGAAGGCTATTGCTTAACGCATTGTAAGCCGCCCCGAGTCTCCGGAGAAGGACGGCATATAAATTAAAGCAAAAAAAAAAAAAAAACTTAGTGACCGTTTGAAGTCACAATGGCACTGGAAAAAAGATCGTTTTTCAGACTTATGACCGTGGCAGCATCCCCGTGATTCTCCATTCAGATGCTTGACAACTGACTCACACTTACGACAGGTTGCAGTGTCCCCAGGGTCACGCGATCCCCTTTTGAGACCTTCTGACGAGCAAAGTCCATGGGGTAAAACAGCTTCACTTAACAACTGTGTTAACTAATTTAACACACTTAACATAGTTAAATAACACTAATTTAAAACTGCAGTTTTTCGCTTCACAAATGTGGCAAGGAAGGTCGTAAAACGGGGCAAAACTCACGTTAACAAACGTCTCACGTAGCGACATAAATTTTGGGCTCAACTGTGGTCGTAAGCTGAGGAGTACCGTTTTCTGTACGGCTTTATCGGTCTCTCACGTCGTTGTGGGGGGATTTTGGCCCCCTCTTCTTCACAACATTGTACTTCCTTTTTCACGGGACTGTAATTCAGGCCTGCCAAGAGCACTTTTGTCTCACCCAAAGAGAGAAAGCCGATATCCTCTTTGTGATGCTGAGATTTTCCTGGCAGCCCAAGGCAAGTTGCCAGTAAGAGTCATGGGAGTTGTAATCTACCACATTCAGGGCCGGATTTTCCTATAGGCTAACTACGCTTCAGCCTAGGGCCTCAAGATCAAGAGGGGCCTACATTCCCTACATTCAAATTGTTAGCAAAATTAAAATTACACTTTCACTATAGGTGAAAGGGCCTCATAAGTGGAATAGCCTAGGGTCTCTTTTCATCTAAACCCGGCCCTGACCAGATTTGAAGGGCTGCTGGTTTTCAAAGGAACTTGCTCGTGTATTGATTGCAGGTAGTCCTTGATTTATAACCATTCGTTTAGTGGTCCCAAAGGTGCTTTTTTCCAGAGGCAACTGGACTTTCTTGTTTTTTCTTTTGAAGACGTTTCACTTCTCATCCGAGAAGCTTCTTCAGCTCTGGCTGGATGGTGGGGAACGGAAGGATTTATACTCCTTGCAGATAAAATGGTCATTTGCATCCTTTTAGAGGGTCTTTGAGTCCACCTGGAGTTTTATCTGTGTCCTCAGGGTCACCTGAGTGGTGCAAATGGGCATAGAGCCTTCTTGGAACTGACAGGAGATAGGTGATGTCGTAGCCCTCCTCCTCTGTTGAGAGAGGGCTGTTCAATTTGGACATAGATAGCCTCTTTGACCTCTCTTTCAAACCAGCGATCCTCTCTGTCCAAAATGTGGACTTTGCCATCTTCAAAAGAGCGGCCTTTGTCTTTTAAAGGCAGATAGACTGCTGAATCTTGTCCTGATGGGGATTTGTTCTCCTGTTGTGCCATGCGTTTCTTTGGGACAACCATGACCTGAATGACTATCTCCACAGAGATTCATTTAGTGACCAAAGTCACGATGCGACTGAAAAAAAAAAAAAACCTGACTTAAAAGCGGTCTTCACACTTAACTGTCCCAGCATCTCCAAGTCAGGTAATCAAAATTTGAGTTCTTTGCAACCAGCGAGTATTGACGAAGGTTGCAGCATCCTGGCGTCATCTGACTGCCATTTGCGACTTTCCCAGAGGGCTTCCCACCAGCAAGGTCAATGGGAGAAGCCAGATTTGCTTAATGACTACCCGATTCACTTAAGAACTGCAACAGTCCGCTGAATGACTGTGGCAAAAAAAACTGTTGTGCCGCCGGCCCCTCCAGCAACCGAATCGGAGGAGGAGGAGGAGGCGTGGGAGTCGGGGTCAGCATCAAGGCAACCTGAGAGCTCCAAGGGGGAAAGAAGGAATGGAGCTGTCAGAGAGAGAGAGACGGAGGCGGAGTCTGGGCCGTCCGCCAGCCCTTAGAGGGAAAGTCAACCGCCCCCAGGTCTGGAAGTGGCTGATGAGGAAGAGGAGGAACAGCTGGGTCCAGTGCCTGATTCGCGGATTTACAGAAGGCAGAGGAGAGGAGAGCAGTTGAAATCTATGGGCCGGTCCTTGGGATGGAAGAACCACCACTGCTAGCGAAGCCCCACTCTAGCTCTGGGGATAAAAGGCAGGGGGCAGAGATGAATAGATGCAGCAAATAACTATTCATCTTCCGGCACGGATGAACTTGTCAGCCTGCGGTGAAAGAGAAACTTTTTGCCGGGGCTGCCGGCATTCCTAATAAAGGAATCTTTTGAGTTCACGTCAGAGGGGTTGTCGTGTTTGGGGAGCTGGGTCAGAACAAAAACAAGTTGCAACATTGGGCGCAATTCACTTCACTGTCCTGCTTAGCGACAGAAATTCCCAATTATGGACGTAAGTCCATGAGGATACCTTTCCTGGCCTTCCTTCCCCACACATCCCTTCTCTTACGTCGGTGAGGTTTCCCCTCCTTTTGTGACACCGCAAAGGAAGGTGCTATCTCCTGCTATTTATAACAGGCAACTGGAAAAATTCAACCCAATCAGTCTCCCCAAACTTCCCCTCCGGCCCGTTGGAGACTTTTTTGGGGATTTCCTCCGGTCTCTGCAGCTGGGAGCAAAACTCCCCTGGTGTCAGGAACCTTATCAGGCTCCTGCCTTGCTTGGACTCTTCCTGAACTGAAACAGATTCTGCTGGAACAACAAACAGACAGTGGGAGGGCTTGTTTTTTATCCCTGACAGGCAGGCAGGCAGGGTGGAAGCCGGAAGGGGCCGGGGGTTTGCCAGCGGGGTGCTGTCTCTCGAGTCAACCTCCTTCCCCTTTTTTTTAAAGTCCTTCTGCAATGCAGGACTCGGGACTACCGCAAGGGCGATATAAGCGCAGACCGGGAGCAGAAATGCGCAAGACAAAGGAGGGAAGCCACCCTGCATTTCCTGCTTGCCAAAGTTTCTAGGATTAGGATTTGATTAGGATAACAGAAAAAACAGAGGGGGAAGGGACCTTGGAGGCCTTCTAGTCCAACCCCCCGCTCAAGCAGGAGACCCTACACCATTTCTGACAGAAGGCAGTCCAGTCTCTTCTTAAAAGCCTCCAGGGATGAAGCTCTCACAACTTCCGAAGGCAACTTCTGTTCCATCGGTTGACTGCTCTCACTGTCAGGAAATTCCTCCTTATTTCCAGGTTGAATCTCTCCTTGATGAGTTTCCATCCATTCTTCCTTGTCTGGCCTTCAGGTGCTTTGGAGAATAGCTTGACCCCCACCTCTCTGAAAACCCTACATCATTTCAGACAAATGGTTGTCCATTCTCTTCTTAAAAACCTCCAATGATGGAGCCCTGACAACTACTGGTGGCAAGCTGTTCCACCAGTTAATTGTCCTCACTGTTAGAAAGTTTCTCCTTAGTTCCAGGTTGCTTCTCTCCTTGATTAGTTTCCATCCGTTGCTTCTTGTCCTGCCCTTAAGGGCTGTGGAGAAGAGGTTGACCCCCTCTTTTTTGTGGCAGCCCCTCAATATTGCAAGACTGCTATTATGTCACCCCTAGTCCTTCTTTTCATGACACTAGACATACCCGCTTCCAGCAACTGTTCTTTATATGTTCTAGCCTCCATTCTTCTAATCATCTTTGTTGCTCTTCTCTCCATTCTTTCCAGAGTCTCAACATCTTTTTTTAATATCATGGTGACCAAAACGCGATGCAATTATTACCAAGGCATGATAAGGCGGTACAAATACTTCGTGCGATCTTGATTCTATCCCTCTGTTAATGCAGCCTAGAACTGTGTTGGCTTTTCTGGCAGCTGCAGCAGACGGTTAGCTCATACTTAAATGACTGTCTACTAGGACTCCAAGATCCCTCTCACAATTACTACTATTGAGCCAGGTACCGCCTATGCCCCTGATGGTGAACCTATGGCACGTGTGCCAGAGATGGCACGAAGAGTCCTCTCTGTTGGGCACGTGTGCCATCGCCAGCTGCTCTTCTGGTTTCTGGCATGCTGGCCAGTTGGTCTTCACGGGTGTGGGAACACCGGAAAACAGCCTGAAAATGGCCAAAATCCAGGCCATTTTCTCGGCCATTTTTAAGCTGTTTTCCGGGCCATTTCTGGGTAGTTTCTAGCCCATTTTTCGGCCCAAAATTGGCCCAAAAACGACCCAAAAACACCAGCCCAAAACCAGCCCAAAAAATCAACCCCAAAACACCCTGAAATGGCCTGAAAAATGGCTTGAAAATGGCCCCCAAAAGAGCCCAAAAAGAGCCTGAAAACAGCCTAAAACGGTCCAAGAAAATGGCCTGAAAACAGCCCAAAACCAGCCTGAAAAATGGCTTGAAAATGGCCTGAAAAACAGCCTGAAAACTGCCCAAAAATGGCCCAAAAAACAGCCTGACAATGGCCTGAAAAATGGCTTGAAAACAGCTTGAAAAACAGCCTGAAAAACGGCCCAAAAACAGCCCAAAAAACGGCCTGAAAATGTCCCCAAAGCAGCCTGAAAAACAGCTTAAAAATGGCCCGAAAAAAGCCAAAAACAGACAAAAAACAGGCATGCATGCGCCAGCCAGCTGGTCTTCAGGTGCTCTGGCGCGCGCACATGCACATACTTGCATGTGCATTCCGGTTTGGGCACTCGGTGCCAAAAAGGTTCGCCATCCCTGACCTATGCTATACCTGTGCATTTGGTTTTTCTTGCCTAAATGTAGAACCTTAACATTTTTCCACCCTTGAATTTCATTTTGTTAGACAACACCCATTAAGCTAGGTGCAAAGCCTTTTGAGAGCATCTCTCCCCCACACATGGTGCTATCTCTCTTGATCTATATATAGTATACAGGTAGTCCGCAACTTACGACAGTCCATTTAGTGACCGTTTGAAGTTACAACAGAACTGAAAATAGTGACTTATGACCAGTGGTGAAATGCACTTACCTTTGCTACTGGTTCGGGAGTGTGAGCGCGTGCCTCTTCTGTGCATGCGCAGAGGGTCAAAAAGGGGACGTAATGACATCCCAACAGCTGGGCGGAGCCTCCCATCGCTGGTGCTACCGGTTTGCGCAAGCCGGATAGAACCTGGCCGGATTTCACCACTGCTTATGACCGTTTTTCACGCTTAAGACTGTTGCTGCATCCCCATGTGATCAAAATCCAGGCACTTGGCAACTGGCTCATATTTATGACGGTCGCAGAAATCCCGGACTCACGTGATCCCTTTTTGCGACCTTCTGAGAAGCCAAGTCAATGATTCATGTAACGACCTTGTTACTAACTTAACAACAGCAGTGATTGACTTAACAGCTGTGGGTGAGAAAGGTTGTAAAATGGGGCAAAATTTGACTACTCCTCTCCAATCTGCATTGTCAGATCTCATTATTACATTTTATCAAGGACGTTAGCCATTAGGAGCGTATCCAGAGGGAAACAAAGCAAAACGATCAAAGGGTTGAACCAGTGGTGAAATCTAAAATTTGTTACTACCGGTTCTGTGGGTGTGGCTTGGGGGGGGTGGCGGTAATGTGACGTGGGCGTGGCCAATTTTTTTTTTTTTTTTACTTTTAAAACTATTTTTTCTACAACCTCTTCGGCAAAGAGGTTGTTAAAAAAATGCTTTCAAAAGGCTCTGACGATCCCAGCTGAGTTGCCTGATCGGCAGAGGCTTTTTTTCTTTTAAATGCGTCTGACGATCAGGCAACTCAGCTGGGATCGTCAGAGCCTTTTGAAAGCATTTTTTTTTATAACCGAAGAGATTGTAGAAAAAATGCTTTTAAAAGCCTTTGACGATCACAGCTGAGCCACGCGATCATCAAAGGCTTTTTTTTTTAACTTTTAAAAGCGTTTTTTCCGCCGAAGAGGTTGTAGAAAAAATGCTTTTAAAAGTAAAAAAAAAAAAAAAGCCTCTGATGATTTTGCGGCTCAGCTGGGTATGGGGAGGGAGTGGGCAGGGATTTTTGCTACTGGTTCCCCGAACCACCCGCCTCCATCGCTACCGGATCAAGTGATCCGGTCCGCACCGGGAACATTTCACCCCTGGGTCGAACAAGAGAAAAAATAAACATATGAAGAGCAGCTGGAGGCTTTTGAGAGGTTTAACCTGGAAAGAAGAGAAACGGGACGGCCATCTTCAAGCCTCCCAAAGAGGCTGTTGTGTAGAACAGAGGCAGAATTGTTCAGAAGAAACACAAGAAGAAGAAGAAAAAAGAGAGATCTAAATTACAAGGAAGGAGTCTTTAGAATTTCTTAATGGAAAGCTGTTCCATAATGGGAAAAACTGCCTCTGGGTATAGGGGCTGTGGGGGGGGGGGTAGAGGGTGGGATGGTGGGGGGGGGGAACTTGCCTTCACTGGAAGTATTTAAAGGTTTGATAGGCAACCCTCAGGGCTGCTATAGTGATTGAACTCCTGTTTTGAGCAGGAGGTTGAATCAGATCCCTTCCTGTTGTTGACTTTCTATATGTTAATTTAGCATCTTCTAGGAATACAGGTAGGGACGCGGAGGCTCAGTGGCTAAGACGCTGAGCTTGTCGATCGAAAGTTCGACAGTTCAGCAGTTCGAATCCCTAGTGCCGCGTAATGGGGTGAGCTCCCCGTTCCTTGTCCTAGCGGTTCGAAAGCACCTAAAACATGCAAGTAGAAAAATAGGGACCACTTTTGGTGGGAAGGGAACAGCGTTCCGTGCACCTTTGGGGTTGAGTCCTTGCCCCAAGTAGAACAATGGAGAATATTTGTAGCTCAGAGTTGAAATGATGGGTCCTTGGTGCTATTTGAGCTTGGTTGTGCTAGGCTAGCACTGATGATGTTCCCTAGTTGGGTCATGAAATGTCTACGAGAAAACCACCAAGCTCAAGAGTCCACCAAGGACCCTTTCTCCTTCTCCCTTTCCTTCTTCTCCTTCTCCTCCTCTTCTCTGCAAACTCCTCTCATTTCTAGCCCTGATGATGTTACCTAGTTTACCTAGAAACATCTGCAAGAAAAGAACCAAGTTCGGAGAGCACCAAAGACATTGTACTGCAAAGAAAACCTTTGCTAGACCAATTCTCGAATACAGCTCGTCTGCCTGGAACCCGCACTGCATATCGGACATTAATACAATTGAACATGTCCAGAAATATTTCACAAGAAGAGTCCTCCACTCCTCTGCTCGCAACAAAATACCTTATGTCACCAGGCTTGAAATTTTGGGCTTAGACAATTTAGGACTACGCTGTCTTCGGTCTGAACTAAGCGTTGTACACAAAATTATCTGCTACAACGTCTTACCTGTCCATGACTATTTCAGCTTCAACCGCAACAATACACGAGCATACAATAGATACAAACTCAAGATAAACCGCTCCAAACTTGATTGCAGGAAATACGACTTCAGCAACAGAGTGGTCAAGGCCTGGAATGCACTCACTACCTGACTCCAGTTGTTTCCTCAAACCCCCATAACTTTAATCTTAAAACTGTCTACCGTGGACCTCTCCCCATTCCTAAGAGGTCCGTAAAAGGGGGTGTGCATAAGCGCTCCAGCGTGCCTTCCGTCCCTGTCCTACTGTCCCCATTGATTCGTACCCATTTCCTGTATTCATATCCCTGCTTATACTTATTCTTGTTATCTCGTACATGTTTGACAAAAGAAAGAAAGAAAGAAAGAAAGAAAGAAAGAAAGAAAGAAAGAAAGAAAGAAAGAAAGAAAGAAAGAAAGAGAGAGAGAAGGAAGGAAGGAAGGAAGGAAGGAAGGAAAGAAAGAAGGAAGGAAGGAAGGAAGGAAGGAGAGAAGGAAGGAAGGAAGTTTCAAGTTTCAAGTTTATTAGATTTCTATACCGCCCTTTTCCCGAAGGACTCAGGGCGGTGTACAGCCATATTAAAACACATAGATTTATAAAATTTAAAACCAATTAAAATTGAATATAAAAATTTGGCCCGCGAATTAAAACACACATACACCCATTTTAAAAATTCGGAAGGAAGGAAAGAAGGAAAGAAGGGAAGAAAGAAAGAAAGAAAGAAAGAAAGAAAGAAAGAAAGAAAGAAAGAAAGAAAGACAATGCTAGTCACTCCCGCCGGCCTCTCACCCACTCCCCAAAATTCTTCCCTTTTTTTAACAGGGAAGTCGAGTTTCAACTGCTGCTGCGACAGGCAGACAGACAATCAGCAGTGGCAGGATGGAACGAGCGAAGGCCAAACGTCTATCTGAAGATCTGAGTCGAGAAAGTTGGCCATCAGCACCGGCTGTAATGGCAGAGCAGAAATGTGGAAAAATAGCCCAGCTCACAAATAACATGCAGCCCTTTTTATGGCATCGGGGGATTTGTTTAAAACAGGAGGACAGAGAGATGCTGGGGGGGGGGGGTGTTTGAACAGAGGAGGCCATAGCTGGACAAGGCCAGGGAGGAAGGGGTGGGGGCTGAGGCTGGGGTCTTTGTTTGCATTCAGTCCTGCCCCTGGCAAATGGGAGAATAGATAGAATGTATTTGTGGTCTAAACCTTCTTAAAAAAATAAAGCAAAAAAACAAAAAAACAAAAAACGAAGGCAACAAAGCAGGATACGAATGTTACAATTGGCGGCAGATCACTGGTGTGCAAGTCAGAGTGTGTTTAATTTTACCAGGCAGCGTAACCGGAGTTGGCTACATTCAAGGAAACGAAGAGATCCCGATCTGATAATCACAACTGGGGCATAAAATGGTAAGAATTTGGCAGGAGGGTGGGGACGTAACAGGAGCTGCATTCAATAGCTGCTTGTCTTGCAGGGCCGCAGCCTTAAACTCAGAGGGAACTTTTTTTTTTTATCGGGCCTCCAAAACGGCGGTGGGAAAAGCATTTAAAGGCTAGAAACTGGGAGGTGGCGAGTTCGAGTT
Source organism: Pituophis catenifer annectens (assembly GCF_029215685.1). Taxonomy (NCBI): domain Eukaryota; kingdom Metazoa; phylum Chordata; class Lepidosauria; order Squamata; family Colubridae; genus Pituophis; species Pituophis catenifer. Next base: position 26,707,148 of record NW_027256890.1, read on the forward strand.
CTAGCCTTAGGCAGGGAAGCCAACTGGGCGATTTTGAGCCAATCACTAGAAAACAGTGAGGGTGGCGCGGTGGCCTAGATCAGGAGGCGGTGAGTTCGATCCTAGGTAGAGGCGGATATTTCTTTCTCTCTGGGCAGACTGAGAATATACCTGCTGAACAAAACTCAGCACTGGCGAACAGGAAAGGCATCCGGCCAGTAAAACACTCAGCTCTATTCAGTTGCCCAGATTCCACCCCGCAAGGGATTATGGGGTTAAATCAAATGAGGATGAGGATGATGACTAGAAAACAGTGAGTTCTAGGCATGAAAGCCAGCTGGGTGACAAGTCTCTCTCTCTTTCACAGCCTAGTTCTTTCGACAGAGTTATGCTGATCGTTGTTTTTGTGGGGAAAATATGTTCCTGCCTTGAGTTACTTGTAAAAATAATAAAGACAGGATATAAACAAGTAAACGTTATGGCGATATTATTACCTCCCTGGTTTGAAACAGGGGGCTTTGCTTGTTCATAAAATTATGGCGTAAAACTGACTGGTACTGTTAGGGTTCTAGATTTTAATTTTTTTTTTTTAATGCACTAGATGCGATGAACCAAATACAAGCAGTCCCCCACTTACAACAGTTCATTTAGTGACTGTTCAAAGTTATAACAGCATTGAAAATCATGACTTACGACCATTTTTCACACTTTTGACTTTGCAGCATCCCCATGATCAAGTGATCAAAATTCACATGTTGACTACTGCTTCATACTTACGACGGTTGTAGTGTCCTGGGGTCATGTGATCCCCTTTTGCGACCTTCTGACAAGTAAAGTCAATGGGGAAGCCAGATTCACTTAACAACCGGGTTACTCACTTATCAACTGCAGCGATTCGCTTAACAACTGAGGCAAGAAAGGTTGTAAAATGGGGCAAAACTCCCTTAAGAAACGTCTCACTTAACAGCAGCAATTGTGGTCGTAGGTTGAGGACTACCTGCCATAATAGTGAGGAAAGGACCAAATAGCTGCACACGGATTTGTAACACATCCAGCACTTCTGCCTGGAAACGCCACCTTGTCATTCAACTGTTCATATTTTAGAAATGCTAAATATAGATCTCACAATTCAACGCAGGGGAAAACTTGCCGGTTTTCCTTTACTGAAGCAGGTTCGTGTTAAAATGCTTGGAAACAGGCAAAGGCAAATTTCAGATTTATTTTTTTTCCTGCCGCCTCCCTGTTCCTGCTATCACAGCTCCAAAGTTTACGAAAACAATTTACAACTTGAAATAAGAACATTCTGGAGCTATTTATTTTTAATAAGTCACAAGCAGAACTTTTCCGGCGAGCAAAGCAGAGAAATTTATATAGATTATATATATATATAAAAAAGGGAGGGGTGAAACACTATATAGCAACAAAGAAATAGTGTGAACCCTTGAGAAATTTGACAGGTTATGGGAAGAACAATCTTAAAAGGAAAACAATTGACTTGGCCTGTTGTGAGTACGACAACAATGGGCCTGGAATTTTAGTCACTGAGCAATACGGTCATTAAAAAAAAAAATCATCAGATAATCAGTCCCGATTTTACTATTTTTACCATGGTTGTTAAATGAATCCCTACGGTTGTTAAGCGAATCCAGCTGATTGGAAGCCAACTGAGGTGGCCATAAATCAGAATCATGCGACCTCAGGACATTTGCAACTGTCGTAAATGCGAGCCAGTTTGCCAAGTGCCCAAATTGCAATCTCGTGACCGCACGAGGGGGTGCAACGGTCATAACTTTGAGGATGGGTCATAAGTCCGCCGCTCATCTCTCTCCTCTTAATTTGTGACTTTTCTGTCACTCTGAGAGGCTCCGAATCAGCATTATTTAACTATTTGCATTTAAATAATAAGTCGGGTTTTTTCTCGGCGCATTGCAAATTATCATAATCAGGCTGGAGATAAAGATTGAATTTCATTGACAGCTGAGGGGCTTCTACCTCCCTCCCTTTTTCCCAGCACTGTCCTAACTACAAAATGTCGTTAAACAAATGGTCGTAAGTCGAGGACTACCTCTAATTCTCCAGGTCTGACCAAGAGTTTCATTTCTGAAAGCATCATGAGATGTCTAAAACATATGAAGAACGGTTGCAGGAATTGGGTTTGGGTAGTCTAGGGAAAAGAAGGACTAGGGGGGACATGATAGCACTATTCCAATATTTGAGGGGCTGCCCCAAAGAAGAGGAGGGGGTCAACTTATTCTCCAAAGCACCAGGAGGCAGGAGAAGAAATAATGGATGGAAACTAATCAAGGAGAGAAGCAACCTGGAATTAAGGAGAAACGTCCTAACAGTGAGGACAATTAACCAGTGGAACAGCTTGCCACCAGAAGTTGTGGGTGCTCTATCACTGGGTTTTTTAAAGAAAAGATTGGAGAGTCGCTTGTCTGATTGAAATGGTCTAGGGCCATGATGGCAAACCTGTGGCACGCAGAGCCCTCTCCGTGGGCATGTCGCCCCAGCTCAGCCAGCTGGTTGTCAGGTTTCCGAGGCGTACATGTGTGCCAGCCAGCTGGCTGTTGGGTTTCTGGCACTTTGGCATACACGCGCGACTTCTGGTTTGGGCACTCTGTGCCAAAAAGTTTCGACATCACTGGTCTAAGGTCTCCTGCTTGAGCAGGGGGTTGGACTAGAAGACCTCCAAGGTCCCTTCCAGCTCAATTCTGATTGGATTGATTGATTGATTTCCTCTCTTTCCAAAAATCTACAGCCAGTGTAATTGGCAGGAGGCGGTTTTCTGCAAAAGCCTCACTGAAAACCAGGCTCTGCTGCTTTTAAGGTCGGCTAGATCTGCCACGTGTCTCGTGAAGAGAGCTGCTGCTGTTACATCTTCATTTTACCACTTAGGTAGGAAGCAGCTGAATCTTCCGACGTAAGACTGAGAAGTGGCTACCGGACCAAAACCTCTGTCTCAAGTTTTGCTCAAGCAAATGCAACATGCAATAAAAGAGCCCCTTGGTGTCCACCAGTGGTGGGATTCAACCGGTTCGCACCACTTCGGCGGAACCGGTTGTTAAAATTGCTGGCTGGCTCTGCCCTGCCCCTTCCAGAAGTCCTGTTTTTGCTCCCAGGAGGCTGCAGGGAGGCCTATTGGGCCCAAAATGGGGCGTGGGGGGGGGCATATCCCCCCCCGTTTTTGCTCCTGGGCGGGGTGCAAGAACCCGAGTGCTGCCTGTCACACCCCTGGCTACGCCCACCCAGCCGGTCATTAGGGCAGAGAACTGGTTGTTAAATTATTTGAATCCCATCACTGGTTTCCACGACGTGGGTTTTTTTTCCTCATCCTCTGAGCTACAGAGAGAAAACCGAGTTCCGAAAACTGCCCAGAAATGCTTGCTTCACCCAAGAAATGTCAATGGCTTGGGTTGAGCTCACGTTCTCGGGAATCTGAGGTTGTGTGAACTAGCCAGGAAGTCTACCGAGTGACTTCTCAGTTCTGGGAATTCACCAGACGTGGCCTTCCTCCTCCTCTCTGGGAAGTTCTTCGCCCCAAAGGGCCTCAGACGCTGTAGGGCTGAGAAATTCTCTCAAGTGTTATTCGTGCAATCCCGCCCAGCTCTGTCCAATTATGTACAGGTAGTCCTCGACTTACAGCAATTCATTTACTGACAGTTTGAAGTTACAACGGCATAGAAAAAAGGTGACTTAGGACCACGGGTGGGATTGAAAAATTTCAGCAACCGGTTTGCTGCCCGGTTACTGGGTGGGCGTGGCCATAGGGGTATGGCCTACTCGGCCTCCTGCAATACGGCGGGGGTGGGGGGGCGTTTTTGCCCTTCGAAGGCTTTCCTGGAGCCTCCAGGAAGGCAAAAACGGCCTCCCCCGGGCACAAGAGGTCGGAAACAGGCCCGTTTCTTGACTTCTGTTACTTCCGGTATGCTCATTTTTCACCCTCCCCAGGCTCCGGAAGCTTTTCTGGAGCCTCCAGGAGAGCGAAAACGGTCTCTCCCAGGCACTAGAGCCCAGAAACAGACCCATTTCCGGACTTCCGGTAGGCCCATTTTTTGCCCTCCCAGAGCCGCCTAAGGATTAACTGACATGGGGATAATTTTTGTATATCTCGTTTTTTCTATGCGTTTCCCTTTTCTTCTTTATACTGTAACTGCTATTCTAATAGCAAATCCTTCCTAAAAGTTATTGCATTACATTCTCAATTAAATTATCTTTCCTTTGATATATAATTTTATGGTACTTCTCAAAAAAAAAAAAAGTGGCATTATTAGCCAAGTTTTAGAAAATACACTTTTCCCAAAAGATTTCCACAATTTTGGCCACTACTGTTATCTTTGCTGCTCTGTGAAACCTGCACGTTTTTGTTTTTTCTGAATCCATCTTCAAATGCCCAGAACTGGACAGAAGATTTGAGGTGGCACCTGATCAAAAATAGAAATATAGTAGAACGATAACATTCCATTCTTGCTTAGACGTTTTCATTTGAGGTGCTGATTATTCCCCTCGAAAAGCAGAAACAGCGGAGTTGACTTTCTTGAAAAGGGACGGGAGGTCTTCAGTTAAGAAGTAAAGGCAGCATTCTGGAGACAATGTTGTGGATTCCCCCCAGGGGAAATCTGTTCCGCCGTTTCTACTTTTTAAAGGAAATGATGTGTGTGTCGAATGATGTCAGCGTCTGAACAGGAACTGGGGTAGAATCGAGGGCTAAACTTTGTTTGTTTGTTTTTTAAACGGAAATTCTTTCCCCTAGATTCACACAACAGCCGAAATGACGTCAAAACAAATGCCACTGTTGTTTTTAAAGCTTCCACCTTCTTCCCCGATTTTCAACCTGGCCAATATACAGCCATTTTTTTTCTAGCCTTCCATCCGTGTCTTACGTATGCCAAAATAGGAGAGATTCTGCTTGCCTGTCAGACGTTTGGCTAAAGCCTGACTGACTGACTGCTTCCTTCTGGTAATCCATGGTATTCTGATGACCATCTTATCTCCCCAAATCTGAGCAGGGACAGTCATAATAAAAAAAAAGGAAAATACTAGTCTGAATTTTAACAGCTGTGCTGCAAAGGGTAGTCTGCAAAATGTAGTCTAGCAACTTCTCTCTCTCTCTCTTTCTCTCTCTCTCTCTCTCTCTCTCTCTCTCTCTCTTTCTCTCTGTATCTATCCATCCATCCATCCATCCATCCATCCATCCATCCATCCATCTATCTATCTATCTATCTATCTATCTATCTATCTATCTATCTATCTATCTATCTCTATCATCTATGTTTAATCTACCTATCTCTCTATTTCTCTCTCTATTTCTCTCTCTGTATCTATCGATCTATCGATCTATCGATCTATCGATCTATCGATCTATCGATCTATCTATCTATCTATCCATCCATCCATCCATCCATCCATGCATCCATCCATCCTTCCTTCCATCCATCCATCTATCTATATCATCTATCTTTAATCTACCTATCTCTCTATTTCTCTCTCTATTTCTCTCTCTCTCTGTATCTATCTATCTATTTATCTATCTATCTATCTCTATCATCTATCTTTAATCTACCTATCTCTGTATTTCTCTCTCTATTTCTCTCTCTCTCTGTATCTATCTATCTATTTATCTATCTATCTATCTCTATCATCTATCTTTAATCTACCTATCTCTGTATTTCTCTCTCTATTTCTCTCTCTGTATCTATCTATCTATCTATCTATCTATCTATCTATCTATCCATCCATCCATCCATCCATCCATCCATCCATCCATCCATCCATATCATCTATCTTCAATCTACCTCTCTATTTCTCTCTCTCTATTTCTCTCTGTGTGTATCTCTCTCTCTCTCTCTCTCTCTCTCTCTCTCTCTCTCTCTCATCTATCTTTAATCTACCTATCTCTATTTCTCTATTTCTCTCTCTCTCTCTCTCATCTATCTTTAATCTACCTATCTCTCTATTTCTCTCTCTCTCTCTCCCCTCATCTTGACTCACTTAGCAGCTAAACTAAATTTACGGACAGTGGCACCCTTCAAAAACAATCTGAGCCTGCAGACAGAGCAGGAAGCAATGTAAGTTGCCAAAGACACAACTGAAACCAGACAGGCTAAAAGAAAACCGCCTCCCTCTCGCTAAGCAACTAAACTGAGGCTGAGCTAGAGTGGAACAAAGTTGATTCTTGCCTTCCAAGAACAACAGGTGGCAAAGGGATCTGGAGAGAGAAATGCAAAACCAGGGAGTCCTTAGAGCAGTCTAGCACTGTATAAACATTATTTTTTTCATTATTCCAGTATTTGAGGGGCTGCCACAAAGAAGGGGGGTCAAATGATTCTGCAAAGCACCAGAGGGGCAGAAAGAAGAAACAACGGTTGGGAACTAACCAAGGAGAGAAGCAACCTGGAATTAAGGAGAAACTTCCTAACTGTGAGGACAATTAACCAGTGGAACAGTTTGACACCAGAGGTTGTGGGCGCTCCATCACTGGAGGCTTTTAAGAAGAGTCTAGACAGTTTACCTATCTGAAATAATATAGGTTCTCCTGCTCAAGCAGGGGGCTGGACTAGAAGACCTCCAAGGTCCCTTCCAGTCTATTCTATTCTATTCTATTCTATTCTATTCTATTCTATTCTATTCTATTCTATTCTATTCTATTCTATTCTATTCTATTCTATTCTCTATTATGTTCTATGTTCTATGTTTTATTCTTTTCCTATTCCTATTCTCTATTATGTCCTATGTCCTATATTCTATTCTATTCTATTCTATTCTATTCTATTCTATTCTATTCTATTCTATTCTATTCTATTCTATTCTATTCTACCTTACCTTACCCTACCCTTCATAAACTGAGGCATAGAATCCAAAATCACATGAAGTATTAGTAGCACTTTATAAATCCTTAGTTAAGACCACACCTGGAATACTTAGTGCAACAAATCCAGATGGAAAGAATGCCTTTGCTTGAAATTCATCCAGTGAGGGGGAGCCAGCCCATTACAGTTAGAGAATCCATTTTACTGCTGAATTGCTCTGCTTAGGAGCCTTTCTAAATGTTCGATCAAAATCTAATTTCCTGAGATGTCATTCAATTCCCTCATTGCTTTCTGGAACGATGGGACAATCGAGGGCTTCCTTGGTGCAGCCTCCCAAAAAGGACCATCACCTGTCTCTCTCAGGTTCTCTCTTCTCAAAGTTAACCGAGCTCTGTTCTTTCAGTCTCTTTCTTCAATGTTTCTGGTCTCCAGCCCTTCCTCTCTGCCTTCCCCTAAATCCGTTCCAGTCTTTCTGAAAGCTTTCCAACGTATGTGCCCAGAACTGGACAAAAGATGTAAAGACAGACTCGCCAAGACAGATTTTTTTTGTATGGAAAAATTATTGTTCATGGTTTTTAAAATAGCATCTGTTGATACTGCCTATGATTGCATTCTCTCTCCCTCTCTCCCTTGTAACAGTGCTGGATGAATGCTGTTTAGCTCAACTTCAATTCCAAAACGCTGCACGAGTCAAAAAAAAAGGGCTGTGAAAATATCTACAGACCCCTCGCATCCTGGATATAAACTGTTTCAACTCCTACCCTCAAAACGACACTATAGAGCACTGCACACCAGAACAACTAGACACAAGGACAGTTTTTTCCCAAATGCCAGCACTCTGCTAAGCAAATAATTCCCTCAACACTGTCAAACTATTCACTAAATCTGCACTACTATTAATCTTATCAGCATTCCTATCACCCATCTCCTCCCACTTATGACTGCATGACTGTAATTTTTGTTGCTTGTATCATTTGTACCCTATGACTATCATTAAGTGTTGTACCTTATGATTCTTGATGAACGTATCTTTTCTTTTATGCACACTGAGAGCTTATGCACCAAAGACAAATTCCTTGTGTGTCCAATCACACTTGGCCAATAAAGAATTCTATTCTGTCTATTCTATTCTTTTGACATGCTATGTTACTAAACAAATATTTCCCATCTTGAACCTTCAATTTTGGTTTCTTCAATTTTGGGGGAAGCAAACATCTGTTTCAATTTCATTACCTTCGTCTCACTTCTCTAACTTATCAAGGTAATTCTAAACTCCCCCCCCCATCTTCTGTCTCCTCAAGAAGCATCCCTCACACGTCTTCATTTAAAGGTAAAGAGCACATATGTGCAAGGGGAACCTTTACCTTTTTAAAGGTTCCCTTCGCACATGTGTGCTAGTCGTTCCCGACTCTAGGGGGCAGTGCTCCTCTCCGTTTCAAAGCCAAAGAGCCAGCGCTGTCCGAAGACGTCTCCATGATCCTGTGGCCGGCATGACTCAATGCCAAAGGTGCACGAAACGCTGTTCCCTTCCCACCAAAGGTGGTCCCTATTTTTCTACTTGCATTTTTTTACATGTTTTCAAACTGCTAGGTTGGCAGAAGCCGGGACAAGTAACGGGATCTCACCCCGTTACGCGGCACTAGGGATTCGAACTGCTGAACTGCCGACCCTTTCGATCGACAAGCTCAGCAACTTAGCCACTGAGCCATCGCATCCTCTTCATTTAAGTCTTTAATAAAAATGTGGCCTAATGTTGGGTTGCAGAACTCAAAGCAATTTGATAATTCATACAAATTTAACAGGCTCATAGAAGCTTAATGCATTGGTCTTTACTTTCCGTTTTTTATTTTTACTTGCAGAAAGTAAAAAAAATGTCTTTTTAAGAAGACTTTCCAGCTCTTTCCAGCCATAAGGAGGAGTGAGAAGTGACCGCTTTTATTTCAAAGCATTCCAAGCAGTGTTTCCTGATTGAAATCCAACTGTTAAACCTTGGAGGGGTTGGACTAGAAGACCTCCAAGGTCCCTTCCAGCTCTATGCTCATTGATTGACTGAATCCTCCCTTGCCACATTTCTTAAACTTTGGCCAGCAGAAGGGACGGAAAGGAAGTGCATGGAGCAGGGACCAGAGCTGAAATGTTTCTCTATCTTCCAAGAACAACCTCTGGGCTTCCTTCTATATTCTGAGAAAAAACTTTATGGTTTGTGGTTGCGAGAAAAAACTCTACACAATAGGAAACCCGGGAGACAACAAACAAAACAGGTGGATAGGCTGGAAAAGACCAAAAAATTAAGCTGTCCCTGAATCTGCAGTTAGTTACAGACGGGTGCGATGTAGGAGAATGTGTAGCAGACATGCAAACTGGTTTGCATCAGCTACCATCTGGCGTGCAGGATTTTTCGAGAGCTTTAAAACGCCTGCAAGCGTTTATTTCTCCTTATTTCCAAGTTGAATCTCTCCTTGTTCAGTTTCCATCCATTATTCCTTGTCTGGTCTTTGGGTGCTTTGAAAAATAGATTGACCCTCTTCCTCCTCTCTGGGGCAGCCCCTCAAATACTGGAAGACTCCTATGACTATCATTAGGTGTTGTACCTTATGATTCTTGATGAACGTATCTTTTTCTTTATGTACTCCGAGAGCCTATGCACCAAGACAAATTCCTTGTGTGTCCAATCACACTTGGCCAATAAAAAATTCTATTCTATTCTATTCTGTTCTGTTCTGTTCTGTTCTGTTCTGTTCTGTTCTGTTCTGTTCTGTTCTGTTCTGTCCTGTTCTGTCCTGTCCTGTCCTGTTCTGTCCTGTCCTGTCTCCCCTGGTCCTTCTTTTCATTAAACTAGACATACCCCGTTCCTGCAACCATTCTTCCTATGTTTTAGCCTCCAATCCCCTAATTTGATCTCTCTTTGATGAGTTCCACCCTTTGCTCCTTGTCATTCTTGGACCTGTC